>NW_028318508.1:947500-1260000 GCF_062004578.1 Staurois parvus | reverse complement strand
CAGAACACTGTACCCTTAATTTAAATGCCCTTGGAGTCTGCTGGGGAAGAGAAATAATACTGTCAGTCAGTATGACATGCAGATGAGTGCCGTCGATCTTAGAATCACCGCACACTTCACTCATTTGGGCAGTCACGGGGCCAAAACCAGAGTGTGGAGCCACAGTGTGGCGGTGGAGGCAGCAGCAATGGGAGGCCATACAGCACCCTATGACAAAATGGAACCCACCAGCAGTGTGAGAAGACCTGAAAGTGGCACATGGCAGAGTGTGGCGATGGAGACAGCAGCAATGGGAGGCCGTACAGGGACCCATGAGAGACTCTGGACCTGGCAGCAGCATGAGGAGGCGGTACGGGGGCCCATGACAGATTACGGGCCTGGCAGCAGCATGAGGAGTCGGTACGGGGGCCCATGGCAGATTACGGGCCTGGCAGCAGCAATGGGAGGCCCGTAATCTGCCAGCACCCTATGACAAAATGGAACCCACCAGCAGTGTGAGGAGACCTGAAAGTGGCACATGGCAGAGTGTGGCGATGGAGACAGCAGCAATGGGAGGCCGTACAGGGACCCATGAGAGACTCTGGACCTGGCAGCAGCATGAGGAGGCGGTACAGGGGCCCATGACAGATTACGGGCCTGGCAGCAGCAATGGGAGGCCCGTAATCTGCCAGCACCCTATGACAAAATGGAACCCACCAGCAGTGTGAGGAGACCTGAAAGTGGCACATGGCAGAGTGTGGCGATGGAGACAGCAGCAATGGGAGCCCGTACAGGGACCCATGAGACACTCTGGACCTGGCAGCAGCATGAGGAGGCGGTACGGGGGCCCATGGCAGATTACGGGCCTGGCAGCAGCAATGGGAGGCCCGTAATCTGCCAGCACCCTATGACAAAATGGAACCCACCAGCAGTGTGAGGAGACCTGAAAGTGGCACATGGCAGAGTGTGGCGATGGAGACAGCAGCAATGGGAGGCCGTACAGAGACCCATGAGACACTCTGGACCTGGCAGCAGCATGAGGAGGCGGTACGGGGGCCCATGGCAGATTACGGGCCTGGCAGCAGCAATGGGAGGCCCGTAATCTGCCAGCACCCTATGACAAAATGGAACCCACCAGAAGTGTGAGGAGACCTGAAAGTGGCACATGGCAGAGTGTGGCGATGGAGACAGCAGCAATGGGAGGCCATACAGGGACCCATGAGAGACTCTGGACCTGGCAGCAGCATGAGGAGGCGGTACGGGGGCCCATGGCAGATTACGGGCCTGGCAGCAGCAATGGGAGGCCCGTAATCTGCCAGGACCCTATGACAAAATGGAACCCACCAGCAGTGTGAGGAGACCTGAAAGTGGCACATGGCAGAGTGTGGCGATCGAGACAGCAGCAATGGGAGGCCGTACAGGGACCCATGACACACTCTGGACCTGGCAGCAGCAAGAGGAGGCGGTACAGGGGCCCATGGCAGAGTGGCGAAGCGTAAGCAGCTTAAATTGAAGGCCATACAGAGGCCTATGTTAAAAATAATAACATGTTTGGGGCATGATTCATGGCGGATTTAGTCAGTTGTGTCAGGAACTGGTGGTTTGAAATCCAGACTAATCCACGCCTGATTCATTTTCACAAACGTGAGTCTCTCCACACTTTGAGTGGACAGTCGTGTCCTCTGCGGAGTTACAATACCTCCTGCCGCACTAAACACGCGCTCCGATGCCACGCTACTGGCCGGGCATGACAGCCTTTCAAGGGCAAATTCAGTTAGTTGGGGCCAAAGGTCAAGTTTCGTTGCCCAGTAGTCAAGGGGATTGTCTACCTCGGTTGGCAGGGTGCTGTCCAAGTAGGCCCGAGCCTGTTGTTTGAGATCCTGCTCCAGGTCCACCTGATGCTGCTGCTGCTGCGGCTGGTTAGTAGTTTCCTCACTGCGCTGGTGAAGAAAGCTACTCATCATCGACTGCAGACTGAGGCAGCCACTGCTGGTGGAGCTGCCACTGCTTCTACCACCCCACCCCTGCCCTGCTGCCATGGCAGCGGAACGCGAGCGCACAGGGCCCACAGTGTCTGAGGATGGACGTTGGCGCAGAAAGGCAGAGACCAACTGACTACATAGGTGGTTTTTATAGTACGTTATTTTGGCCTCCCTCTCAGCAGGTGTGAAAAAGGCCACCATTTTTGAACGGTAGCGAGGGTCCAACAAGGTGGACAGCCAAAAGTCATCCCTCTGTCTGATGGTTATTATTCGGCTGTCGCTACGCAAGCAACCGAGCATGCTATGGGCCATTTGTGCCAAGGAATGCGAGGGACTCCCTGCCTCCATCTCCACAGCATACTGCCACGGTGCGTCTGGGTCCTCTGTCTCCTCCTCCTCCTCCTCTACCAGATGCTCCTGCTCCTCCACTCCTGTCCGCTGAGTGGAAAAACCACCCATTTCACTCAATAATTCCTGAGCACCAATGTCCTCCTCTACCTCCTCCTCTTCTTCCTGTCCTGCCCCCACAGGGGTCATGTGGCGTTGAGATCTGTGCGCCACGTCTACCGCTCCCTGACCAGCCATTGTTAACAGCATTTGTTCCAGGACGTGCAACAGAGGAATGATGTCGTTCATCCCATAGTCCTGCCGACTCACGAATAGCATGGCCTCCTCAAAGGGCCTGAGCAAGCGGCAGGTGTCACGCATGAGCTGCCAATGGCTGACATCTAAGTTACACAGGGGAGTACCTTTATCCGCTTGTAACATCAGGAAATTGGTGATGGCCTTTCGCTGTTCGTAAAGGTGGTCTAACATATGTAGGGTTGAATTCGCAGATCAGGCGATGCTGTGGAATTCTGTTCTGCCGCTGCAGCTCAAGGAGGGTGTGCTTTGCGGTGTAGGAATGGCTGAAATGCATGCAAAGTTTACGTGACATTTTAAGGATGTCTTGCAGTGGGATGGTGGATTTTAGGAACCGCTTGACAACCAGATTGAACACGTGAGCCATGCATGGCGCATGGCACAACCTTCCTTGACGCAGAGCAGACACCATGTTTTTTCCGTTGTCGGTCAACATGGTTCCGATTTTCAGTTTGCGCGGAGACAGCCATCTGTCGATTTCTCTGTTCATTACACTCAGAAGTTCCTCCCCTGTGTGACTACGTTCGCCAAGGCATACCAGGTGCAGCACAGCGTGACACCGTTGCGCCCTGCACATGTGATATGCCGGTCGGGTAATGGGACTTGGCCCGGGGGTGGCGGCTGAGGACACGGCGGAAGAAGAGGTGGTAGAGGCGGACATCTTTGCTGGACCAAGGACGTGCAAACGTGGAGGCAAAAGCGGCGTGACCTGTCCAAGTTGCTGGTGCGGCTGTGCCGGCACCACGTTCACCCAGTGGGCCGTAAATGACATGTACTGTCCCTGACCGTAGTTACAGCTCCACACGTCGGCGCTGCCGTGCACTTTGGCAGAGACCGACATGCTCAAAGACTGGCCCACCATCTCTTCTACATGTGAATGCAGGGCTGGCACTGCCTTTTTGGCGAAGAAATGCCGGCTTGGCACTCTACACCGCGGCTCGGCACAAGCCATCATTTCTCGGAAAGGTGCTGAGTCCACCACTTGGAAAGGGAGGGACTGCAGCACCAGCAACTTGGACAGGAGGACGTTCAGCTTCTGCACCGTCGGGTGCGTGCTCGCAAACTGTTGTCTCTTGGAAACGGATTCCAATAAAGACTGCTAACGGAATCCGTGAAGAGGAGTAGCAGGAGAAGGAGCATCTGAACGAGCGGAAGATGCCAACGAGCGACAACTCCCCTCAGCAGAGGTGTTGGAGCCTTGACTGGCTGATAGAGGGCGATTGACGTCGGGTGACGGAGCAAGTAACGGAGCGGGTGATGGAGCGGGGGCTGGGGCAGGCAGAACCGCCGTATCTTTATCACGGTTTTCCCAGGCCACCGAATGGCGACGCTGCATATGCTGACGCAACGCTGTAGTCCCAACATGGGCCCCCTGGCCACGCTTGACTTTCTGGCCACATAGTCGACATACGGCTACGTTTACTTCCTCGGTCGGCTTGACGAAAAATTGCCACACCGCCGAGTAGGAAACTTTGCCCCCGCTACTCCTCACTGGCTGACTGCTACTTCCTCCGTGCACACCGGCACCACTACTGGCCGTGGTGGTAGGCTGCAGTGGAGCTGGTGCTCTACTCCGTGGCCGTTTGCCTCCACTGACACTGCTGCGACCCTGCTGCCTCCTGGGCAACCCACCGACTGTTTTGCTCGCTGCCAAGCTGGCACCCTCTTCTCCTGATGATGCGGAAGAAATAGCCTGATGATGACAAGGCTGCCAAGTGCGATCAGCCTCATCATCATCAATTAGGGTCTCCGCCTCACTACTAGCCCCCTCGGCTGCGTGTGGGTCAGGAGACAGACCTGTCTCTAGACCGGCTACCGAGCCACTCTCCTCGCCAGTACTTCTTCGCCTGGCTGCTGAAGAGGCGGATGTCTCCCCCCGTTCCTGACCGCCCTCTGTTAGCTCTTCCTCACTGTACAGTGGGGCTGAGCCCACAGTATGCGATACTTCGCTTGGTGAGGGAACACCAAAGGACAGGGGCAGGTAGAGGACATGTGATTTCAGTGGGCTTGCTCCCGGGCCATGCCAACTAACGGTTGTGTCTGACGTACCCACCGACCGTTGGCTGTAGGTGTCAGAGGTGACCTGGGAAGAGGAAGACGACCGAGCCAACCAATCGATGACGGCAGGGTTGTCGGTGGAGACACGACCGCTGGATGACACCGGGAGCACTGGCCTCTGGCTGCGACTAGTGCTGCCTCGACCCCTTCCTCTGCTGCCACGTCTGCTCACTCCTAAAACATGGCCTCCTCTGACACTCCTCTGCGTGTTGTCTGACATACTCTTTAATTCAACGATTCTGTGTCCCTGAGTAACGATTCTGTGTCCCTGAGTAACAGTTCTGTGTCCCTGAGTAACAATTCTGTGTCCCTGGGTAACAGTTCTGTGTCCCTGAGTAACAATTCTGTGTCCCTGAGTAACAATTCTGTGTCCCTCAGTAACAATTCTGTGTCCCTCAGTAACAATTCTGTGTCCCTCAGTAACAATTCTGTGTCTGTCCCTGAGTAACAATTCTGTGTCTGTCCCTGAGTAACAATTCTGTGTCTGTCCCTGAGTAACAATTCTGTGTCCCTCAGTAACAATTCTGTGTCCCTCAGTAACAATTCTGTGTCCCTCAGTAACAATTCTGTGTCTGTCCCTGAGTAACAATTCTGTGTCTGTCCCTGAGTAACAATTCTGTGTCTGTCCCTGAGTAACAATTCTGTGTCCCTCAGTAACAATTCTGTGTCCCTCAGTAACAATTCTGTGTCCCTCAGTAAAAATTCTGTGTCTGTCCCTGAGTAACAATTCTGTGTCTGTCCCTGAGTAACAATTCTGTGTCTGTCCCTGAGTAACAATTCCGTGTCCCTCAGTAACAATTCTGTGTCCCTCAGTAACAATTCTGTGTCCCTCAGTAACAATTCTGTGTCCCTCAGTAAAAATTCTGTGTCTGTCCCTGAGTAACAATTCTGTGTCTGTCCCTGAGTAACAATTCTGTGTCTGTCCCTGAGTAACAATTCTGTGTCTGTCCCTGAGTAACAATTCTGTTTCCCTCAGTAACAATTCTGTGTCCCTCAGTAACAATTCTGTGTCCCTCAGTAACAATTCTGTGTCTGTCCCTGAGTAACAATTCTGTGTCTGTCCCTGAGTAACAATTCTGTGTCTGTCCCTGAGTAACAATTCTGTGTCTGTCCCTCAGTAACAATTCTGTGTCCCTCAGTAACAATTCTGTGTCCCTCAGTAAAAATTCTGTGTCTGTCCCTGAGTAACAATTCTGTGTCTGTCCCTGAGTAACAATTCTGTGTCTGTCCCTGAGTAACAATTCTGTGTCTGTCCCTGAGTAACAATTCTGTGTCTGTCCCTCAATAACAATTCTGTGTCCCTCAGTAACAATTCTGTGTCCCTCAGTAACAATTCTATGTCCCTCAGTAACAATTCTGTGTCCCTCAGTAAAAATTCTGTGTCTGTCCCTCAGTAACAATTCTGTGTCCCTCAGTAAAAATTCTGTGTCTGTCCCTGAGTAACAATTCTGTGTCCCTAAGTAACAATTCTGTGTCCCTAAAGTCTCTGTGGCCCTAACTCTGTCCCTAATACAGAGAGGTCTGTCTCTCTTGAATGACCGGAGGCTAATGGAGAATTCTAAGATGGCCGCTATTTATAGCTCCACCATTACACAGTGCTGGCTGGCTGGCTGCTGATTGGCTAATGCGATCACATGTCATGAATGAATGCATTATGGGTCAGCGCGCCTTGTCTGCGCGCCTTCCCAGAGATCCCCGCTCTGTCGCCACACATGTCGCCGCCATTGCTGGAAAAATTCGATTCGCGCACCCAAAGTCTGCTAATTTTCGGATTCGGCTTCCTAATTTTCGGATTTCGGTTTCCTAATCTTCGAAACGAATTCCACTTCGCCAAGTTCGATTCGCTCATCTCTAAATACTATGTCTGTTTTCTTAGAGATTGTCCTTCATAAAGTGTAATGTAGGGCAAAAATTTTTTTTTTCTAACACTCCTGCCCCCCACACACACACCTCTATCTCATTGTAGCCTTTTTCCATCCATCACCTTGGGAAGCAACATATACTCACACCACAACTTCCAGGTGTGGAGACCACTGATCCAACTCTGTACGAACAAACTACAATGGCCACAACCTATAACTGGCCTTTGCTTCAAGTAACACAGTGAAAGGCGAAGCATGTCAAACAACAACAAAGAAAAATTCCCAAATCAACTTACCAACCAGCCTGCAACAAACCAAATTGACATGTCTAATAGTTCACATTAAAACAGGGGTTTAGTTTGCACGCATTTCCAATAACATGCATACGCTGCAGAGCCTCTTTACGGCTCCCCAGTATTCTTCAGTCTTAACTTTAGCAATTATGAAAGCCTCCATAGTAGAAGTACATGTATTATAATGGATAGATTAACCACTTTGGGAACTGCGCTATAGCCGAATAACGGCTGCAGCGCGGTTGTCCAGTTCTGGGAGGGCATCATATGACATCCTCCCAAAATGCTCCCTCCAGCGCACCCCCAGCAGCGCACACCTGGTGATCTCTGTGATCATTGTGTCCTACGGACACAGCTGATCACATGATGTGGTAAAAGGCCAATCACAGCGTCCTTTTACCATGTGATAAGCTGTGTACAATGACACAGCCGATCACCAGGTAAATGCAGTTGCCAGTTATTGGCTGTATGTTCCTCATGCTGTGACATTGTGAGGAAAGTACTGCCGATAACTCGATAACCTGCAATTGTCGGAAAACAGCTAGGCACTGATGATTGATGATCAGTGCCCTGATGTTCTTTGCCCAGCAGTGCCACTCACCAGTGCCACCCACCTGTGCCCAGCAGTGCCACCCACAAGTGCCAAGCAGTGCCACCCACCTGTGCCCATCAGTGCCTAGCAATGCCACTCACCTGTGCCAAGCAGTGCCACCCACCAGTGCCCAGCAGTGCCCCCATCAGTGCCACCCATCAGTACTGCCCAGCAGTGCCACCCATCAGTGCCCAGCAGTGCCGCCAGTCAGTGCCAAGCATCAGTGCCCATCAGTGCTGCCCATCAGTGCCACCATTCAGTGCCAAACAGTGCCACCTATCAGTGCCCATCATTGCTGCATATCAATGCAGCAGCATCAGTGCCAGCTTATCAGTGCCGCCTATCAGTACTGCCTATCATATCAGTGCCCATCAGTGCTGCCTATGCATGCCACCTCATCAGTGCACCTATCAGTGCCCATCAGTGCTGCCTATCAGTGCTGCCTATTAGTGCAGGCTCATCAATGCACATCAGTGAAGGAGAAAAATTGCAAAATTTTATAATAGAAACAAAGAAAACCTTTTCTTTTTCCAATTTTTTTGCTCTTTTTTTGTTTATAGTGCAAAAATAAAACTCAGTGGCAATTAAATACCACCAAACGAAAGCTCTGTGTGAAACAAAAATTGGATGGCTTACCGCCATCCACGACCTCTTTGTTTCCCGCTCCCTCAACCTCCTGGCGATCATGGAAACCTGGATCCAGCCCACTGACTCTACCTCCCCTGCTGCACTCTCCTATGGAGGTCTCACCTGGACCCACTCACCCAGACCTAACGGTCGTAAAGGTGGTGGGGTTGGTCTGCTCCTGTCACCGCAGAGCACCTTCCGAGTCCTCCCAAACCCCCCCTCCCTATCCTTCTCCTCCTTCGAGGCCCACTGCGTCCGACTATTCTCCCCAACCCCCCTGAAGATTGCTGTGATATACCGGCCTCCTGGATCCATACCCCGCTTCCTGGAAGACTTCTCCTTCTGGCTACCCTTCTTCCTCTCCTCTGAGCTACCCACCATCATTCTTGGGGATTTCAACATCCCTGTCAACCTTGACAACCCGGACACAGCCCGTCTCCTCCACTTAACCTCCTCCTTTGCACTTGCACAGTGCATACAATCCACCACCCACTCCGACGGTAATATCCTTGATCTTGTCTTCTCCAACCGCTGCGCTACCCACAACCTCACTAACACCCCCTTCCCTCTCTCTGACCACAACCTGATCACCTTCTCTATCTCCTTGTCCTCCAACGCCTACCCCTCCAAATGTCACACTACTACCAGCCGTAACCTCCGCAACCTTAACCCTGCCCCCCTCCACTCTGCAGCTGATCAACTCCACGACCGCATCCTCCCCCTGTCCTGCCCCGACTTGGCTATGACTGCCTACAACAACGCGCTGTCAGCAGCCCTTGACTCACTAGCGCCTTTAACCACACGCAACATCAGACTCCGACCGCTCCAGCCCTGGCAGACTGATCACACCAAAACCCTCAAACGACGCAGTCGTGCCCTGGAGCGACTATGGCGCAAAACAAAATCCCAACAAGCTTTCACCTGCTACAAATCTGCCTTCCGCACCTACACCTCCTCCCTCCATGCAGCCAAACAAACCTACTTCCTGACCCTCATCAAGGCCCTCTCCTCCAATCCTCGCCGACTCTTCTCCACCTTCAACTCTCTACTCTCTCCACCCCCACCTCCACCCAGCACCTCACTCACCGCCCTTGAGATTGCCAATCACTTCAAAAACAAGATTGACGCAATTCGCAAGGACATTGCCGCAACTCACACGCCCTCTCAACCCGTCCCCTCTCACACAGCTACCCCATCATCCCCCCTCCCCCTCGACATTACCCGCAGGGACTTCGTCACTGCTCAAACTCCCTCCAACCCCTTTCCCCCTCACTCAGCTACCCCCTCATCATCCCTCTCCCACGGCCCCACCACTGCTCTGACCTCCACTCCCACCCCACCCTACATTCCTCAAACTGAAGCTCCCCCAACACTCCACACCTTTGACCTTACTACCATCGAGGAAGTCTCCAAGATCCTCTCTGATGCCCGCCTCACCACCTGCCCCCTCGACCCTATCCCCTCACAATTCCTACAACCTCCCTCCCCCTCCATCCTACGCTCCCTCACCCACATCTTTAATCTCTCCCTCTCCTCCGGCACTTTCCCCTCCCCACTGAAGCATGCACACATCACCCCCATACTTAAAAAGCCCTCCCTGGACCCCAATGACCCGAACAACCTCAGACCCATCTCCCTGCTCCCACTTACATCTAAACTCCTCGAGCGCCTCGTCTACACCCGCCTATGCTCTCACCTCAACGACAACAACCTCCTCGATCCCCTACAGTCTGGCTTCCGCCCCCTACACTCCACCGAAACCGCCTTACTCAAACTCTCCAACGACCTTCTAACCGCCAAAGCTAATGGCCACTATTCAGTGCTCCTACTCCTTGACCTCTCTGCGGCCTTCGACACAGTTGACCACCCCCTCCTCCTCAAAATACTACACTCCCTCGGCCTCAGAGATTCTGCTCTCTCCTGGCTCTCATCCTACCTGTCACAACGCTCTTTCAGCGTTACCTATAATGCTACCACCTCCCCCTCACTCCCCCTCTCTGTTGGGGTCCCTCAAGGCTCTGTCCTTGGGCCCCTTCTCTTCTCCATCTACACCTCCTCCCTTGGCCAACTCATACACTCTCACGGCTTCAACTACCACCTCTATGCCGACGACACACAAATCTATCTCTCAACCCCCCACCTCACCCCCTCGGTCTCTGCCCAAATCACACACCTACTGAGCGACATATCAGATTGGATGTCGCTCCACTTCCTTAAACTGAATCTCTCCAAAACCGAGCTCCTTGTCTTCCCCCCAGCCCGAACCCCACCCCCCATTGACTTCTACATCACATCCAACAACGCCAATATCAAACCCGCTCTGCAGGCCAGAGTACTTGGTGTCATTCTGGACTCCAACCTATCCTTCCAGCCCCAAGTCCAATCTTTAACAAACTCGTGCAGACTCCACCTCCGCAACATCGCCAAAATCCGCACGTTCCTAACCCCAGAAACCACTAAACAGCTCATCCACTCCCTCATCATATCACGACTCGACTACTGCAACTCCCTCCTCACTGGCCTGCCTCGCCGCTGGCTATCCCCACTTCAGTCGATCCTGAATACGGCTGCCAGACTCATTCACCTTTCCAACCGCTCCATTTACGCCACCCCCCTCTGCCAATCCCTCCACTGGCTTCCGATTGCGCAACGGATCAAATTTAAAATCCTAACACTGACGTACAAAGCTGTCCACCATACTGCCCCGAACTACATCACTGACCTAATATCCAAGTACCGCCCAGCACGCACACTCCGCTCCTCACAAGACCTCCTTCTCTCTAGTTCCCTGGTCTCCTCCTCCCATGCCCGCCTCCAGGACTTCTCCAGGGTGTCACCCATCCTCTGGAACTCCCTGCCCCAACCCATCAGATTATCACCTACTCTCCTCTCCTTTAGGCGCACCCTGAAAACCCATCTCTTCAGGGAAGCCTACTTCACCCCCTGCTAACTTGCTGACCTCCTCCACTCTTCCTACCACTCCATCCCCCACAGCTATCTCCTCCTGTACCACTATCCCATCCCTTCTAGATTGTAAGCTCGAAAGAGCAGGGCCCTCGATCCCCTCATGTTTTGCATTGTATTGGTATTGTTCTGTCACATGTTCTGTCCCCCTTTGTAATGTACAGCGCTGAGTGAACTATTGGCGCTTTATAAATACTGTATAATAATAATAATAAAAATTTCATAGGGATACAGTGTTGCATGACCGCGCAATTGTCATTTCAAATGCAACAGCACTGAAAGCTGAAAATTGCCCTTGGCAGGAAGGGAGTATAAGTGCCCGGTAGGCAAGTGGTTAAGGGCAGGTGAGCCTGGAGGGAGCCCACCCATCCTTAAAGTCATAGGGGTGCACTGGACACCCACCATATAGCACAATATCAGCAAAAGTGTCCAGTGCATCCCCTCACCAATATACCAACAGTGAAAACAAACAGCAACTGCCCCAACCCATAACTGATCTTTGCATCAAGGAGCACATGGAAGAGCGACCCATGTTAAACAACAACAAAGAAAGATTTCCAGATCAACTTATCAACCAGCCTGCAACCAACCAAATTGTCCTGTCTAACAGTTCACATTAGAAACAGAGATTTAGTTTGCACACATTAGCAAATACATGTACAAGTTGCAGAGCCTCTTCATGGCACCCCAGTATTCTGCAGTCCTAGCTCTATACATTTTGAGAGCATTCAACTCTGTGATGCCATCCCTGAGATTGCCAGTCCTCTGCCATTCCCCTCTGATGACATTGTCCTCTTATGAGAAGACCCCGTTGCAGACATCCAATAGTAATTCTCCACGTCAGGCAGGCACTGACAACACAAAGAAGGACCCAAATCAGGAAGTAAACACAAGAGGAGGAAACTCAGGGGCCGGTTTGTCATGGTTTGTCATGGTTACAGGTAAGTAAAAAGCTCTCTTAGATTGGGCAATTTTTTTTTTTTAGAATAGCGATTACTTGGTAGGAGGCAGGAGGTGACCTTGTGAAGCATTTTGTCAGTATTTCTTGGACCTAGAAGAAAGCTGGTCATGAAAATGTACCTAAAGTGCAAATATAAAAAAGAAAAAGTATTCAATTATGCCTTTCAGTGCAATACTTTAGTATAAATGATATGAGTCTAATTTTAACCACTTGCTGCAGAATCAATTGGTCCCTACATGTTTCAATCATATGAAAAACACTTTGTGTGGATTTACACATGTGCTGTGCAAATTGAAGCTTAGTTTTCACAGCTAATTGGCAAAGTAGTTGTTCAGTGTTTCAGGTCAGGTTTACATCAGGATCAGGTCAGGATTTTATCCTGTTCACAACTGAATGACAGAAGCATCCCCATAGAAGTCTGCACCTGACATATGTGAACAGGCACAATAGAAAGCAAGGTCATGAGAATTGTATGCCATTCAAAATGCATCCAATTTGCATATATGTGAACCGGATCTTTGGGTCAATATGGGATTAAAATACATTGCTAATTCAGTGTGAATTTCAAGATGCCAAGTGCAGTTTTGGTCAAAAATCTGAGGTGCTACTTAGAATAGTCCTAAAGAAGATGCAAAACCTAAAGTGTTACTAAACCCAGGACCCTGCATTCACTATATCCGGTCTTCCACGGCACACAGAACATGGAAATGCAATTATTTTAGTAAATATCAACTGTTAAATACCTTTTATCATCAGCAATATATACCTACCTTGTGACTTCTATCACTGTCCTGCTGAGCACTGGTTAACCTTGTAGGAGGAGTTTTCATTCATTCATTCATTCATTGGGACAGCACAGTGGCTAAATAGTTAGCACTTCCGCCTGGCAATACTAGGGTCGTTGGTTCGCATCCCAACCACTGCACCATCTGCCTGAAGTTTGCATGTTCTCCCTGTGCCATGGGTTTCCTACGGTTTCCTCCCACACTCCAAAAACATGCTTGTAGGTTAATTGTCTCCTGTCTAAATTGGCCCTAATATGTGTATGTATGAGTGTAAATTAAGGACCTTAGATTGTACACCCTTTGAGGGTTAGGGACTGGTGCGAATGTACAATATATATGTAAAGCACTGTGTAAATTGACAGCGCTATATAAGTACCTGTAATAATAATTCTCCTCTGACTGTCCTATGAGGCTGCATGACCCTTGACCTTCTCTGTAGACAGTGTTGATTGACCCTGTGCCGATTCCATGCACCCTCCCCCCCCAAAAAAGCGCTCTCTTACACACCAAACAGGGCATATGCAGATTTTCCGCTGCCGCTCTGTACTATGGCAGATGGATTGGAGACTGTGGAAGAAGGGGAGGATCAGATAAGACAGGATCAAACAGCCTTTTTACACAATGCGGAGGATTAACCCCTTAGGTTCCACAGTGAGTATAACAAGCATGCTTTACTGCATATGCAGACTGATGTGACTGTTTTGAGTTTAGTAAAACTTTAACTGCAAGTCTGCGGATTCATGTTTAAATATCTTTGTAAAAGCGATATCTAAGCGATTCTTTAGGAACTCATATCTTTCTGGCTGCTATTACTGCCTACCCGCATCTCCTCTGCATGAAGCCCAATTTGTGGATTTCAAGCAGAGCTCTGTTTTTACCACCCCTTCTGCTGTGACTGTGCCTGTCAGAAACTCCTATGTGTTTACACTGTACAATGAAATGTAATAGAGAAGTACGTAATGATAACTTGTCATAAATTAATGATGCTATCTGATCCATCTCCCTGACTCTGTCCACTTCATCTGCTCCACTTGGTCTGCTCTATCTTCCCCACTCTGTCCTCTCCAGCTTGCATCCACTCTGTGTGCTCCATCTCCCCCACTATTTCATCTCCAGCTTCCATCCATTCCATCTGCTCATCAGGCCTAAGTAGGACATACCAGAATCATTAGGATTGGTGAGTGACCTGACAGCCATTTATGCAGAATTTATTCTGTTGCTCTTTACTGTTGTTGCCATAGGGAATTGGCCATGCAGGTTGGACCTTTGGCCCCTTGAAGTGATCTTGTATGGGACACATGAAAGAGAGTGAGAGAGATAGAGGGCAGTGCTTTATAATTAATTAGGATGTTTGATAGTTACTGTACCATAACTAAGTTACTTTTTCCATAACTGAATGTCACCTTGTCATACGTCAATAACTGTGCAATATCTCCCTTATTGTGGTTTACAAAAATTGTTGTTTGCTGGTGCTTTCATTTATGATCCTTGCAAGGCTTCATGTTCCCAATAAAGCCAGTTTAAGGCTTGTTCAAAGATGTATTGGTGAAGTTGAGTTCTACCAAGGCATATCATCACTGTGGGAACTAGCAGGACCTATCCAAACAGCAGCACCACTGTGTGTGTGGGGGGGGGGGGAGGGGGCTCTACACATAATTGGGGGATAAGCAAATCTCTCTAGGTTTGGTTCATGAACAGTTTTGCTAATCTTGCACTTAACCCCACTGAAGTCTATGATGGATGAATATTGTTATTCAATAATGATCATATGTAGGGCTAATAAGCAAGCTGTTGTCAAACAAAAGGCATGGAAAGCCTAGTACTGCCATGAGGATAAGTACCAATCCAAATTTTAAAAAAAAAACAGGATATCTGCCTGCACAGACTTTTTAAAGTATTGGTGTTGGGTTATTAATTGCTTCCAATGATTGGCTCTTATTTATTTATTACAGGTACTTATATAGTGCCATCAATTTACGCAATGCTTTACACATATATTTTGCACCCACATCAGTCCCAAACCCTCAAGGAGCATACAATCTAAAGTCCCTAACTTACATTCATACATATCCATACTAGGGCCAATTTAGACAGGATCAAATTAACCTACAGCATGTCTCTTGCTGACCAACGCCAAAGGTTATGCACTGCATTACAGATTCTTATTATTATACAGGATTTATATAGCGCCAACAGTTTGCACAGCACTTTACAAAATGAAGGTAGACATTACAGTTACAATACAATTTGGTACAAGAGGAAACAGAGGGCCTGGCTCCTTGGAGCTTACAATCTAGGAGGAAGGGTTGAGTGATACAAAAGGTAATAGCTGTGAGGGATGAGCTGATGGAGGAAATAAAAGGCAGTTTACTAATTGGAAGCAGGATAAGCTTCTTTAAAAGAAAGGTTTTCAGGGATTGTCTAAAGGTGGATAGATTAGGAGATAGTCAGACAGATTGGTTTAGGAAGTTTCATAGGATGGGAGAAGCTCGGGAGAAGTCATGGAAGCAAGCATTGGAGGAGGTGACACGGGAACTGGAGAGCAGAAGGTCTTGGGAGAATCGAAGAGAGTGGTTTGGTTGATATTTTGAGACCAGGTTGGTGATGTAGCTGGGGGGCAGAGTTGTGGATGGTTTTGTAACTTGTTGTTTGTATTTTGAATTTTATTTGTTGTGCGTGTGGAAGCCAGTGGAGGGATTGGCAGAGATGGGTAGCAGACACTGAGTAGTTAGTAAGGTGGATGAGCCTGGCAGCAGTATTCATTATGGACTGGAGGAGAAATAGCCTATGTAAAGGTACGTCAATGAGGAGGGAGTTGCAGTAGTCGAGGCAAGCGATAACCAGGGAGGCATTAGGAGCTTTGTGGTATCATTGGTTAAAAAGGGGCGTATTCTGGAGATGTTGCGGAGGTTGAGACAGCATGATTTCGACAGGGATTGGATGTGGGCCTCAAAGGATAGTTCAGAATCCAGGGTTACCCCTAGCACCCTGGCATGTGGGGATGGGTTGATAGTAGTGCTATTGATCTTGACCGAGAAATCAGGGGAAGAGGCACATGGGGAAGGAAATATTATGAGCTCAGTTTTGGATAGAATTGAGTTTAAGGAAGTGGTGTGATATCCAGTCTCACACATATGTTAGTAAATTGGCGATACGTGAGGAAACTGATGGGGTGAGTAGAGAGATAGATTTGCTTCATTAAAGCATGTAGGCAGTTTTCTATATTCCTCTTAAATCTGGAAAACTACATTAAAGCAGAACTAATCTCTAACTGTATAACATTTAGTATGCCAAAAAATGCACAAACTCTTATGTTACTAAGCCAACAGTTATAAATTATGATATCTTGTCACTTATTTATATACTGTATGTGATAACATATTGTTTGACAAGAAGCCAATGGGAAATTCTACCTTGAAAATTGTACAGTGTGACCAAAAATTGATAAACAATTTTATGTAAAAATAAAAGT
Organism: Staurois parvus; assembly: GCF_062004578.1. NCBI lineage: Eukaryota > Metazoa > Chordata > Amphibia > Anura > Ranidae > Staurois > Staurois parvus. Next base: position 1,243,783 of record NW_028318508.1, on the reverse strand, counting down.
GAAAAGTAAGAAAATGAATAAACATAAAAATTATACTCCCAGTGTCCAATTATGGGCCAAAAAGGACAATCGGCTTAAAATGTGAATGCTGTGTGCTACGACATCTGCATGTAGTGCTCATAAATCACCAAATAACCGGGAGTGTCACCTCCTTACAAGATTAGCAGGATCTAAAGGAGATCACATAAGCTTGAACACATATGTAAGGTCACTCCAAGGGTCCGCTGCCACTTTCCAAGCACGCCCAATCAATCCAGAATCAAGAATCTTAGCTTTACCTACTATCCATGAGTATTATTCACAGCATGCCATGAATCAAACTGTTTTGAAAAAGGTTAAATTTAGTTCCACTTTAAATTGAACCATTAAAGTGGAACTAAATCCAACAATTTAACAGTGTCAAAAAACAGTTACATTCAAATCATGCAGGGTTTGCTAACTGTCACTATTGTGCTTACAGCCAAACTGTCAAACCATTAAAACGGCTGGAGTCATAAATGGTCACATGTGCAGCATCATGGCAGTTGCAAATCAGTTTTCATGCGCATTTCAATGCACGTTGACATCAGTTTTCATGTGCATTTCAATCCATGTTGACATCTGTTTTCATGTGCGTTTCAATGCATGTTGACATCAGTTTTCATGCGCGTTTCAATGCACGTTTACATCTGTTTTCATGCATGTTTCAATACACGTTGACATCAGTTTTCATGCATGTTTTAATGCATGTTGACATCAGTTTTTATGCATGTTTCAATGCACGTTGACATCAGTTTTCATGCATGTTTCAATGCACGTTTACATCAGTTTTCATGCATGTTTCAATGCACATTGACATCAGTTTTCATGTGTGTTTCAATCCATGTTAACAGCTGTTTTTATGTGCGTTTCAATGCACGTTGACATCAGTTTTCATGCATGTTTCAATACACGTTGACATAAGTTTTCATGCATGTTTCAATGCACGTTAACATCAGTTTTCATGCATGTTTCAATGCACGTTGACATCAATTTTCATGCATGTTTCAATGCACGTTGACATCAGTTTTCATGCACATCAGTTATGTGCCCTGTCCATATCAATGTTGATGTCACATCAGATTTTCTTTTTGCACAGAAAACTGTATACACGTTGCAGATTTCTGTGCAGGAAAAGTCCACACGAGATACCAGTGTTGTGATTTAAACAGGAAGCATAGCGAAAAATAGTTTTTTGAGCCCTGCAGAAAAACTGATGTCTCTGCATCATGGTGTGAGCAAGGCCTAAATGTTGATGACAGGGTCATTTTGAATTCCTAACATCCCACGTTGACATCTGTTTTCATGCGCGTTTCAATGCACATTGACATCAGTTTTCATGTGCGTTTCAATGCACATTGATATCAGTTTTCATGCATGTTTCAGTGCACGTTGACATCAGTTTTGACACGTGTTTCAATGCACTGACATCAGTTTTCATGCGTGTTTCAGTGCACGTTGACATCTGTTTTCATGCGTGTTTCAATGCACGTTGACATCGGTTTTCATGCGTGTTTCAATCCACGTTGACATCTGTTTTCATGCGCGTTTCAGTGCACGTTGACATCAGTTTTCATGCGCGTTTCAGTGCACGTTGACATCAGTTTTCATGCATGTTTCAATGCACGTTTACATCAGTTTTCATGCATGTTTCAATGCACATTGACATCAGTTTTCATATGTGTTTCAATCCATGTTAACAGCTGTTTTTATGTGCGTTTCAATGCACGTTGACATCAGTTTTCATGCATGTTTCAATACACGTTGACATCAGTTTTCATGCATGTATCAATGCACGTTAACATCAGTTTTCATGCATGTTTCAATGCACGTTGACATCAATTTTCATGCATGTTTCAATGCACGTTGACATCAGTTTTCATGCACATCAGTTATGTGCCCTGTCCATATCAATGTTGATGTCACATCAGATTTTCTTTTTGCACAGAAAACTGTATACACGTTGCAGATTTCTGTGCAGGAAAAGTCCACACGAGATACCAGTGTTGTGATGTAAACAGGAAGCATAGCGAAAAATAGTTTTTTGAGCCCTGCAGAAAAACTGATGTCTCTGCATCATGGTGTGAGCAAGGCCTAAATGTTGATGACAGGGTCATTTTGAATTCCTAACATCCCACGTTGACATCTGTTTTCATGCGCGTTTCAATGCACATTGACATCAGTTTTCATGTGCGTTTCAATGCACATTGACATCAGTTTTCATGCATGTTTCAGTGCACGTTGACATCAGTTTTCACACGTGTTTCAATGCACTGACATCAGTTTTCATGCGTGTTTCAGTGCACGTTGACATCTGTTTTCATGCATGTTTCAATGCACGTTGACATCGGTTTTCATGCGTGTTTCAATCCACGTTGACATCTGTTTTCATGCGCGTTTCAGTGCACGTTGACATCAGTTTTCATGCGCGTTTCAGTGCACGTTGACATCAGTTTTCTTGCGTGTTTCAATGCACGTTGACATCTGTTTTCATGCGTGTTTCAGTGCACATTGACATCAGCTTTTATGCGTGTTTCAATGCACGTTGACATCAGTTTTCATGCGTGTTTCAATGCACGTTAACATCAGTTTTCATGCATGTTTCAATGCATGTTGACATCAGTTTTCATGCGTGTTTCAATGCACGTTAACATCAGTTTTCATGCATGTTTCAATGCATGTTGACATCAGTTTTCATGCATGTTTCAATGCACGTTGACATCAGTTTTCATGCGTGTTTCAATGCACGTTAACATCAGTTTTCATGCATGTTTCAATGCATGTTGACATCAGTTTTCATGCATGTTTCAATGCATGTTGACATCAGTTTTCATGCGTGTTTCAATGCACGTTAACATCAGTTTTCATGCATGTTTCAATGCATGTTGACATCAGTTTTCATGCATGTTTCAATGCACGTTGACATCAGTTTTCATGTGCATCAGTTATGTGCCCTGTTTATATCAATGTTGATGTCACATCAGATTTTCTTTTTGCACAGAAAACTGTATACACATTGCAGATTTCTGTGCAGGAAAAGTCCACACGAGAAACCAGTGTTGTGATGTGAACAGGGAGCATAGCGAAAAATAGTTTTTTGAGCCCTGCAGAAAAACTGATGTCTCTGCATCATGGTGTGAACAAGGCCTAAATGTTGATGACAGGGTCATTTTGAATCCTTAACACCCCATTTTTTATATACTTTAGCTATTTTAGTTTGAACTAAAGCTGGCTTTAAGTATTGTAATGGAAAAAGAGTTTTGCAAGAAATATAATTATTTAAACATTGTTGATACATGCTGCTTTTAAAGATAACCCAGTTGGCTTGGTCATTTACCATTTGTACATGATAATATTAGTGAATTAATGATATTATGATTCTGCATATTTATGGACAATGCAACACTGCAGTTATAAAATACATTGACATCATTGCAGACTATGCACTGCAGTTATCATACATACTGTATGTGTATATATATATATATACATATATAATAGTAGTACAACCTCCTATTCTTCAGTATCAGTATTATAATACAACCGTATTTGCATGCAACAATGCTCAGCTACTTATTGTGGCACATGCTCTCTCAGCATTTGTTGTTGTCACATATTTATGAAGATGATAGATATTTTGTTGGTCTAACACAAGAAACCTCATTGCTGTAGCCCAGGGAACACTGCTCTGCTATGACTTACAGCTTCGCTTGAGCATGTTAAGGGTTCTTGCAGCTCTTTTCAAAGCTGCCAATGCTAGCCTGGGAATTATGGTAATGCACCACTTCTGAGCCCTCGGCAGGATTTGCAACAGAGAAATCACATCAGCCTATGCTGATTAACAATTCCATTCCATCCAGAGATTTATATAAAAAAACTATCTTACATTTTGCTTTTTAATAAGAATGATCACTATCTCAAATTGAGTCCCAGTAAATTTTAATAAAGGCCCAAGGTTGAGTGGCATTTTGCATGCTGATTTAGCTGTGATTGCCTGCTTTTGATGAGCACTGGGCTGGCATATATAGCTTTCCACAGAGCAGGTTTAAAGACCAATACTCAGGAAAAGGATAGCAAATTGTGATAAAAATGAAAACTTCTTGCAGTATTTCTCTGGGTCCTATTTATCAAACTTTGTACTCAAAACCCAGCCACACAGTAACAATTGTATACAGCAGAGCATACAACCATCTTCATTTTGCAAAACACAGCTTTACAGTGCACCACAACAGTGGTGAATTCAGATTTGCACTTTTTAACATATATGGTGGCACACACAAAGACACAATAATATAATATAATATATAATATATATATATATATATATATATATAGAGAGAGAGAGAGAGAGAGTGTATATATTGCAGCTTCCAGGTACTTGGATGTGGTAACTGCAGTAGTTTTCTTTTTTGAGTCTTATTCCCTTTTATTTTCACCTGCTGATTCTGCCAGTAACACACTTTTTGTCCTAGGGTGACACCACTCGCTCAATTCACTGTATCTATGAAGAATCAGCATTGTCACCCTAGGACAGTACTACAGAACAACTCCCCCCTCTTCTCATTTTCATAACACAGGGGGGTATTCTGTAGTTCACAGATGTAAACTGTGAAACCTACAGCGTTTCCTCCATATTGTGCAAAAAGGCTGTTTGATCCTGTCCTCTCTGATCCTCCCCTTCTTCCACTGTCCCCAATCCATCTGCTAATAGAACAGAGCCTTGGGGGCAAGCTGCACATGCTAGAGCTTTTTTTTTTTCTTGTGAGCGTGCATGTGATCAGCACAGGGCCAATTAGCAGACGGTCAGGGGTTATGCAGCCTCATAGGACTATCAGGAAAAAATGAAAACTCCTACAAGCTTTAACTAGTGCTCTGATGGACACTGAAAGAAGTCACAAGACTGCTGATGGGAAAAGGTATTTAGCAGTTTATATTTACTAAAATAATAGCATTTCCATGTTCTGTGTACTGTGGGAGACTGAATATAGTGAATGCAGGGTCCTGGGTTTAATAATACTGTAAGGTATTTATAAACATAATATGGTTATTGGAGGAAATACCAGCCTCAGGTATATGTAGAATGACTGAAATATAAACATACATGGTCACTCCAACCCACTGTGAACATGTATACATATACAGTATATACAGACACCCATAGCACCAGCTCTGGGGAACAACAACAGTCGTTCAGAAAAATTCATGCTTGATTCTTCCATTGAGATACTGTGTATCTGTTGATACCTTCAACCATGCCACAGTTAAACCAAGGTTGGATGTAACAAATTTTCCTTCATCATTTGTTTTAGATTGGTATTATAGTGATGATAAAATCCTGCAGGAGATTCTATCATTACTACACCTAAATAAGATGTACACAGAAATATTTTAGGAAAATGTTCCACTCATTGGCCCTCCTTATACTGTATGTCTTCCATAGAGGCAAGAATCATATTTGTGAGGGCGGCACAGTGGCTTAGTGGTTAGCACATCTGCCATGCAGTAAATAGATCATGGGTTCAATTTCCGACCATGGCGCCTCCTGCATGGAGTTTGCATGTTCTCCCTGTGCTTGTGTGGGTTTCCTCTGGGTGCTCCGGTTTCCCCCCACACTCCAAAGACATGCTGGTAGGTTAATTGGATCCTGTCTAAATTGGCCCTAATATGTGTGTATGTATGAATGTGAGTTAGGGACCTTCAATTGTACGCTCCTTGAGGGTTAGGGACTGATGTGAATGTACAATATATGTATGTATGAATGTGAGTTAGGGACCTTAGATTGTACACCCCTTGAGGGTTAGGGACTGATGTGAATGTTCAATATATATGTGTAAAGCACTGTGTAAATTGACGGTGCTATATAAGTACCATAAATAAATAAATATTTATACAGCCATATCTGTTTGCTACTTATGGAGATGACTTTATTTTCCTACAGAGAAATGTAAAAGCTGATGTAAGCAAAAATGTTTTAATGCCCTTGGACCTAGGTTGAGGTTTCCACTCATCCAAATAATCCAAGAAGCTTGCATATATCCTAAAGTCATTTATTCATGCTTTTTTGCTAGTATGCAGTACAAGTATGTTATACAGTACATGTCATGCTTTGTGGTATCTTGAAAATGGATGCTTGCTTTGATGACACAAACATCATTTTTCTTTTTCTGGATTCTGCATGGTTTTGAAAGCTGTTTGAAATGGCAGAGGGCACACAGTTTCAAAACATTTCTCCTGTCAGTAACTTTAGAATTAATTGTGTTTTTCTCTGTGAAACTTATCAAATGCATAGGGTTCAACCAACTATCTGTATTTTATTTTCGTTATCACAAATTGTGTGTGTGTGTGGGGGGGGGGCTGAAGCGCTAACAAATGACAAATGTTTTACTAATATATGCATATTCAGTGTACAGTGTTGCTTCAATATTTTTGCACTCTTGTGAAATGTAGGACTCAGGTTGATCGAGCAAGTGTCACAGATGAAGTTCTAGCTTACTCCAGTTAGTGACTACTGATAGTAATGGCTTCTTAGAATTATTAGCTCAGCATCAGTAAGCATTATGTGAGCTCCATTCTGGTTTTTGTTGTTTACATGACCTTTTACATTTAGTCCGAAAAACCTCACAATCGAATGCTGTGTCATCTGGGAATTTCCTGTAAGCACAAATGGTTCTTAAGAATTGGTTTTGTTGCCTACTATACCTGACAACTCTTACTTTTTGTTTGCAAAGCATATTATCTTTGTTTTATTAATAATAATAAAAAATATGGTTCCAGACAAAAACAAGAATGGAACATCAGTCTAATGGATGGTATCTTCATGGCTTAGAAGACCACACTGTAAAAAAAATCAGTGGTATCCCACCACCTTACCCAGTGGAGGCAGGCATTACTCTTGTCTGGGCTTCCAAAGGCCAATAGGTGATTTAGGAAGTGGACGGGGAATCTTGACTTTAAAAAATTGCCTGCTTCCCTCTCCTTTGTTAGTAATAGTTTATTTTAAACAAGTATGGGTAATTAAAGAATTTTCAACTTTCATCTATTTGAGGAAGCACCAAAAGCCTTACTGTAGAAAGTTCAGTCCTGAAGTGACAGATTTTTTAGAAAAAAGTTTTAACTGAGTTGTGAGTTCCCGGAAGGCTCTCATGGTTCACTCTTGATGCTCTGATTAGTTAATCTGTTTTTAATATATAAAACCTATTGTGGTTACGTTGTGAGTAAGTTGCTTACCCTCGCTCATCAGACCACACTACCTCATCTAACAGGCATCTTTTTTGAAGATACCCCACCCCAGTTTCTTATCATTTATTTAAGTATGGTAAATGAGAGCCAACATACTCATTCTACCAATGGGAATACCAGCCCATTAATCTAGTTTGCAATGTTGATGTTTTGGGAGAGAATCACACATTTTATTTCTTGAAAAATAAAACTTAAAGTGACACTGTTGTTATACTAACAAAATTAAAAAGCTACACCCTGTAAAAGGCCATTGTGAGTTGAATTTTTTTTTGCTAAAGCTACATACTGTATGTCACTGCTATCCTACATTTCCAGTTGTGCTGTATACCTGGGGCAAAATAAATTATCTTTACAAACTTCTAAAACTAGTTAATCAAGGATGCTCACTGGATAATCCTCATAACAAGATATGTGTATTTTGGGGGGAGGTACACACTATTTATTTGTCCTACATTCTCCATATGCCCATTTGTTGTAGCTTTTTTTCCCTACATTATTATTATTTCTTTATCTTTCTTTCTCTTCTTTCTTTATGTCCCCTGAGGATGTCCCTTGGATAGACAAAATAGGAAGGGGCTAGTAGCCTATGACCTCATCACAATCCCCCGTGGGAATTACAAAATGGAGTTTTCGAGCTTTTATTACCCTGAGATGCTTGTGAGTATATTTGCATGAAATAAATTGGTGTTTTTAGCAATATTACTCTATGGTCCTTTGTATTTTCCTCTGAATCTTACTGCAGACAATTGCACTTTCCGGACAACCAGCGGAGGACCTGATGGGCGTGAAGGTTGTTACCATACCCTGGTGTGATTTGCATTTGGTGTATCCTGCTCTAGTGATCTTGGAGATCCTGGTTATTTAGTAAGAGAATTCATATATCTATGTTCAAGGTGGTATGGGACTAAAACATCTGGAACTGTACCATTTATTTTCACACAAGATTCCACACTGGCCCCCAAGTGAAACCCTGAAATATTCTTTTAGGAGTGGACTTTCATTTTCAGACAAAATTTTTTCATATTGGCCCCCCTAGTGGAGCCCTGAATATTCCTTTGGGAGTGGACTTTAATTTCTATTATATTATTGTTTAATTTATACTGAATATAGTTTTATTTTGCCACTGTATTGGTGGTTTTATTTATTGATATTGATATTACTTGCGTCACTCTACTGTTTGTTTTCACTGTGATTTTTATGGTCAGAGATTTTGTGCACTCTTTTTGTTTATTAGATATATGTTTGCCCATGGATTTCAATGGCAAAGACAATTAACAAGTCCCTGTGAGTATCTCTAAAAGTGAAAGAATGCATAACCTTAAAGCACACCTTAGGTGTGTGGGCAAAACACAAAACATATTTAGTACATTTCTTCACTAAATGCACATTTCTGCCATAGGATAGAGAAAAATACCCATTGATTCTAACATTTCTGTGCTGCACTAAAATAACAAGCTGTGTTTTCCAACCTGCCCAATTCATTTATTTCTAATATAAAACACCTTCTAACTAATTGAGGGATTTGGGGAGAAGAGAAGGTGTTTTGTAGTACTAACATGCTTCTTGTTTACACCCCAGGGCAGGAACTATGTTACTGGCAGATCACCCGGTGAAAATAAGGGGAACAAAGCCTAAAGAAAAAAAAATGAAGTCAGCGCATCTAAAGACTGGCAACCTGCAATGTATAGTGTTATATATTTTAACATTTAACTCATCGTCTACATCAACTCCTAAAATAAGGCCCTTTACTAAACTTTTACAGTTAACCCTTAACAATCATCCTGAGTTTAATACCTAACTTCACCCTAATACAAACATGTAACCTAACCTCTAAAAAAAGATTCTAACATTTAACCCCCCATCCAACCTCAACACCAACCAAAGCTTTTCCACCTAAACCTTAACTTCATCACAACTAAATTTCCAACCATTCCAGCTGCCCTAACCTATTTCCTAGTATTAAAGTTGAGCACGGGGAAGATATAAAAGCCACACCTGTGCTGCAGTGCTTATGTGCCAGCCAGGAACATGCTGATAGAAGGACAGAGTATGACAGAGAGCTTAGCTCATCAATTTTATTTTGCTGAACTTTATTGCTATCACAAGGGACCTAACAAGTTTCTTATGTGATAAAGAAATTAATAGCAGCGCTCACTCTAACTGTAAAATAATCCATGAACAACCAATTTATGTGCAAAATCCATTCAATAAATACCTTCATAAAAAAAATTATAAGAATTAACATTTATGCTTGCTATAATAGTGAATTAATTTGTGTGTGAAACGTCAATGATTAAATTCATGCAATATAATACATAAAATAATACACAAAAGTTTGTACAATTCATATAAAATAAAGTGACACATGCTCATTACATTTCATCAACTAAAGAAAAATCTGAGAAAAACATAAGTACAAAAAACACCATAAAATCCATCTATAAAGAAAATTCTTCAATAAAGTGCCCTGTGCCATGAACAAGGTTCTCTATCTGAAGCTTGCATCTAATCCTTTGATCCAATTCACCACAAGCAGGAATCCACCATGATCACCAAGTGTTCTAAACACTCACCAGACAGACTTGCTAGCATATACAACCAGTAAGACTCGCATGTAGGCAGAAATCCCTCTATGGATCCTCAGGAGGCTATGTACCACCGCATGGTCACAATTAGGGGTGGACTGACAACTCATGGGGCCCCCGGGCAATAGGGGATCATGGGGCCCCTGTGTCCTTGCTCACACTCAAAAAAGTCTACGAAAAAGGTACCAGGGGCATTTCATGGGGCCCCCTACTGACCCTGGGCCCTCGGGCAGTGCCCGAGTGCTCGAATGGTCAGTCCACCCCTGGGCACAATTCTCTATCTGTAATGGAACCAGTACCTCTCTGCGGCATCAGGAAGGAAGAAAAAGAAAAGCCTTCATAGTAAAAAACTGTGAGGGTTATTCTCTAAAACTGGAGAATGTAAAAGCTGGTACAATTCTGCATAGAAACCAATCAGTTTCCAGGTTTTATTGCCAAAGCTTAATTGAACAAGCTGAAGTTAGAAGCCAATTGGCTACCATGCACAGCTGCACCAGATTCTGTGTGTACCAGATTTAGAAAAATTAACCCTGTATTTTTATTTATATAAAATGCATATACATCAATTGTTCACTTAAAAAATGTCTCATTGAACACTGGTAAAACAACACTTTCACATTTTCAGCTGGCCGGCTCCAGCCCCCACACACTGGCTGCAAGCTGGGACCTGAAACACTGTGGTGCAATGTTTTGTTATATAATTAAATTTATTGAAGGAATTTTGCATATAAAATAGTTGTTGATGGATTATTTTACAGTCAGAGTGAGCACTGCTATTAATTTCCTTATTGTAAAAGGGGAAGTTCCACTTTAAGGACTGCTCCCCATTAAGGATTGGCACTTTTGGAGGGCGGGGGGGGGGCGGCGGGTACCCGAATTTGACAGGTACCCACTCCCACTTACGGTCCGATCGCCTAGGTGATCAGAAGTGGAAGGTTCCCTCCCTGTAGTCTTTTGGGAGACATGACAGGTCCCAGAGGACTACAGGACCATTCATGAAGCGCAGCACTACTCGCGCATGCGCAGTGGGTACCCGGCTGTGAAGCCGCAAGCAGTAACAGCCAGGTGCCCACACTGAAGATGCTATCCTCCTGAAATACAGAATGGCTGGTAAAAGGGGCTGCAGAGGACACACCGAGGGACAGGTAAGTGGCTGTTTTTTAAAAGTCAGCAGCTACAGTTTTTGTAGCTGCTCACTTTTATTTTTTGACAGGGTGAGTGGAACTCTGCTTTAAGAAGTGGTTTTACTCCCGATTTAAGTAGCTTCTGGACTGATTGGTTAAAAACTTTTGTGGCACAGTTGAAGTTTACAAGTGTCCGAATCACATCTATATGAAAGCCTAGAGCCAGTTGAGCAAAAAGCAAGCAAACCTGTGGCTGCTAATGCAGGTGTGAGTTTCTTTACATCCAAATACTGCAGCACCAGTATTATGGTGATGACAGCAAAGCATTAAAGCCAATCTCTGAGCAAAAATTAAATAACTGCAAGCATTATCTAAATTGTACCTAGTATTAGCCATATGTATTTCCCTGTACACCAGTACAAAGAGTTAATCAGTTAGCTGAAGTGCTCATATTTTAACAAGAAATATGCTGATAGCAGGAAAGAGAGATATGCTCTCATGAGCCTGCTGCTTCTCTTCTTACTGTCAAGTCTCAGTCTTGGGCAGGGATATATTTACCACAAGGCAAACAAGGCATTTGCCTAGGGTGGCATTTTTCAGGGGAGCAGCAGCATTTTTCAGGGGGCATTGCCGCCCCCTGAAAGAAGGGGTTGAAGAAGGGACACATGCAGCATGGGGGCCAGGTGAGATCTGAGAGAGGCTGACTTGATGGTGTATGCAGAGCCTGACTCATGTTTCCGGAGATGTCCGGAGCTGTGAAGGTGAGTGTCTTCTCTCTCGCTGGGGTGGGGGGGTTGCCAGTGTATGGGGGGTGGTGGTAGTGGAAGGCTCTCTCGGGTGTGTGGGGGGGGGGCAGGGGTATTGTTGGTAAATGTCAGGCTCTCTACGTGGGGGAGGGGGGTGATGGTTGATGACAGGGTCTCTCTGTGGGGGGGGGAGCTGAATTTTGTGTTGCCTAGGGCAGCACTAAACCTAAATATACCACTGGTCTTGGGGAAGAAGAAGACCTGTGAGTGTTCTTTCAATGCAGTATAGAAAAATTAGGTCTCTTCCCTTGCCAGACAGGACTGTGCTGTGTGAAAAAGCTGTTGAAATTCCAGGGCTGATGTATGTATCCCCTTTTTTAACCCAAAATTGATTTTTTTGTTTGTTTTGTAAAACCTTAATGAAAATCATTTTTACATGAAAAAAAGAAATATTAAGACTGCTGGACAGAAAAACAATGCAAAATAAAACAGCTTCCTTATATTTATTTCATCTATGTATTTAGATGTTTGTAAGTGAATCAAATGTATACCTGCTCAGCCTTGTCTGCCTTACCATTCTCAGAAGGGAGATACAGGTGCACAGAAAGACTTTCCGTCTGTCCTAACATCCAAAGTAAGCAGAAAATGAATCCTACACATGGCCTCGAGTTCCACTACTTTATTATAATATGGGCATAATAGTTAACAAGGATGCAGTCTGCTAACACATTTCAACCACTACATGATCAGTTAATCGCTGATAATGACCTATGATTTAGACTATGTAGCCACTAAATTGTGCTGAATAACTGTGTCCTTATTAACTATTAATATGCCCACGTTATAATAAAGTAGTTGAACTTGAGTTTGTGTGCAGGATTAATTTTATACTTTATTTAGCTGTTTGTCTGGAATTCAGTTTTAAAGTAACCCTTTAGCAGTATACATAGCTTATCATATGTCTCCAAAATATAAAGAAGTGCCACCAAAATATAAAGAAAACTAACACCAACACAGCTCTACCACTGAAAACTATTAATTTAGGTTTTTCATAGCTTTTTAACTTGTTGCAAAAATGGTTGGAGTATTCAGGCAAATCAAATCTGCCCATAGTTTGTAAATATCATTTAGCAAATGGTTTTGCCTTCACATTTTATAATTATCGCTTATATAAATATATTTATAAACAAAAAATACTAATTGAATGAATAGTAGATGTCTGAGGAAAAAAACAGTAGTAACACTAGCATCTGCCAAGTACAATGATAAAAAGTTTCACAACTCCTTGAATTTTTAGGATTTTACATAATCAGGTGGGTCTTAACGGGCGGCTGCTGCATATATACGTCCAGTTGTGGACTGACAACTCATGGGGCCCCCGGGCAATAGGAGATCATGGGGCCCCTGTGTCCTTGCCCAAACTCAAAAAAGCCTATGAAAAAGGTACCAGTGGCATCTCATGGGGCCCCCTACTGACCCCAGGCCCTCGGGCAGTGCCCAAGTTTCCAAATGGTCAGTCCGCCCCTGTATACGTCCATGGAGAACTGTTATTCTGTACTGAGACTACACTCACTGTGCACCCCTAGCACATTGACTGAGCTGCCACCAACAGCTCTGTCTCTCTTTGTGAGTGACAGCTGGCAGGACGGATTATGTGACCACTGTGACAGCTAATGACATTGATGCCATGATCTGCGAGTCTGCCTCTCCCTCCTGGCATTAAGACCCACTTAAAAGGCTGTCAGAAGGCAGCAAAAAGGGATTAAATTTAAGCTGTACTTCATTTAAAGTTTTAAAAAGAGAAGCCCTGCCTAAAAGCAAAATCCACAAAATGCTGGAAGTTACCCAAAGAAACAGATAACTATCCCAAAGTCAACTTTCCCAAATCAGATTAAGTACAACTTTATCTTGGTTGCAAATAGTTATTGCACTTTGTATCTTGCGAAGGATTTGGTTCCCTTACTAGGGACTGTCCCTAGAATCCAGCAACATTCGGTCACCCTGCTTTTGACCCTACATATAAAATTAAAATTAAAAGTGAGTCATATTTTAAGCTTTTTTCTAAAAAGCACCTAAGCCTTGAGAACTGTGAGCTATGGAAAAATAAGAGATAAGGTATATCCTGTAATGAAAGAAAATTCTTAACCATGTTTATTTTTATCATGAACTGGTGCAGTACATATTCCATCACATGTCAAACCCATTTAGCGGTAAACGTTCAAACCACAAAAGCTTAAAAAATGTACTTCTACAAAGTTACTAAAGCCAGTGTATGGTTTAAAGATGTAGTTATAAAGTATAACAAATAGATCCTGCATCCCAGTTATCATTATGCATTATATTTTATGTTACATTGAATTAGGATCTATTTTTTTCTTTCTACATTTTGGGACTATGAAATGTCTAATATAGAATTTTAACGGATGTCATTATATTACAGCAAGATTGATATGATATTGATGTATTTAATGTAACATTCATGTTAAAATAGTACATCATGGCAAAATAATAAATACTTGAGTGCATTGCAGTACCCTATGAACACTGGACAGAGTAAGTGTACTATACTCCTCTATACCAGAGTTCAACAACCTCTAAAATGGCTGTTCATGTTTGACCATTGAGAATAATTGCCATTTCATCTTAAACCTTTCTTCAAAGAGTAGGTTCCAGAGCTGACAAAATTAGACATGATTTCAGACTTCACTAGTTAGTGCAGTCATAATCAGAATAACCTGTATCTTTAAAATGAGTCAACAATCACAGTTTTGATCTGTTTGCTGTACATTCATGAGCCAATAAATGAACAGGAATTTTCTAATGAAAGATTAAGCTCTGGTTGATGCTTCATTACCTCAGAACTTATGTTTATTAATGTCATCTACCCTTTACTGTTGAGCTTCATCAAATCTCTGCAAAAGATGTAGGAACACCCACAACCTTTCAACCTAAACATTCCAAGGTAAGTAAAGACTAGGGATAAGATCCATGGGTTGAGCATGGGTTCAAGGTGAACCCAGCCCTTTTGGAGTTCGTGGATGCAGTGACATAATACACTATTTCGCAACAACAGCCACACACTACCAATAAACTTTGGTCAGGTAGCTTAAAATAATAATGGGCCAATAATGGGAGCTTTGATATGGGTCAGACTCCTCAAGATGAAAGCTATTTGTCAATGTGAGTTGGAATATATAGGGTGCTGGGACAGTCTGCTTGTCAGGAGAGGTAATTGCTGCTACATAGTGCCATACAGTGCTCTACACACTGCTATCCCTGGGGCCAATTCACAGAGCTCTTCAGTTCATCCACCCATCTCACAATGTTATCCATTTATGGGGACCAAATTCTTTTTTTTCCCTAAAATGACAGTATACAAAATACAAAAATGTAAGGAAGCTGGAGTTCTTTTCACCAAATCAGTGACTCATCATATAGAAGGTGTGCAGCTTTTTGTCACCTTTTGAACAGGTGACCAGAATGGTGAGCTGCAACAAGGTCTCCTGGAGTACACACTACATAGTGTCATAGACTGGGCACTGGGAATTCGAGGCACAGCATCAGGAGAAAGAGGAGGACTTCTCTTTCAGGGCCAGCAGAATCCTTTCATTACTGCCTTCATCTCTGTGAGGCACAGGCAGCAGGAGGCAGAGGTAGAGTATGAAGTGGAGGAGGAGGGCTGGGGTGCTAGCAGTGGGGAGAAGAAGAAAATGTTACAGGCCACCAATAGAGACTGTCATTCCTTTCAAACCCCAGACGTTGTATGGTGGTGGAATGGTATAATTTTAGATGCTGTTGTCTCTAACAACACCAAGGACTCATGTTCTCTGCTAAAGGCAATACCTTTTTTGCTGAAATGCAAAGAACTCCAGGATTTGGGGCATAAAGGAGAGGTATCATTATTTGATATGCTGCTACCATCCCAGAGGGAGACAAAAAAGCACCACCTCTTTGCAACCTTTCCTAATGGTGGTAGTATGCCCTCTCATGACCAACATGCCTCAAATCCTTAGATCACTGAAAAGAGGAGCAGTTGTGATGGTGTCTTCCTCAGTGATTCTTTAAGACTTTTATCAAACACATTGAACATTAGCTGCAGGCAGTGCCTGAACTAAATAATTGCAGACTACACAGGTCCAGAGCTAATGCAAACACTCTTAGGAGTAATGACCCCATGGACTATTGGGTTTCCAGGCTTGACCACTCACCAGACCTTGCACAGTACACACTGAAGCTTCTGGCTTGCACTGCAGCGAGTGTGTGTCTGAGAGGTCCTTGAGCACAGAAGAAGGTTTTGTTACTGAAGGTGAATATGCATGTCCCTTGACACTGGCCTGCCACCATTTCCAGCTCTTGTCACCTCTCCTGGCCTATTCCAGCGTTTCAACACTGTATGCCACATATGTTTCCACAGCTGGATCTTAGCTGCAAAATTTTAAAGTTTGATGCAGATTAATTCTGTCTTGTGCCTCAAAATTTGCAGCCTATGCCAATGCTTCAGAACTTTAAAAGTGCCACACATAGGGGGAGATTTACTAAAACTGGAGTATTCAGAATCCAGTGCAGTTGTGCATGGTAATAAATCAGCTCTAACTTCAGCTTGTTCAGCTTTTGTTCAGATTTTGCATGCTTCAGTTTTAGTAAATCCCCCCATAATGTTTCCATAACTAGATTTCAGCTACCAAGTTAGTAATGTTTTCTGAAGGGAGAATCCTGCATTGCACCTCAAAGCTTGCAGTTTATTTCCATGCTACAACACTGGAAACATGCCACATGTAATGTTTTCACAGTTGGAATTCAGCAGTCAAATTTCAAATGTTTTCTAAAGAGTAAATTCTTAGTTGCATCTCAAAATACATGGCCTATTCTAGTTCACCCAGAACTGTAAAGGTACCACACACAATGTGTTTACAGCTGGACCTCAGCTAAAAAAATTCTGTTGATTCTGCAGGGTAAATCTTGGTCTCTGTCTCCAAGTATGCAGCCTATTTCAGTGTTTCAATATTGTATAGGTGAAACCCATTTTTCTGTAGCTGGACATCAGTTACCAAATCCTAATGTTTGCCGAAGGGTAAATTTTGCTCACTGTCTCCAAGTTTGCCACCTATTCCATTGCTTTGGCACTGTAAAGATTCCACACAATGTTGCAAAATTTTGAGTGTTTGTTGCAAGATTATTATTATTATTATTATTATACAGTATTTATAAAGTGCCAATAGTTCACTCAGCGCTGTACATTACAGAGGGGGACAGAACATGTGACAGAACAATACCAATACAATGCAAAACATGAGGGGTTTGAGGGCCCTGCTCTTTCGTGCTTGATAAATCATGCTTTGTGTCTGAAGTTTGCAGATTATTCAGACATACAGTCCATCCACTGTACAATATTTGTGGCTATTGTCTTCTGATATTATGTGTTATTTTTATGTATTAATTATTTTGAAATGTATGCAACATTTTACATACTGTATATTCCCATTAGTTCCAGTCCTCAAAGAGCTTACAATTAAGAGGCCCATACCCCACATACATACATGCACATACTAGGGCCATTTTAGGCAAGATCCAATTATCCTACCAGTCTGTCTTTAGAGTATGAGAAGAAACCAGAGTACCCAAGAAAGCACAGTAAGAACATGCAAATTCCATGCAGACATGTCCTGACAAAGGTGGAGTCCCCAGTGCTGCAGGGCAGAAGTGCAACCCACTAAGCCTCTGTACTGCATCCCACTCTGGTTTTTAATGCAAGATAAAACCTGCTAAATCTCTCCCTCTAAAGTTGTGGCCTGATCAAGCTGCTTATAAACAATACTTGTGGTTATTGTTTCTCAGATGTAACACTCTAATTTTATTGAAAGATAAAACCTGCTTTGCCTCTTTCTATTTTTGGAGCATGAGGGGTTGTGGTTTTAAATTGTTTTTGTGCACTCTATTCTGAAATTGTATTAAAACAATGAAGTGTGTTACTGTTAAAGAAAAAAAGCTTATAAACTATACCATGAAACTGTTTTGCTACTAGCCAATACTCGTGAATATGAGGGCTTTTGCTTTATATTTTAAAGAATAAAAAACTTCTGTAGATTTTAGATTTGATATGGTTTCTGCTGCCACTAGTAAATTCAAACCTATTACCACTGGATAAAAAATTAGGTATCACAGCCAAATACCATTTTGTAAGTTGAAATCAGATTGGGGTGTGGCTGTTGTATTTAAACCAAGCTAAATGTAAAAGTTTTTAAAAAATCAACTACACATCCCAAATATGTGATGCCCAAAATATGGTTTCACTGACATTGCCCGTGAAAATTGTACTGTTCTCAAACACCACATACAGGTTAAAGGCTTCTCCCAAATCATTAAGGATTGGTGTTTTTCCCATGTCACCCTCAAAGTCACAATAAAAGGAGGACACTCTCTTATTGCACTGGTAGATGCATTGGTACATGTCCCCTAAGGGAATGCCTAACTCCATTATCCCACTTTTGACAATCTCTTGCTTATTAGCCTTGAAAATGGCCAGATTTGATAATCAAGATTGTCCCTCCCCTTGGACATGAATGGATTACTTTTTAGTTGGGGTTTTTTGGACTGCACATAGGAGATGACAAACCCCATGTGAATCAAAACCAGACACAATCATTCATTCCAAATAGGAACAGAGCCAGGAACCATAACAGAGAAATCAGTGGGTACTTATAAGCAAAAGACTTTTTCTAAGACAATCAAAGATTACAAAATATTCATTAGGTTCAATTCACAAATCTTAAACAAAAGTATGCAAACTCTGTACTTTAGCTGTGAAACTCTGGTTTTATAATCTCATTGGACTCAGCCCAAAATAATACAACTTTTTTTAAAATAAATCCTGATCCTGTTGTGCTAGATTTGTGAATCGAGCTTTATATAATTAATTTGTTCTACACAACATAATTATATAACTTATCCTGTACAATGATTGGCTTTCTGTTAAACAGTTTTGTTTGTACACTCTACTGTTTAACTTATAAGTAAAATTATAAGGGAAACTATTGGTGTTCATACAACATACATGCCTGACTTTTCTGATGCTGCCTTTTCCACATTTTAGTGTTCAGAAATATATATGTGATTGAGTAATGAGGTTTTTAGATATGTTCACCCTGGTCTTCACTGTGCTACTCTGTTACAGGCTTGATCCTAATTATGTTCATCCTTATATCACAAATGGGTAAATCCATATTTAGAAAAAAGGATTTATGTCCAAGATAAGTTATGCTGCTAATTAAAATGCTTTGCAGATACAGCAATTTCCATTTTCTTATTCTGTGTCACCGCAAAGAAAATTATTTTGTACATTTTTAAACTATTTGCACAACTTTCCTGTAATAGTTATTTGTTTTGTTTGCTGATAAATAGTTGTAAGAAGATAACACTGTAGATGAATTGTTTAATTAAACATCAATACTTTTTTAATCTATTTAGTCTCCAGATAAAGATTCTTTTAATCCTACCAATAAAGCAGTAGTGTAAACTATATAATATGGTTCTAATGTTATCCATTTGTTATATAACCGAGATCTGTAAAACGTGTATGCATAATGCCATCAATATTGAAGTAGGAATTAATATCTTAAATTGTCTTTCTAGAGAAAAAAGTGTCCCTTGCAAGGATTCCCCTACATGTGATCATTGACAATGCATTATACTTGCATATCCTTAGATAACATTAGTGTTTTGCTCTTTAATCCTACTGGTTCCCCAAGTATTCTTTTTCTTCCTAAGGCTCCGTTCACACCAATGCGTTTTTTAGTGCTTTTTGTAGAAATGCACTACAGTCCATTTAACATGATTTCCTATGGAACATGTTCACATTTATGCTTTTTTGAGCTGCTCCGTTTTTTGAAAGGGTTAGGGACTTTTTTAAAAGCAAAAAGTAGCATTTTTGCTACAATAGAGTTCAATGGAGAAGCTGCTGCAATGTATGGTAGCGCGTTTTTGCCACAGTTTGCATTTTTATCCTGGCTAGCAACAAAAAAAAATTCACTATAAAAAAAAGCTATGCAAAATGAAGTAAAAATGTGTCAAAAACATGTTTAGAAAAACGCAAAATGAACTGCGAAAAGCACTGAAAAACAAACAAAAAGCAAATTGAATAGGTATGAACAGGGTCTTAGTGGGCTGACAAGAGATCAGCCACTATATTAAAAGCCTCATGCTCCTAGAGGTATAGGGGGAGATTTACTAAAACTGATGCACTCAGAATCTTGTGCAGCTGTACATGGTTGCCAATCAATTTCTAACTTCAGTTTGTTCATTTAAGATTTGGCAATACAAATTGGAAGCTGATTGATTTCTATGCAGAGTTTCACCAGGTTTTGCATGTTCCAGTTTTAGTAGACACACTGCTGCCTATTACATATACAAAAAGCTCTGTGCACCTTGGATGCTTCCTCTCCATTATGCTTCAGCTGTGTACTAAGCCCTGGCACCGTACAGCCTGGGCAGTCACCTGAAGCTCCTTACTTCCTTCACTTCTAGCTTTGATATCCATAGTGGATGATAAACTCACTACACAGAATGAGGAATAGCATAAGGTACTTTGAAGGCAATTTCTCGTAAAACAGTATAATAGGGTGTGACAGTAATTTTATTTGTAACATTTGGTGCTTGGATGATGAGCTAGGTTTCCATTTACTTTAAGCTGGCCATACACTTTACAGTTTCCATACAATCTTTTTTATATTTACATGCATATATGTAGTGAATCTGTGCTTTGCTCATGCGGGCAAAGTAACAGGTTTACTTAAACAGTTATATGTATAAACTTGCTTATATGTACCATCACTTCCTATGTAAGCTCCCACATAAGCTGTTTTTCAAATACTATGGCATGACTGACAGCAAGAATTATTGCATGGGATATAATACTACCAGGGGCAGACTGACAACTCATGGGGCCCCCGGGCAATAGGGGATCATGGGGCCACTGTGTCCTTGCCCAAACTCAAAAAAGCCTATGAAAAAGGTACCAGGAGCATCTCATGGGGCCCCCTACTGACCCCGGGCCCTCTGGCAGTGCCCGAGTTTCCAAATGGTCAGTCCGCCCCTGAATACTACTATTTACTTTGATATCACTGGCAGATTTTGTGTACGTCTCTTGTCCTATTTTACTGGCTTTATAATGCATGAGCTTGATAGACAGAGAACGATAGGTGGCATTTTACCCTTAGTTTGAATTTTTGTGGATGCATTATTTGATCACTCTGAGATTTGGGCAGGCTCCCTTCTCTTTTTGGTTTAACTCCCCCCATTTAAGGGGAGTGTGCTTGGTTCTCATGATGTGAGTATGATATTATGTGTACATATACAGTTAGGTCCATATATATTTGGACACAGGCACAATTTTCATACTTTTGGCTCAGTATGCCACCAGAATAAATTAAAATGAAACAATCTAAATGAATTTGAAGTGCAGGCTTTCATCTTTAATTCAAGGGGTTGAACAGAAATATCAAGTACAAATTTTAGGAACAGAAACCATTTTTATACACAGTCCCTCCATTTTCAGGGGCACAAATGTAATTGGACAAATGAATATAATCATAAGTAAAATGTTCATTTTTAATATTTTGTTAAGAATCCTTTACTGGCAATAACTGCCTGAAGTCTGAAACCCATGGACAATATCAAAGACTGGGTTTCCTCTTTTCTGATGCTTTGCCAGGTTCTAACTACAGCTGTCTTCAGTTGATCTTTCTTTGTGGGTCAAGTGGAATGCATGCTCAATTGGGTTAAAATCAGGTGAGTGATCATTGGATCATTGTCCATCTGTACTGTGAAGCGACATCCAATCAACTTTGCTGCATTTGGCTGAATCTGGGCTGACAGTATATCTCTAAACACTGCAGAATTCATCTGGCTGCTTCTGTCTTCTGTCACATCATCAATAAACACCAATTTCCTTGCAGGAGTAAATTGAATCATGATTTGCTGGGGGGGGGGGGTTGCCTTCCTCTGGATCAACTGTGGGTATAGGATTATAACTTTTTTTTTTATTTTAATGGTTAAACTGGATGGACGTTTGTCTTTTTTCAGCCAGACTAACTATGTAACCATGACCCAGTGCCACTGGAAGCCATGCATGTCCATGCCATCACACTGCCTCCACCATGTTTTACAGATAAGGTTGTGTGCTTTGGATCATGAGCTGTTCCAGGCCTTCTCCACACTTTTTTCTTTCCGTCATTCTGGTACAGATTCATCTTAGTTTCAATGCTGTTCCAGAACTGGTCTGGCTTTTTTAGATGTTTTTTGGCTAACTCTAATCTGTCTTTTCTATTCTTCGGGCTTATGAATGGTTTGCACCTTGTGGTGAACCCTCTGTATTTGCTCTTGTGAAGTCTTCTCTTGATTGTAGACTTTGACAATGATATGCCCACCTCCTGGAGAGTGTTCTTCACTTGTGTGGATGTTATGAATGGGTTTTTCTTTACCCTAGAGAGGATTCTGCAATCATCCACCGCTATTGTTTTCCGTGGATGTCCATGCCTTTTTATGTTGCTGAGCACACCAGTGCGTTCTCTTTACTCAGACTGTACCAAACTGTTGATTTGGCCACTCCTAATGTTGCTATCTCTCTGATGGATTTGTTTCATTTTTTAAGCATTACAATGACCTGTTACACTTGCATGGACAGCTCCTTTGAACGCATGATATAGGTTCACAACAATAGATTCCAAATGCAAATACCAAACTTAGAGCCAACTCCAGACCTTTTACCTGCCTAATTGATGAAGAAATAATGAAGGAGTAACCCACACCTGACCATGAAACAGCTTTTGATTCAATTGTCCAATTACTTTTGGTCCCTTGAAAAAGGGGGTATGGCTATTCTTAAGAGCTGTAATTCCTAAACCCTTCCTCCAATTCGGATGTACATACCCTCCAATTAAACCTGAGAGTGTGCACTTTCAGCCCATATCCATTATATAACTATAGCTTAAATATGTTTTGGTAAATATCTGAAAAAAAGTAAAATTGTGCCTG
Source organism: Staurois parvus (assembly GCF_062004578.1). NCBI lineage: Eukaryota > Metazoa > Chordata > Amphibia > Anura > Ranidae > Staurois > Staurois parvus. The sequence continues at coordinate 1,221,043 of NW_028318508.1, read as the reverse complement.
TGTCCAAATATATCTGGACCTAACTGTATATTCAGCTGAAGGAGCTCTTGCTGTTTGGCTATGATGAAGAAGGAGATTCCTGCGAAATGCGTCAGTCAGCTGGGATTCCCGGCAAAGTCCCCCTACATTCTAGAGACTGCTGAGTCCAGGACATTTGAGCTATGGATGATTGGCTCGATGAGCTATCTTTTGCTCATATGCTTGTGAGTAGTACTTATGATGAATTTAAACAAATGTTGTGGGATAATACACTAGGACAGTGGGCCCTCTTCTGTTCATTTTTATAGAGGCTCAAGGATATTCCTAGTCTTAGAGAGCAGCAAGGCTAGGAGCAATGATGTGGAGTACCATCTGTACCTGTCCTGGACTATCACACTTATGCGCAGGAGATATCTGTTGCTCTTGGTGATAAGTTCCAATTCTACCTGACTGGAGTTTAAATGAGGCTAGAAACTCTCACCTCGCCTTTATGTGACAATACTGGTGGCTGACAATTAGCCTTTCAGGCAATCAGTGCTGTATTTTGATTGGAAAATTCTGTATACTTAAATATAGGTAAAGCTAAAACCTTTTTATGTAGTTTTTTATAGTGTAGGACATCGTTAAAACTCCTAGCATGTCCTTTTTTCCATCTGTGTTCTAATAAGAATCCCCCTCATTCCATGTTCTGTAAATACAACAGGAAGCAAGAGGAAATCTTTACAAAATAAGAAAATCAAAAGGTTGTCACCTAATTAACTGCTTCTGCATTGCCCTATAGCAGAAATACTGCTACAGGGTGGCACGGGTGCACAAAATCACGTATATATATATGTGATTTTGCAGTTCTTGATAGCCATTCGCAGCCTTGGCTTTCAATCACTGAGTCCTGACAGGGGATTACTCACCGACACCCAGTGATCGCCGAGTATCTCCGACAGGGGAGAGACCTGTGTATAAACAACACAGATCTTTCCCCTGTCAGCTCCTGCACACTGCTTTGTATGGCTCTGCAAACACACACACAGCCCACATAGTGAAACAGCACACAGCACAGTTAACCCTTTTGTTTGCCCCAGATGTTAACCCCTTCCTGCCCATTGCCATTAGTGCAGTGTCAGCGCTTTTTATTAGCACTGATCACTGTATTGGTGTCACTGGGGATATCAGTGACACCAAGTCAGTTCCCCCCCAGTGTCAGAATGCCTGTCGCAGTCCCGCTATAAGTTGCTGATAGCCGCAATTATTAGTAGAAAAAAAACAATTCCAGTATATATGCCGCCATTTGTAAACGCTATAACCAATTAATTTACACATATTGGGATTTTTTTAGCAAAGACATAGTAGACATGGACACATTTACTGGACATGTGTAATAGCAAAAAATTAAAAACTTTTTTTTTTTTTCAAAATTGTTGATTGTTTTTTTGATTATAGCGCAAAAAATTAAAAACACACTGGCGATAAAATACCACCGAAAGAAAGCTCTATTTGTGGGAAAAGACGTAAATTTCATTTGGGTGCAGCGTTGCATGACCGCACAATTGTCAATTCAAGTAACGCAGAGCCATATCGCAAAAATGGCCTGGTCAGGAAAGGGGGAAAATCCTCTGGAGGGCAAGTGGTTAAAGGTGGATTCTGGGCAGATATAGACAAAAATGAATGCAGTTCTGTAATAATTACTAAATCATTAAATACATTATATAAATGTAAACAAGTACTTCAGTTTGACCTGGTATCAGCCTCTTGCAGTCTTTGAACAGCAATGCTGCAGTGTTAGAGAAGACGCAGTACAAGGATCCAATCGGTTCATGTGCTGACAAGATGCATGCTGATAGGAAGAAAAAGTAGAGTATCAGAGAGATAGGCTCATCACTGTACTGCTTCTCCTTTCACTGCTCGGTAACAGGCTAGGGCTGGTCCAGGATGACCTGGGCTCAAAGAAAGTAGGGTAAATGTGTCTGACATCAGACTGTGAACATCTCATGAAAGAGAAAAATACTGCAAAAGAAAATTCTTTATTAAAGGTGAATAGAGCAGCAAGTGCTGACTTTATTATTTTATCTTTTAAAGGGTTATTCAGTTCTATCGTGTTATTTTAGGCTGCAGTACTGCTTTAAAGTGGAAGTTTAGGCTACAAATAAGTTTGCTTAACAATTCTGCCTCCCTTCTCTTACTAGGTATGTTTTACATTATTTGTGAAGGAGATGTGTGTAAATACCTTTTTTATCTGCTCTGGAGGGGTCACATAATTTAAAAGCTCCAGTCCTACTATGTTAGTGAGCAACTGCTGCAGGGGAGAGGAGGAAGGGTCAACAATAGATAGGCAATGAAAGCTAGCTGGTGATGATAACAAAAGGTATTTTCACATATCTCTTCTACAAACAGGATACAGCATTGGTAGGCGAAAGGGGGAAGCCTTTTTTGTTACTTATATGAACCCTAAACTTTCACTTTAAAAGAGAAATATGGGTTTTCGGGGGAAAAAATTATACCAATCTTGGTGGATGCAGCATCAGTCAGATGCGGTATCTTTCCCTTGCCGCTTGTGAGGCTACATTCACACTAGCTTTGTCAGCAGACGTCAGAAAAGCGTTTGGGAAGCGTTTTTAACGCTTCTCAAACCCCTATGAAAATTCTGCACAAGGCAGCACACAGTGCTGTTCACATGGAAGCGTTAGAGTCACGTTGCGTCACGACAAAACTGACGCCTCATTTAGAGTCAAGAGGATTTGAAGCCTCCCATTCAAGTCTATGGTGCCACTCCGCAAACGCCTAGCAGGCGTTCGTGGTGCGGTTGCAATGCGGTTGTGAGGCTGTTGCGGAGCATTAATACCATTTGACTTCATTATAGGAGTTTGTGGTGCGGTTTTAACGCTTGGCAAATGCCTATCAACTGCATCAAAACCGCGCATAGGGTGTTTTGGGAGCATTTGAGGAGAGTTAAAAACGTTTCCCAAACACCTGTCTAACGCCTGTCAAACGCTATAGGGGTGTTTGGCAAGAGTTAAAAATAAAGTCAAGGGTGAACAAGCCCTTAGACTGAGAACTGAGCGATCAAACACCACTGATTGGCAAGTTCTCAATCTTCAGAGAGCAGAGAGCCAGTGACTGTTGGTCACCGGCTCTCTGCTCTGCCACTCCAGGACTCACTGACGTGCCAGGCTGCGGAGGGGGCAGGAGCATCTGGCTCAGACTTTCAGCAGCTCACTGAAAAGCTGAGGAACTGCCGATCTAAGCTTCTGAGTGGATCCCAACCATATGGTTCAGATCTTTTCAGAGCCTAAACCAGTTCTATGACGTCAGCCAACAGCAGGTTTTATTCTGCTGTCATCTGACAATTGGGCACTGGAATGCAGAACGAACTTCACTCCTGTGATAGCTATGGCTATACTTCCCCATTAGGTGTCCCCATTGGTAGTTTTTGTTTTAGATACATTTTAATAGAAAATTATATTTTGCAACCGAGCTATTTACAGGTAGAGAAAATACAATATGGGAATCAAATGTTAGGTATGAATACATCAATAGCTGTCTGGCTTTAGAAAGGTAAAACTGTGAGTTTCAACTGCTGCAAATGTTTTCTTTCAAAGCTGAACTTCAAATATGTATACACTGCTAAACTACATTTTTCATAATGCAAAACAACTCTACTTCCATGCAGTTCCCCTATCATCAAGCACACGTAGTTGCTTCTTTTGAAATAAGAACGCCAGTAAAGAATTTCACCATTTTCCCTAGTGAAAAAATGCAAAACAGTGTACAGAATGTAGTAATCTACAGGTGCAGATTTTAGTTTTTTTGTTTTGTTTAGTTTTTTTTTGTTATAGAGTAAGCTCTAAAACCTTGAAACTTATATTTAAACTAGCATCTTTTCCCAGTATGATAATCATTCAGAATTTATAATATAATTAGAGATGAGCGAATCGAACTTGGCGAAGTGGAATTGGTTTCGAAGATTAGGAAAAATTCGGTTCGCGCCGAATCCGAAAATTAGCAGACTTCGGATGCGCGAATCAAAATTTTCCAAAAATGGCGGCGACATGTGTGGCGACGGAGCGGGGATCTCTGGGAAGGCGCGCAGACAAGGCGCGCTGACCCATAATGCATTCATTCATGACATGTGATCGCATTAGCCAATCAGCAGCCAGCCAGCACTGTGTAATGGTCGAGCTATAAATTGCGGCCATCTTAGAATTCTCCATTAGCCTCCGGTCATTCAAGAGAGACAGACCTCTCTGTATTAGGGACAGAGTTAGGGCCAAAGAGACTTTAGGGCCACAGAATTGTTACTTAGGGACACAGAATTGTTACTGAGGGACACAGAACTGTTATTCAGGGACACAGAATTGTTAGTCAGGGACACAGAATTGTTACTCAGGGACAGACACAGAATTGTTACTGAGGGACACAGAATTGTTACTGAGGGACACAGAATTGTTACTCAGGGACACAGAATTGTTACTCAGGGACACAGAACTGTTACTCAGGGACACAGAATTGTTACTCAGGGACACAGAACTGTTACTCAGGGACACAGAATTGTTACTCAGGGACAGACACAGAATTGTTACTGAGGGACACAGAATTGTTACTCAGGGACAGACACAGAATTGTTACTGAGGGACACAGAATTGTTACTCAGGGACAGACACAGAATTGTTACTGAGGGACACAGAATTGTTACTGAGGGACACAGAATTGTTACTCAGGGACACAGAATTGTTACTCAGGGACACAGAACTGTTACTCAGGGACACAGAATTGTTACTCAGGGACATAGAACTATTACTCAGGGACACAGAATTGTTACTCAGGGACATAGAACTATTACTCAGGGACACAGAATTGTTACTCAGGGACAGACACAGAATTGTTACTGAGGGACACAGAATTGTTACTGAGGGACACAGAATTGTTACTGAGGGACACAGAATTGTTACTCAGGGACAGACACAGAATTGTTACTGAGGGACACAGAATTGTTACTGAAGGACACAGAATTGTTACTGAGGGACACAGAATTGTTACTGAGGGACACAGAATTGTTACTCAGGGACAGACACAGAATTGTTACTGAGGGACACAGAATTGTTACTGAGGGACACAGAACTGTTACTCAGGGACACAGAATTGTTACTCAGGGACACAGAATTGTTACTGAGGGACACAGAACTGTTACTCAGGGACACAGAATTGTTACTCAGGGACACAGAACTGTTACTCAGGGACACAGAATTGTTACTCAGGGACAGACACAGAATTGTTACTGAGGGACACAGAATTGTTACTGAGGGACACAGAATTGTTACTGCGGGACACAGAATTGTTACTCAGGGACAGACACAGAATTGTTACTGAGGGACACAGAATTGTTACTCAGGGACACAGAATTGTTACTCAGGGACACAGAACTGTTACTCAGGGACACAGAATTGTTACTCAGGGACAGACACAGAATTGTTACTGAGGGACACAGAATTGTTACTCAGGGACAGACACAGAATTGTTACTGAGGGACACAGAATTGTTACTGAGGGACACAGAATTGTTACTGAGGGACACAGAATTGTTACTCAGGGACACAGAATTGTTACTCAGGGACACAGAACTGTTACACAGGGACACAGAATTGTTACTCAGGGACACAGAACTGTTACTCAGGGACACAGAATTGTTACTCAGGGACACAGAACTGTTACTCAGGGACACAGAATTGTTACTCAGGGACAGACACAGAATTGTTACTGAGGGACACAGATTTGTTACTCAGGGACACAGAATTGTTACTCAGGGACACAGAACTGTTACTCAGGGACACAGAATTGTTACTCAGGGACAGACACAGAATTGTTACTGAGGGACACAGAATTGTTACTGAGGGACACAGAATTGTTACTCAGGGACAGACACAGAATTGTTACTGAGGGACACAGAATTGTTACTGAGGGACACAGAATTGTTACTCAGGGACACAGAACTGTTACTCAGGGACACAGAATTGTTACTCAGGGACACAGAACTGTTACTCAGGGACACAGAATTTTTACTCAGGGACACAGAACTGTTACTCAGGGACACAGAATTGTTACTCAGGGACAGACACAGAATTGTTACTGAGGGACACAGAATTGTTACTGAGGGACACAGAATTGTTACTCAGGGACAGACACAGAATTGTTACTGAGGGACACAGAATTGTTACTGAGGGACACAGAATTGTTACTGAGGGACACAGAATTGTTACTCAGGGACAGACACAGAATTGTTACTGAGGGACACAGAATTGTTACTGAGGGACACAGAACTGTTACTCAGGGACACAGAATTGTTACTCAGGGACACAGAATTGTTACTGAGGGACACAGAACTGTTACTCAGGGACACAGAATTGTTACTCAGGGACACAGAACTGTTACTCAGGGACACAGAATTGTTACTCAGGGACAGACACAGAATTGTTACTGAGGGACACAGAATTGTTACTGAGGGACACAGAATTGTTACTGCGGGACACAGAATTGTTACTCAGGGACAGACACAGAATTGTTACTGAGGGACACAGAATTGTTACTCAGGGACACAGAATTGTTACTCAGGGACACAGAACTGTTACTCAGGGACACAGAATTGTTACTCAGGGACAGACACAGAATTGTTACTGAGGGACACAGAATTGTTACTCAGGGACAGACACAGAATTGTTACTGAGGGACACAGAATTGTTACTGAGGGACACAGAATTGTTACTGAGGGACACAGAATTGTTACTCAGGGACACAGAATTGTTACTCAGGGACACAGAACTGTTACACAGGGACACAGAATTGTTACTCAGGGACACAGAACTGTTACTCAGGGACACAGAATTGTTACTCAGGGACACAGAACTGTTACTCAGGGACACAGAATTGTTACTCAGGGACAGACACAGAATTGTTACTGAGGGACACAGATTTGTTACTCAGGGACACAGAATTGTTACTCAGGGACACAGAACTGTTACTCAGGGACACAGAATTGTTACTCAGGGACAGACACAGAATTGTTACTGAGGGACACAGAATTGTTACTGAGGGACACAGAATTGTTACTCAGGGACAGACACAGAATTGTTACTGAGGGACACAGAATTGTTACTGAGGGACACAGAATTGTTACTCAGGGACACAGAACTGTTACTCAGGGACACAGAATTGTTACTCAGGGACACAGAACTGTTACTCAGGGACACAGAATTTTTACTCAGGGACACAGAACTGTTACTCAGGGACACAGAATTGTTACTCAGGGACAGACACAGAATTGTTACTGAGGGACACAGAATTGTTACTGAGGGACACAGAATTGTTACTCAGGGACAGACACAGAATTGTTACTGAGGGACACAGAATTGTTACTGAGGGACACAGAATTGTTATTCAGGGACAGACACAGAATTGTTACTCAGGGACACAGAATCGTTACTCAGGGACACAGAATCGTTGAATTAAAGAGTATGTCAGACAACACGCAGAGGAGTGGCAGAGGAGGCAATGTTTCAGGAGCGAGCAGACGTGGCAGCAGAGGAAGGGGTCGAGGCAGCACTAGTCGCAGCCAGAGGCCAGTGCTCCTGGTGTCATCCAGCGGTCGTGTCTCCACCGACAACCCTGCCGTCATCGATTGGTTGGCTCGGTCGTCTTCCTCTTCCCAGGTCACCTCTGACACCTACAGCCAACGGTCGGTGGGTACGTCAGACACAACTGTTAGTTGGCATGGCCCGGGAGCAAGCCCACTGAAATCACGTGTCCTCTACCTGCCCCTGTCCTTTGGTGTTCCCTCACCAAGCGAAGTATCGCATGCTGTGGGCTCAGCCCCACTGTACAGTGAGGAAGAGCTAACAGAGGGCGGTCAGGAACGGGGGGAGACATCCGCCTCTTCAGCAGCCAGGCGAAGAAGTACTGGCGAGGAGAGTGGCTCGGTAGCCGGTCTAGAGACAGGTCTGTCTCCTGACCCACACGCAGCCGAGGGGGCTAGTAGTGAGGCGGAGACCCTAATTGATGATGATGAGGCTGATCGCACTTGGCAGCCTCGCCGTCATCAGGCTATTGCTTCCGCATCATCAGGAGAAGAGGGTGCCAGCTTGGCAGCGAGCAAAACAGTCAGTGGGTTGCCCAGGAGGCAGCAGGGTCGCAGCAGTGTCAGTGGAGGCAAATGGCCACGGAGTAGAGCACCAGCTCCACTGCAGCCTACCACCACGGCCAGTAGTGGTGCCGGTGTGCACGGAGGAAGTAGCAGTCAGCCAGTGAGGAGTAGCGGGGGCAAAGTTTCCTACTCGGCGGTGTGGCAATTTTTCGTCAAGCCGCCCGAGGAAGTAAACGTAGCCGTATGTCGACTATGTGGCCAGAAAGTCAAGCGTGGCCAGGGGGCCCATGTTGGGACTACAGCGTTTTGTCAGCATATGCAGCGTCGCCATTTGGTGGCCTGGGAAAACCGTGATAAAGATACGGCGGTTCTGCCTGCCCCAGCCCCCGCTCCATCACCCGCTCCGTTACTTGCTCCGTCACCCGACGTCAATCGCCCTCTATCAGCCAGTCAAGGCTCCAACACCTCTGCTGAGGGGAGTTGTCGTTCGTTGGCATCTTCCGCTTGTTCAGATGCTACTTCTCCTACTACTCCTCTTCACGGATTCCGTCAGCAGTCTTTCTTGGAATCCGTTTCCAAGAGACAACAGTTTGCGAGCACGCACCCGACGGTGCAAAAGCTGAACGTCCTCCTGTCCAAGTTGCTGGTGCTGCAGTCCCTCGCTTTCCAAGTGGTGGACTCAGCACCTTTCCGAGAAATGATGGCTTGTGCCGCGCCGCGGTGGAGAGTGCCAAGCCGGCATTTCTTCGCCAAAAAGGCAGTGCCAGCCCTGCATTCACATGTAGAAGAGATGGTGGGCCAGTCTTTGAGCATGTCGGTCTCTGCCAAAGTGCACGGCAGCGCCGACGTGTGGAGCTGTAACTACGGTCAGGGACAGTACATGTCATTTACGGCCCACTGGGTGAACGTGGTGCCGGCACAGCCGCACCAGCAACTTGGACAGGTCACGCCGCTTTTGCCTCCACGTTTGCACGTCCTTGGTCCAGAAAAGATGTCCGCCTCTACCACCTCTTCTTCCGCCGTGTCCTCAGCCGCCACCCCCGTGCCAAGTCCCATTACCCGACCGGCATATCACATGTGCAGGACGCAACGGTGTCACGCTGTGCTGCACCTGGTATGCCTTGGCGAACGTAGTCACACAGGGGAGGAACTTCTGAGTGTAATGAACAGAGAAATCGACAGATGGCTGTCTCCGCGCAAACTGAAAATCGGAACCATGTTGACCGACAACGGAAAGAACATGGTGTCTGCTCTGCGTCAAGGAAGGTTGTGCCATGCGCCATGCATGGCTCACGTGTTCAATCTGGTTGTCAAGCGGTTCCTAAAATCCACCATCCCACTGCAAGACATCCTTAAAATGTCACGTAAACTTTGCATGCATTTCAGCCATTCCTACACCGCAAAGCACACCCTCCTTGAGCTGCAGCGGCAGAACGGAATTCCACAGCATCGCCTGATCTGCGACGTTGCAACAAGGTGGAATTCAACCCTACATATGTTAGACCGCCTTTACGAACAGCGAAAGGCCATCACCGATTTCCTGATGTTACAAGCGGATAAAGGTACTCCCCTGTGTAACTTAGATGTCAGCCATTGACAGCTCATGCGTGACACCTGCCGCTTGCTCAGGCCCTTTGAGGAGGCCACGCTATTCGTGAGTCGGCAGGACTATGGGATGAACGACGTCATTCCTCTGTTGCACGTCCTGGAACAAATGCTGTTAACAATGGCTGGTCAGGGTGCGGTAGACGTGGCGCACAGATCTCAACGCCACATGACCCCTGTGGGGGCAGGACAGGAAGAAGAGGAGGAGGTAGAGGAGGACATTGGTGCTCAGGAATTATTGAGTGAAATGGGTGGTTTTTCCACTCAGCGGACAGGAGTGGAGGAGCAGGAGCATCTGGTAGAGGAGGAGGAGGAGGAGACAGAGGACCCAGACGCACCGTGGCAGTATGCTGTGGAGATGGAGGCAGGGAGTCCCTCGCATTCTTTGGCACAAATGGCCCATAGCATGCTCGGTTGCTTGCGTAGCGACAGCCGAATAATAACCATCAGACAGAGGGATGACTTTTGGCTGTCCACCTTGTTGGACCCTCGCTACCGTTCAAAAATGGTGGCCTTTTTCACACCTGCTGAGAGGGAGGCCAAAATAACGTACTATAAAAACCACCTATGTAGTCAGTTGGTCTCTGCCTTTCTGCGCCAACGTCCATCCTCAGACACTGTGGGCCCTGGGCGCTCGCGTTCCGCTGCCATGGCAGCAGGGGAGGGGTGGGGTGGTAGGAGCAGTGGCAGCTCCACCAGCAGCGGCTGCCTCAGTCTGCAGTCGATGATGAGTAGCTTTCTTCACCAGCGCAGTGAGGAAACTACTAACCAGCCGCAGCAGCATCAGGTGGACCTGGAGCAGGACCTCAAACAACAGGCTTGGGCCTACTTGGACAGCACCCTGCCAACCGAGGTAGACAATCCCCTTGACTACTGGACAACGAAACTTGACCTTTGGCCCCAACTAGCTGAATTTGCCCTTGAAAGGCTGTCATGCCCGGCCAGTAGCGTGGCATCGGAGCGCGTGTTTAGTGCGGCAGGAGGTATTGTAACTCCGCGGAGGACACGACTGTCCACCCAAAGTGTGGAGAGACTCACGTTTGTGAAAATGAATCAGGCGTGGATTAGTCTGGATTTCAAACCACCAGTTCCTGACACAACTGACTAAATCGGCCATGAATCATGCCCCAAAGATGTTATTATTTTTAACATAGGCCTCTGTATGGCCTTCAATTTAAGCTGCTTACGCTTCGCCACTCTGCCATGGGCCCCTGTACCGCCTCCTCTTGCTGCTGCCAGGTCCAGAGTGTCTCATGGGTCCCTGTACGGCCTCCCATTGCTGCTGTCTCCATCGCCACACTCTGCCATGTGCCACTTTCAGGTCTCCTCACACTGCTGGTGGGTTCCATTTTGTCATAGGGTGCTGGCAGATTACGGGCCTCCCATTGCTGCTGCCAGGCCCGTAATCTGCCATGGGCCCCTGTACCGCCTCCTCATGCTGCTGCCAGGCCCGTAATCTGTCATGGGTCCCTGTACGGCCTCCCATTGCTGCTGTCTCCATCGCCACACTCTGCCATGTGCCACTTTCAGGTCTCCTCACACTGCTGGTGGGTTCCATTTTGTCATAGGGTGCTGGCAGATTACGGGCCTCCCATTGCTGCTGCCAGGCCCGTAATCTGCCATGGGCCCCCATACCAACTCCTCATGCTGCTGCTAGGCCCGTAATCTGTCATGGGCCCCTGTACCGCCTCCTCATGCTGCTGCCAGGTCCAGAGTCTCTCATGGGTCCCTGTACGGCCTCCCATTGCTGCTGTCTCCATCGCCACACTCTGCCATGTGCCACTTTCAGGTCTCCTCACACTGCTGGTGGGTTCCATTTTGTCATAGGGTGCTGGCAGATTACGGGCCTCCCATTGCTGCTGCCAGGCCCGTAATCTGCCATGGGCCCCCGTACCGACTCCTCATGCTGCTGCCAGGCCCGTAATCTGTCATGGGCCCCTGTACCGCCTCCTCATGCTGCTGCCAGGTCCAGAGTCTCTCATGGGTCCCTGTACGGCCTCCCATTGCTGCTGTCTCCATCGCCACACTCTGCCATGTGCCACTTTCAGGTCTCCTCACACTGCTGGTGGGTTCCATTTTGTCATAGGGTGCTGGCAGATTACGGGCCTCCCATTGCTGCTGCCAGGCCCGTAATCTGCCATGGGCCCCTGTACCGCCTCCTTATGCTGCTGCCAGGTCCAGAGTGTCTCATGGGTCCCTGTACGGCCTCCCATTGCTGCTGTCTCCATCGCCACACTCTGCCATGTGCTACTTTCAGGTCTCCTCACACTGCTGGTGGGTTCCATTTTGTCATAGGGTGCTGGCAGATTACGGGCCTCCCATTGCTGCTGCCAGGCCCGTAATCTGCCATGGGCCCCTGTACCGCCTCCTCATGCTGCTGCCAGGCCCGTAATCTGTCATGGGTCCCTGTACGGCCTCCCATTGCTGCTGTCTCCATCGCCACACTCTGCCATGTGCCACTTTCAGGTCTCCTCACACTGCTGGTGGGTTCCATTTTGTCATAGGGTGCTGGCAGATTACTGGCCTCCCATTGCTGTTGCCAGGCCCGTAATCTGCCATGGGCCCCCGTACCGCCTCCTCATGCTGCTGCCAGGTCCAGAGTGTCTCATGGGTCCCTGTACGGCCTTCCATTGCTGCTGTCTCCATCGCCACACTCTGCCATGTGCCACTTTCAGGTCTCCTCACACTGCTGGTGGGTTCCATTTTGTCATAGGGTGCTGGCAGATTACGGGCCTCCCATTGCTGCTGCCAGGCCCGTAATCTGCCATGGGCCCCTGTACCGCCTCCTCATGCTGCTGCCAGGTCCAGAGTGTCTCATGGGTCCCTGTACGGCCTCCCATTGCTGCTGCCTCCATCGCCACACTCTGCCATGTGCCACTTTCAGGTCTCCTCACACTGCTGGTGAGTTCCATTTTGTCATAGGGTGCTGGCAGATTACGGGCCTCCCATTGCTGCTGCCAGGCCCGTAATCTGCCATGGGCCCCCGTACCGCCTCCTCATGCTGCTGCCAGGTCCAGAGTGTCTCATGGGTCCCTGTACGGCCTCCCATTGCTGCTGTCTCCATCGCCACACTCTGCCATGTGCCACTTTCAGGTCTCCTCACACTGCTGGTGGGTTCCATTTTGTCATAGGGTGCTGGCAGATTACGGGCCTCCCATTGCTGCTGCCAGGCCCGTAATCTGCCATGGGCCCCCGTTCCGCCTCCTCATGCTGCTGCCAGGTCCAGAGTGTGTCATGGGTCCCTGTACGGCCTCCCATTGCTGCTGTCTCCATCGCCACACTCTGCCATGTGCCACTTTCAGGTCTCCTCACACTGCTGGTGGGTTCCATTTTGTCATAGGGTGCTGTATGGCCTCCCATTGCTGCTGCCTCCACCGCCACACTGTGGCTCCACACTCTGGTTTTGGCCCCGTGACTGCCCAAATGAGTGAAGTGTGCGGTGATTCTAAGATCGACGGCACTCATCTGCATGTCATACTGACTGACAGTATTATTTCTCTTCCCCAGCAGACTCCAAGGGCATTTAAATTAAAGGTACAGTGTTCTGCACTAATATAAAGGCTCTCTGAAGCCTAGAAACACCCTTTTTATAAGTTAAATTCGCAGCGAATATATTCGACTCGAATCGAATTTATTCCGCGAATTCGCCGAATCAGCCGAATCGAATTTTTGAATACTTCGCTCATCTCTAAATATAATGTTAAAAAAGAAGTGTGAAATGAGATATGTAGTTTGCATCCTTTTGAGATACATGGCTTGTGGAACACATACCTTCTTATAACCAGAAACTTTCCAAGAAGCAAAATAGGTTACTTTGCATATTTGCCAATGAATAGTGATCACACACCTACATAAGATCTGATATCTGCAGTATAGGTTTGAAGGAATAAAATTATTCTTTAGAAAAACTACAGTTCATTAACTGTTTCCCTCCGCCCTATAGCAGACCTACTGCTACAGGGCAGCAGGGATGCAAAACATCACGTGTATATACGTAGCTAGGGATGTAAATCACCGGTCCCGGGCCAAAGATTCCTCGCTGACACCCGGCAATTGCCATGTAGAACTGACAGGGGAGAGACCTGTGTGTAAACAACACAGGTTTCTCTCCTGCTGCCAGCAAGGACATGCTGTGGATTTCTCTGCACAGCATGTCTCCCTAGTAAAGCACACACAGCACACAATGTAAAACACACACAACACACTGTTAATCCTTTGATCGCCCTAGATGTTAACCCCTTCCTACCCAGTATTATTAGTAGAGTGTCAGTGCTTTTTATTTGCACTTATCACTCTATTAGTGTAACTGGGGATGTCAGTGGCAGTTAGTCAGTTCCCACCCAGTGTCAGAATGCCCGCCACAGTCCCGCAGTCCTGAAGTCGCTGATCGTTGCCATTACTAGTATTAAAAAAAAAATTCCAGTACATATACCGCCATTTGTAAAAACCACAAGTGATGAAATCCTCATTGTTCTCAGTTTCTGACATCACATAGTAGGGGGAACAACATCAGTTCCTCTCACTATGTCCTAGAAAGTAAATACCACCAGTCGCATTCTTACTGAGCCTCCCCGACAGGACAGGAAAACCCCATAAAAGTGGCTGCCTTCTGCCGTCTGTAAAAGTAGTCTAGCGGATTTATACCCGCTAGGATTGCTTTTACATTAACTGCTTCCTGTCTGCCCTATAGCAGTAATGCTGCTACAGGGTGGAACGGGTGCGCAAAATGACATATGTATACGTGATTTTGCTGTTTTCGGCCTCAGCTGTCGATCACCCAGTCCCAAACGGTGATTACTAGCCAGCACCCGGTGATCAAGGAGCATTACTGACGGAGGGAGAGAACTGTATGTAACCAATACAGTTCCCTACCCTGTCAGCTCCTGCACACTGCATTGCATTGCTCTGCATAGCAGGGCCATACAAAGCAGTGTGCTTACAGTGTAAAGCACACACATAGCACACAGTTAACCCTTTGATCACCCCACATGTTAACCCCGTCTTGTCCAGTGCCATTAGTACAGTGTCAGTGCTTTTTATTAGTATTGGTGTCACTAGGGATGTCAGTGACACCAAGTCAGTTCCCCCAGTGTCAGAATGCCTACTGCAATATAAGTAGCTGATCACCACCATTACTAGTAAAAATAAAAAAAAATCCCAGTTTGTATACTGTCATTTGTAAACGCTATAACTTTTGCGTAAACCAATTAATTTACATGTATTGGGATTTTTTTTTTAGCAAAGACATGTAGCAGAATACATTTTGGCCTAAATTTATGAAGAAATTAGATTTTTTAAAAAATTTTTATTAGATATGCTTTATAGCAAAAAGTCAAATATATATATATTTTTTCAAAATTGTTGGTCTTTTTTTGTTTATAGCACAAAAGAATAAAAAATTCAGAGGTGATAAAATACCACTGAAAGAAAGCTTTATTTGTGGGAAAAAAAGGACATACATTTAATTTATGTACAGCGCTGCACGACTGCGCAATTGTCAGTTAAAGTAACAGCGCCTTATCGCAAAAAATGGCCTGGTCAGGAAGGGGGGGGGGGGTAAATCCTCCTGAGGGCAAGTGGTTAAAAGTCATAAATCAAATTGATCAGCATCTGTTTTCAGACAGCACAGGTCTAAGACCACTCTTTGGAAAAAGATATTTGTTTGCAAATTATATGTTGCTGCTGTTTGTATGTCTTGATTAGTTTAAATTTAGTTTATTCAGGCCTCCTTCACACTGCAGGTTCCTTTGCAATGCATTAGAACAGAATATTTTCTGCATTCAGCACAGTGGCTAAATGGTTAGCACTTCCGCCTGGCAGTACTAGGGTTGTTGGGTCAAATCCCAGCCATGGCACCACCTGCCTGGAGTTTGCATGTTGTGACTGTGCGGGTTTCCTCTGGGTACTCTGGTTTCCTCCCACACTCCAAAGACATGCTGGTAGGTTAATTGGCTCCTGTCTAAATTGTCCCTAGTATGTATGAATGTGAGTTAAGGACTTTAGATTGTATGCCCCTTGAGGTTTAGGGACTAATGTGAATGTAAAATATATATATATAAAGCACTGCGTAAATTGACAGTGCCATATAAGTACCTGAAATAAATAAATATTTCATTAAGGTAGGACATTTATTTAGATTGAGCTGCTAACACACAGCAGTGGAATGAAAACAGTACCTGCACTTTTTTTTTTATTTTAAACTGCTCCCAGCTCCCTCACTACTCATGTGGCTGTGACTGACAGCAGCTGGAGCCAATGAGAAGAGAGACTCTACTTTTGTGCACATTGCTGGATCGAAATCAGGCTCAGGTAAGTATTGGGAGGGTTGAGGGGGGAGTCCTAAAAGACAGAGCTTTACTGTGAGTCAGAACTGTGTAAATCTCAGAACAGGATGGTGAAAAATAAAACTCACATGGCCTCTAAAAGCTTTCATTTATGCATTTCGTATATGTGTATAGTTGCTTGCATGGAGTTCAGATGCATATGCAACCTAATTTCTTTTTTGTTTTGTTTTGGATAGGGTAGGAAAGGGTTAAACCCTGTATAGGTTATGTTTTACAGCTGGAGACATGACAGGAAAAGGATAGGAAATCTCCCCAAAGTGAAGGTATTCCCGTCTTTGACTACTTTTGCTGGACTGCTTACTTGCTCAGCTGTCAGCTCTAAAATCTAGGATTGCCCCCTCTTTTTACAACATTCATCAGTCCAAACAGAGGGGTGAGTGTCACCCGCAAGGACCCAGACATCAATAAAATTGAAAGAGGGTCTAACCCTTACCCACTGTGTCCAAAATTTAAAAAAAATGTTTTGCCTTTTCACACACTTTAAAATATTGCCTATACATTGCATAATGAATCTTTTGTTGCAAATGTCTGCCTACTTCTCTGTGACATACCGGGGTCGATTTACTAAAACTGGATATAATTAAAATGGGCACTTGTTTTTTGTTTCTTTTTTTTTTCTATTACTCTTGATTGGGCTTTCACAGTGGTTAAGTGTAAAAAAATATCTTCTATAGATAACTCTGCATGTTTTATGCCTATGTACATCCAAAATTCATAAATTAATTATTGTGTAGATTCATTTAAAATGCACTTTTTACTGTCTAGTTATTCCTATTTGAGCAGTCAGAAGCCATCACGAGCCTCTATAGTGTTAGCATATGTGTTTAAGTTAGGTAATGTTTTTATAGTTACTCCTTGGTAATCACACAAAAGATATTACTCTGTGTAGTCATATTGTTTGGCTGATTCATGCAGCAGTTACTTATTTTAGATACTTGGTTAAAACGCATGTATATGATAAGATCGCTTTTCTATATAAATATGAATTCAAATTTAAAGGTAAAGTTAGAAATAGCAAAAACTTAAAAATAGACTCAGAGGAAATGCACATTTCATATATTCCAGATGTAACCTTTGAGATTAGAAATCTTAAATTCCTAAACACATAAAAGTCTTTGCCACTTGCTTAAATGCACCAAAAACAGCTACTTGATTTTGATTGCTTTAGAAAATCTGTAAATAATAAGTCGGATGTTTCCAACCATGCTTTTATGACAAAGTTACTTGTGACTGTGACTTTTAGGAAACCAACTGCACTGATTTAATTTTGGATATTTAAGTTAACATTATTTATCATCAGAAAACAAAAATATATTTATCTGTATATTAAATGATAATTCACATACAAATATAAATAATATAATTATTTATTACATGAAATGGGTTTATGGTTTTGTATACAGGGAGTTGATTTATCTTTTTATTCATTTTTTTTTGTTGAACTGGACTTGTCTTTTTTAACATGACTAACTACAGTATGTTACTATATAAACAAAAGATAATAGAAAAGTTACACTTTATAAGCCCCCCTTCCTGGCAAACCCCTCAAATTGAACACTTACCCGCCCATGCTCCCCTTCGATCTTCATTGTATGGCTTCCTGGGAGTCACAGGGCCTCTCTCTGCTGGCTGGTCTCTGCTTCTTTTGCCCATGTGCAGAAAAATCTCAATCCACAGTTGGGATGAATAACACAGGTCTGCGACTAAAAAGCTGTTTGATTATTTTCATCTAATTTCCATGTATTTTGGTGTGCTGAAAACAAATAAAATATTGAAAAAACTCCTAGACGTCATGATTTGCCACAAAATGCAAAATTGTCTTCAAATGTATCAAATTTTTTTCATTTTTGGTATTTTTTTTATATTATGGGTTTTTAACCAAATTTAAAGTCCAAATTACTATTAATTAATTCACATAAGTGCATTTAAGATATAAAATGCCAAAAAAACCTTAAAGGGGTTGTCCGAGTTATGTAAAAAAAAAAAATAGCACTGTAAATCTGCTGGTCAGCAATATATACATAAGCTAAGCAAGTTTTAGGGAAAAAAATTCTATTTCCTCATTTCCCTAGTTCTCTTCTGGTTTTGATGTTATTTGCAGGTAAACAATCTCTGCCCCTCCCCCCCTGCAAAGGGGGTGAATACAAGTGCTGCTCTGAGTGACATGTCTGACTACTGGGATACTCAGCAGCATGCTGTATGTGTAAGCCTCGGCCCTGAATCTGTGCTTCTAATGGTAGAAAGGGTTAATCTTTCCTGAAGAATAAAGTGGGTGGGATACCAAATACCCTTGTTTTCTGTGTCTATGGGACAGTCGAGATCGACAAAATCACTGGACCAAGAAGAGTTGGCAGCTGAGGGTGCTAACAGTCGGTGAAAAAATGTCCTCCGAGAAACTTTGGTACCTTTCCATAAAGTTCTTCTACCACCTCTCCACATAAAATTGGGATTGATGAAGCAATTCGTAAAATCACTACCAAGAGATGGAGAATGCTTCAAATACTTGGTCGCCAAGTTTCCAGGCCTGTCGGAGGCAAAATTGAAGGAAGGTATGTTCGTCGGACCAGACATTAGAAGGCTTATAGTTGATCAAGAGTTTGTCAATACCATGACGGATCCTCAAAAAGAAGGGTGGAGTGCATTTAAAGAAGTCGCACAGAAATTTTTAGGCAGTAACAAAGATCCTCACTACAAAAAGATCGTCAGACGAATGCTGAAAGCATTTCAAGCTTTAGGTTGACTGATGAGTTTAAAAGTGCATTTCCTCCAGTCCCACCTTGACTACTTTCCTGAAAATTTGGGAGCTGTGAGTGAGGAACAAGGTGAACGATTCCACCAAGACGTTAAAGAGATGGAAAGGAGATACCAGGGAAAATGGAGCATTGCAATGATGGCAGACTACTGTTGGATGCTTCAGAGAGACATTCCAGATGCTACTCACAAGCGTAAATGCACCAAGAGGAGCCTCACAGGGAAGAAGAATCGAGTTTAGTGTGTGTAGGTTTTCAGTTCAAAAAAGGATTTTCATGAACAAATTGTTATAAAACTTTAATTTTATAAGTCTATTTCTATTTATTTTGAGGTATTGCCTTATTTAATATAGTTACCTAAAATGTCAGGAAACGTGATGTCCTATGACAAAATGGAGGTCATTTTAGGATTCAGCGCACCAAAAAACATAAAGATTACATGGAATAACCAAAACAGCTCTTGAAGAAAATTTTTTTGCAGACCTGTGTAATTGATGGTCTTTCCATAAAATTGAATAGAGATTGTTCTGTGCAGATCTTAACTGAAAGACTATGCATCTCCTAGCAGGTTTCACAATGAATATCTCACAGGAGCTGGGACAGGTATGTATAGGACTTGGGGAGATTATCCAATGTTTTAATTCACATCAACACTGTGCATTCACATGCCCAAGCTTGGTTGCCACACAGTGACCATTATTAACTAAACAATGTGCTTCTCTTGTTACTTTTATCCATCTGGAAGTTCTGCACGTTTATTTATTTTATTACAGGTACTTATATTGCACTGTCACTTTACACAGCGCTTTACATATATATATATATTGTACATTCACATCAGTTCTTGCCTTCAAGATCTACAATCTAAGGTCCCTTGCTTACATTCATACTAAGGCCAATTGAGACAGGAGCCAATTAACCCAACAGCATGTCTTTGCAAAGTAGGAGGAAACTGGAGCACCCAGAGGATCCCACACAGGCACAGGGAGAACATGCAAACTTCAGGCAGGTAGTATTGTGTTTGGGGTTTGAACAGACAACCCTATTGCTGCTAGGTGGAAGTGCTAACCACTTAGGCACTGTGCTGCTCACACATAATGAGAATGGCTCAGCCATTTCAACCTGCACCACTCTCATTGTGTACAAGCATCATTTACAGCAAACTACAGCAAAACTTACAAATTCAGGCCTCATCAAGTTCACCAAGTTACTCAAAGGGCATGGGTCCTCTGCAAATTAAAAAAAATTGTTTTTTTCAGGAGTTCCCCATTAGTGGGGAATGGAGTGGGGAATGAGACTTGGATCTTTCTATTTAGATCAAGGCTTGGATGCTGTGGAAGAAAAAGTAGTGGAGCACATTGTGCATGATAGATAAACCGGAGAAAAAGAGAAAGAAGAGAGTGACATCAAAATCCGTAAGGTACAGTTATCAATTTAACAACCACAATTCTTTAAGTACTATGTCAACAAAAATACATTGTTATGCTTTGTTCTATTCATCATTAGGGCCATTGAAAATTTGCTCAATTGTGAATTAATTAAAATACATTTTTGTAACTAAGCTCAAAAAGCAAACGCAAAAATAACTAGCAGCAACCAATCTACAGTATCAGTCTGACTACACATATCTGACAGGTTTAAAAATCCTAGAGTGTGCTGTAGTAAAATTAATTCAGTTAAATTCCAAAATATTAGTAATGTTCAGATGTTTTACCTTTCCCTGGAAGGATAGATGAAGATTTTCAGTATCTGAGTTGTAAGAAAAATCTATTTGTATAATCTCTTCTGTTTAAATAGAACTGTATAGAAATTTAAATTTGAGTGGGCCCACAGTATTGCCCCACTTTAGCCACACATTACAGTATGAGTGTTAATTATGTTTTAGATTTATGAACAACTATGTAGCGTAAGGGGTATGTTGGTGATAAATCTAAAGGTAATTCCCAGGGGCGGACTGACCATTTGGAAACTCGGGCACTGCCCAAGGGCCCGGGGTCAGTAGGGGGCCCCATGAGATGCCCCTGGTACCTTTTTCATAGGCTTTTTTGGGTTTGGGCAAGGACACAGGGGCCCCATGATTCTCTATTGCCCGGGAGCCCCATGAGTTGTCAGTCCGCCCCTGGTAATTCCACAATCAGATTGTAACACGTGTGGGCAGCTTAATATTGTAAACACATAGTGGTTGATTTGCTAAATGAAAAATAGGCTGTTCACTTTGCAAAGGTATTTTCCCCAGAGCTTAGTGTATGTGCTTCAATTTCATTTTCCAAAGAATACTCACTCATGTTCAAGGACAATTTAAAAAACAGTATTTTTGCTGGCACATGATTGGACGATGGAAATTAACACAGCTTCATCTCATTTGCTAAGATATAGGGATAACTGCCTGGCAAAGTGCAAATGCACTTTAAAAATGAACAGTCCTTACCTTAGTAGATTATTCTATCACATGAATATGCTTTACACAGGTTCAGTTGTATCAATGCCATTCAGTATTACATAAGCTTATAATGGTCAAAAACCAAAGTGTATCCATCTAAAACTAGACAACAGAAAAATAAGAATTGATTGGCGTATTTTTATCATTACGGAAGATTTCTACAGTCCAATTTTCAAGCTCTGGTTGCTCAACTACTTTTTTTTTACTCAATAACAACTCAAGTAATTTAGTTTTGATATACCTGCAATAGTTACTTCTGGATAAATATTTATAATGGTAACCGGACCATGAGAATATACCATGATCTCATTGCATGCTGGTAGGTTAATTGGATCCTGTCTAAATTGGCACTAGCCGGTGTATGAATGAATGTGAGTTAGGGACCTTAGATTATACACTCCTTGAGGGTTAGGGACTGATGTGAATGTACAATATACTTTATGTAAAGCACTGTTTAAATTGACGGCGCTATATAAGTATCTGAAATAAATAAATTGCTTAGAACTACTATACTAACTCTCAAAAGAAATTGATTCAGTCTCTGCATAACAGCTGCACTTCAAGTAGGGATAGTGTCCCCACAGTTAACCCATGACCAGGCTTTTTAAAAAGAAGAAAGACCCAGAAAGTGTCAGTGAAGCTTTTACTTTTTTATTATTTACTTTAAATAGATGAATAGGTGAGCTTCTCATTATTAGCAAAAAGCTATTTGCAATAATATTTAATTGGTTGGTTACCAATGCATTTTTTTCTCAGAGATGGTGTTACATTTTGCTGGCCCCTATGGAATGCAGATCATTTTCAAACCCACCATCCACTTTCTGGGCTACTATTTGTTAATTCTGTAAATGTAGAGCTGTCCAGTGGTAGCAAACAATTCTGATGTGTGGATAAGATTACGGTACTATCCTTTTTTGTGAATCCTCATATAGCACATTTATAGCACATGACCATCTGTCTTCCTAAAAATATACTATCAAAACTATTCACAGTTCAAGTAACTGAACCAAGATGGATATGCTTTCTATTTTTACTTTCTTTAAACCAAAAAAATTAATAAAAAAAGAAAGAAAGAATAAAAAAAACACATTCAGAATAGATGGCCCTCATTAAGTTCTGCAGAGGTGAAAGCATCAATCATATAGTTATATATGAAAAAGCAGATGCTGTCTATATGACTACTGTCAATAGTTTATTACACTATGAAAATCAAAAAGCAACAACCAAATAAAATACTGATTTGTATATTTGTAGTGCGTTCTAGGTGTGTTTCCTTTTAGGCACAATTAATTTTTGGTGTGTTACCATAAACCTCTATAGGACTTTTTTCATGGATGCAGAGTTTTTTTTAACACACTGCACCAAAATGCAGGCGTGAACAGGGACTAAAACACTGAAATGCAGCATTTTTTTGTGATGCTGTTGCTCAATTTTTAAGAGTCTATTTAAAGTAGCAATACATTAAAAGGTAAAATATAGACTATAAAGGGAAATTTAAATTTTTGGGGGGACAATTTTATACTAGTTTAATCTTAATTTTTAAAACCATTGTTTTATTTCTGTTTTTTGCTATCTATATACAATATTTGTTTGACAAATAAACATTTAGTATGTAACAAAGGATTTTACAAGAACTATGAGTTATATAAAGAGACAGATTAGTAGCTTGCTTTGAGGCTCCATTTTGTAATTCAAATCTTGGACTGAAAAAGGATGGGTCACTGCTCTTGCCAGGTCCCTAAACACAGATGATTGTATCATGTGGTCATTTTTGTATAGCCAGTAGAGAGGTTTGAGGGGGAGTGCTACAAATAACTCTTCACCAGCTTAATAGAGTTGGGGGGACAAGATCAACTAAACAAGGTTATTCAATAAGTCTAATTGCTTAATTGCTTGTTTCCCCCAAAAGCCTTGGCTGTTGTAATCTGCTTGTGATCCATGTTTAAATATGGGCACCTTTAGTGTAGAGACAAGATGCATAAATTCTTTCCAGCTATTAGTCTGTTTATTTTTAGACAGTGATTGGTTAATCACCAGGTACTCATTGCAAGGTCATATTTTGTGTAATAGGTTCTGACATGGCAGAAAGTAATGCATTCTTTACAGTACATTCAAAACCTGCCTTCTCTAATTGGATGTTGTATATATTAAACCTTAGCTTTCTTCACTTAATTGTTGGCTTCTATTTGTCACTTCACTTGATTGTAAATTTGACCATTTAATCATATGACTGTGGGTAATTTTTGTTGTTAGATATGTCCTGGCACTTTTAGGCCATCTTACTTGTCTAAAGCACTTTTTCCTTTCTTGTACAGTGAATACTTTGTGGAACTATGTGTCAGCTTTACACAGGTTATAACCTGCCCATATTACTTAATGTTTTGCATTCCAGCTGAGCTTGCATCACAAGGATTTTCGTATATAATGTACTTTTTAAAAAAAAAAAAGGTATGTTTGATATTTCCCATCATTTCAAAACCACATGATTAATTAAAGAGTGAAAACAAGAGTTAAAAATAATATGCCCTTATGACTACAAAATCAATGGTGATACCAAATCAATCCACCTATTCATTATTATTGACTTAAATATATTCATTTTTAAATCAGGCAAAAAAAGTTGCATGTAAAGCAAAATGTGTATTCAAAGAATGCTATGCAATCTTATATTAAGTATTTATGTTTTATGTCAGGATAATTGGAAACTATAATTGTTAGGGGTCACAAGAACTTTATTGTTTTTATCTTGATAATGTATTAATGTCAACTCTGGGTTGACAGAGAAGTATGGGTTTTCTAAAGATAGGAAGATGCATGTGTAAATTTAAGCTTAAGCTCTTGAAGACTGTAAACAACCATTTTTTTCAGCAAAACAGCTAATATTAGCCTGGTATGCTTGTGAAAAGGAGCATAGAGCTTCACCTTCTGGATGTTAAAGTTAAAATAAAATATTCACAAAACATGAGTATTGCAAATTTGAAATATTTGCAATAGTTAATGGTTACCTAGTGAAAATTATGTCTTTAAATTTTATTTTGTAGTCCTGAGCATAATAAAGAAAGACAATACATACAAAAGCACTATACATTCTCTTTTAGCGCTCTTTGTAATAAAACCATAATTATATTTGAATGAATGTACTTAGTTTCAGATCTCAATGTAAAAAAAATTATAGAAATATTTATATCTAGATAAATATACACTTTAATAGTCCTGTTATACACCAGCAGGTCTCTCATTAAATATGTATATTCACCATATTCACATATAACATACAAACTCCAAAACAGTGGAACATGCCACTATAAATCTCCCCAACTTTTTCATGTTATTCTTTAGTGTGGCTTTCTAGAGAGAAAATGAAAAGGCCTACACTGGGGGGGGGGGAATATTTAAAAAAGCAGTGAAAAACAAAAAAAAAATCAGGCAGTATACAGATCCCAACATGTATGCCTTTCAGCAACAGGTCAGTCCTTTAAGAGAGGAAAAATACCAACCAGAAGATTAGGAACACCAGGTGCCTCAAAAATGTGGTGTGAAGATGTTGAGGGTTTACAATTTACTTGCCTCCTGGTGAACTGGTACAGGAGTTTATTGAATAATTGGCAATATACAACACCACATAACAAGTATGCTTTTGCAGTAAAGTTGTACTCTGTGTATAAGCACAATGTTACAATAGATACAAATATCCAAGTATATCATATCACATCAAGCATAATACAGAAAAGGTAATTGCTCCACTGTTAATTTTAATATAAAACAAAAAATAATACATGCATATACATAGGTAAAGTGGGCACTTAGTTAAAATAGCAGCTGATGTTCAGAAATACAGAATTTGGTGCCCAGGATAAAATAATGAGAATTAAAGCAGAGCCATACCTTGGTAAAAAGAGAAAGGGGGAGGAAGAACTCAACATTTTGGGGGTGTGGGAACCCTTCTGCTATGGATTCTGGGTACTGAATTCCTGTATGTATTTCTGAACATCAGATGCTATATGAAATATCTAAAGGGATGTTTTCTTTACGCATGTGCACACACATATATATATATATATATTGGTTATAGATTGGAAAGTGGTAGTAAACTCTGCTTTTTAACTATCTACAGGTGCTCTGAATGGACAGTACACTTGTATATGACTGAATAATGGAAGTCATCAGAGCTTCACTTTATTCAATGAGCTAAAGGAAAATTACCTTTCAAAGTGAAAACTCCCTTGTAAAGTGAACAGCTAATTTGCCTTTAGTAAATCAACCCCACAGATTCAACTTGGGGTGCAGCTAGTCCACATGCCAGATGTGTGGGTCTGGAATTGCTTGGGGATGTACACACTATTTTGTACACAAAAACAAAAACAAAAAAGACTAATTTGGAATTAGTCATTAATTCCTTCCCTCCATGCTTCATGCTGGTCCACAATAAGCCAAGATTCACCCTTGTCCACCATAAATTTGGGACCCTCTAGACCAATCCACTCATGTCTACTTCTCGTAGTGGTCATCGTCATCTCCATCATCATAATCCACATCATAATTTTATATTTATTAAGGAACATGAATGCATTTTCTTGTATTGTTGTTTACTATCTGACCAAGGCAGACCTTTGTATTTTGTAGTATTATAACCAAGCACAAATGGTTAATATAAACGTTATAAATCATAAAAAGAAACATTTCATTGCGCTGGCTCTCTTAGTATTATGCAGTGTTAATTTAAATAACTGAGAATCTGTACACTGAAAGAAAAAATGGTCTACTACATGATTTATTTTGAAATTATTACTTACTACAGTATGTATACAATTTTCCCCTTATTAGCTTTATACGCATTCTTGAACCCGTTACAAAGCAGCCACATTTATTTATTATTATTATTTTAGTCTTAATAAGTGTGTGCACTGAATTAGTTCTTTAACTATGGTATGTTTATTATTTATTATTGGCTCTTTAGACATAACAGTGAACACGCTTGCCAGAGACCTGTGGTCAGCAGTTTGGACAAATATAGGAATTCTAGAGGTATTTGTTTACTGACATTACTGACATATATTGTTTATAAAAGACTGTGTGGCTTCCTGGATCAACAGCCTCAAATACAGGAGGAGAAAGCTTACTTACAAAGGTCAAGTACAAATGCAATGATATTCAATGATTTCTTGGTACACATGAAGCAATCTATGTCAAAAGTTACATTTTGATTTGATTCAAAGTTTGCATTCTGTGGGTACCCACATTTTCTCAGAATTCCCAGTAGATGAGCATTGTTTTGTGGCATTTGACATGTGTTTGCAATGTACATGAAACACAGGTTAACAGACTCCAATCTAATTCAGTGATGCAGTGTGAATGACAGATCTGAAACTGTGCATGACATGCTTTCTATTTCTTTGGATAGGGCATGTCCTGTTGATTTGCAATGCAGGCAAAGCATGTCAAATACAAACATTTGCTGCAATTTGAACTCAAACTCATCTGTTTGAGAAGAACTGCATTTGAATGCAAAAGGCAGCATTTGACAACAATGCCCAAGTACAACAGCTCTTTCACCAACATTGTCGTAAATTTTACCTAGTTAAAGATTGTAAAGAAGTTGTAAAGGAAAATTAAAGGACTAAAATTTCTATAGTATCACTTTGAACTTTGTGTTATTACTGACATATTGGGGTTAATAAAAGGCTGTTCACTTTTCAAGGGAATTTTCCATAAGCTTATTGTATGTGGTGAAAATGCACATTGCAAAGCATTCTCAATCACATGCAAGGAAAATAAAATGAAAAATCTTGCACATCATTAGATGATGGAAGTCAGAAGAATTGCACCTCATTTACTAAGTTATGGGAAAATTCCCTTGCAAAGTGAGCATCAAATCATATGTTGGCTGCTTATATTTCTCAGTTTCTTGAAAGTTAGTTATCCCTATTATATTTCCAATGCATTTATCATGGTAAAATGTTTTGTTCCCTTAATAGGATTTCTGTAGCGTTAAATAAAAATGTAATTAGTGTATCCAGTTGAAAGAGATGTATGATTTTTTTTTCTTTTTGGGCTTGGGTTAATAAAGTGAAGCTGAACCGGTGTTCACTTTAACAGACATTGTCAAAAAAGGTGTTTTTTATTTCACATGTGGCCAGATTAAAAACTTGGAACCTACAAAATGCAAAAATCCAATCCAATCTTTCTAAAGTCTGGCACATTGCCACCAGAACAATCATTCTGTGCAATGCAGGGCCTCAACAAGGTACTAAGAAGTTGTCCACCTTTCATTGTGACATGCGCTGAAATGCTCCTCAGAATTTAACATCTGCAGAAGTGTCAGATGTCTTGATCACTACCATGCTATGTGATTCCTTCCTTCATAGGGGTTAGAGGAAGGAACCACAGTGCATGACAGGGAACACAGACAGCCAACACTTCTGGAAGCAAAGCTGCAGCTTGCGGTGCTGGAACAAAGGAAAGGCAGAATACACTGGCCCCTGCAAAGGTGAGTATAATAGCTAATTTATTACTAGAGTCTGCAGGTGTATATACACTATATGCATGTGTACGTATGAATGTGATTTAGTGGCCTTACATTGATGGCAGGGGTTGACATGAATGTAATATATATATATATTTATATATATATATATATACAGTATATTGGCAAACGTATTGGGATGCCTGCCTTTACATGCATATGAACTTTAATGGCATCCCAGTCTTAGCCTGTAGGATTCAATATTGAGTTGGTGCACCCTTTGCAGCTATAACAGCTTCAGCTCTTCTGAGAAGGCTGTCCACAAGGTTTAGGAGTGTGTCTATGGGAATGTTTGACCATTCTTCCAGAAGCGCATTTGTGAGGTCAGGCACTGATGTTGGTCGAGAAGGCCTGGCTCGCAGTCTCCGCTCTAATTCATCCCAAAGGTGTTCTGTCAGGTTGAGGTCAGGACTCTGTGCCGGCCAGTCAAGTTCCTCCACCTCAAGCTTGCTCATCCATGTCTTTATGGACCTTGCTTTGTGCACTGGTGCGCAGTCATGTTGGAGCAGGAAGAGGCCATCCTCAAACTGTTTCCACAAAGTTTGGAGCATGAAATTGTCTTGGTATGCTGACACATTAAGAGTTCCCTTCACTGTAACTAAAGTGACATAGCCCAACTCCTGAAAAACAACCCCACACCATAATCCCCCCTCCACCAAACTTTACACTTGGCACAATGCAGTCAGGCAACCACCAAATCCGGACACGTCCATCGAATTTCCAGACAGAGAAGCATGATTCATCACTCCAGAGAACATGTCTCCACTGCACTAGAGTTCAGTGGGAGTGTGCTTTACACCACTGCATTCATTGATTGGCATTGCACTTGGTGATATAAGGCTTGGATGCAGCTGCTTGGCCATGGAAGCCAGACAGGCTTCCGAGAAAACCTTAGTGACCTCTTCGGTAGTAGCAAGGTCAAAAGAGGAAAGTGTTGAGGGAGGTTTAGTATAAGGTATGCTAAGTGGGATGGATGTCTGTGCAGTGGCGATGCCCCTACAAATTGCATCAATCTTGTTTTTGAAATGATTTGCAATCTCATGAGTAGTGAGTGAGGTCCTGGGTAGAGGTGGAGAAAGTAGAGAGTTAAAAGTAGAGAAGAGACGATGAGAACTGGATGACAAGGTATTAATAAGAGTGACAAAGTAGGCTTGTTTGGCAGCATAAAGGGAGGAATTGTATGCTAAGAAAGCAGATTTATATCGGGTGAATGCTTGCTGGGATTTGGTTTTATGCCACAATTGCTCCAGTGCACGACTATGTTGTTTAAGATTTCTGGTGTCGTCAGTCTGCCAAGGTTGCAACGGTTGGGGCCTGATGCTTCATGTTGTTAGAGGAGCAAGCGAGTCTAATGCAGATGAAAGCGAACTGTTGTAGACAGCAGTAGCCAGGTCAGGGCAGGACAGATGAGAGATTCTGTCATAGAGTTGGTCAGATGCAGAGTGGAAAGGAGCAGGGTTCAAGTTGTAAAGGTTTCTGCAGGTAATTGTTTGCTGCTTAGAGGGATAGGTGTTTAAAGACGAGGACACTGTGAAGGTGATGAGATTGTGATCAGAGAGAGGAAATGGGGGGTTTGTAAGGTTGTAGAGAGTGCAAAGATGGGAGAAAACAAGGTCCAATGTATTCCCATCTGAGTGAGTGGAGGACTGTATACACTGTGCTGATGCAAAAGATGAGGTTAGGTTGAAGAGTTGGGATGTAGCCGGGTTGTTGACATTGATAGGGATGTTAAAATCTCCGAGAATGATAGTGGGTAGTTCAGAGGAGAGAAAGTAGGGTAGCCAGGTGGAGAAATCATCAAGAAAGCGGGACACCGGTCCAGGAGGCCGATAGATTACTGCAATCCTCAGAGAAATGGGAGAAAACAGCCGGATGCAGTGAGTCTCGAAAGAAGAGAAGGATAAAGAGGGAGGGTTAGGGAGGACTTGAAAGGTGCTGAGTGAGGATAAAAACAAACCAACCCCACCACCTTTCCAACCACTGGGTCTGGGTGAGTGGGTCCAGATGAGGCCTCCATAGGAAAGTGCTGCTGGGGAAGCAGAATCTGCTGCTTGGAGCCAGGTTTCTGTAATTGCTAGTAGGTTAAGGGAGCGGGAGACAAAAAGGTTATGGACAAGGGTGAGCTTATTACAGACAGAGCGGGCATTCCAGAGCGCACATGGAAAAGGGAGGGGGGTTTTTGGAGCATGGGGACTGATATTAAATTGAGGGGATTGCAGCTATTCCCGGAAGAAGGAGGATGCCTGGTGTGTGGGTGAAATAGTGGAGGACCAGGGTTTGGGGAGATATCCACAGAGGTTAGGAGAAGAAGAAGGGTGAGGAAAGTAACATGGGAGCGGGATGTACATGAGCGCACATGCCTTCCAGTCCTGGTGTTTGGGTAAGCAGGAGAGTGAAGTATCAGCAGGAGGTGATGAGAGCAGTAGTAGGGAGATGGTAGCAGTGAGAGGGAGATGTACAAGTTTTGGGGTGAGATTTTGGGAACGCAGGAAAGTAATATGAAAAGGAGCAGTGGAGGGGACATATTAAAAGGTACACAGAGTGGAACTCAGACTTGTAAGAGATGTTTCCCAGGGTGTTTGCTTGCAGTCTGTCCAGCATGCAGTAGAGTTTCTTGCTGTTATTGTATCTTCCTGCTGCTTGAGTTATCCTGCTTTAGTTCAACTGCTGTGTTTAACTGCTTCTTAGCACTCCATCAACGCAGCACTCACGCAAACGCAGAACCCCATCAGTATCTGTGCCCCCCCATCAGTGATCTCCCCCATAAGCTGTTCTAAATTTATGGGGAGATGGCCAAATGAGCACTCTTCTCCGCCCCAATTAGGAACTGATAAGGATCACATGAATAGGGGGGGATGTTTCTCAAACACACCAGACACAGACTACAGTCAAAAAACGAATGCAGCTAGAGGTGAGAACTAAACAACATATACAAGAATATATACACACTAGTTGTTCTGGAATTAAGAGGAGTCAATGCGTTGTTGTAGTTAAGAGTGCAGTGAAGATAGGAGCATTTATCCAGTGAAAGCAGCAGTCATTCTATTCAAACGTTATTCTATTCAAATGATCCCATTACCTCCAGGTGCAAGGTGTTGCTATGGGGACCCGATGCACTCCCTCTTATGCGAACTTGTACCTGGGGGGATGGGAGTGTCAACTTTTCTCAAGCGAGGACCTCCAGGATGATGTGGGTTATATAATCACCTGGCATCGTTTCATCGACGATGTTTTGTATTTGGGGAGGCCCCCATTCTGCTTTACAATCATTTTTGTCTAAATCGACCAATAACAAATTCAATTTTAAATTTACTGTTATTTGTGATCAAACAGCTATCACGTTTCTAGACGTTACAATATTTGTAACAACAATGGTAGCATTAGCTCCTCTCTTTATAGAAAACCTACAGCAGGCAATACTATTCTTCATGCTACAAGTTCACATCCTAAGCCCCTGATATCGAGTATTCCCTTTAGTCAGTATCTTAGAATTAAACATAATTGTACAAATTTCATGGATTTTGCTAATGAAGCCAAAACTTTACAGACACACCTTCTTCAGCATGGTTATAGTAAGTCCTGCTTGAAGTAAGCCTATAATCGAGTTAAAAACCTTAACAGGTCTCAATTAATTAATCAATCTAAAACTCGATCACCTCCTTTGACTACTAGAGTTATTACTCGGTTTTCAGGCCAAGAGTATCTAGTGTGTGATATTTTAGGAAAATGTTGGTATTTGTTGCAGGCAGATGATACAGTTTCCAAATATATTGGACCTTCACCACAGGTTACATTTCATAGATCCAGATCCTTGAAGGATCAATTGGTACAGAGTCATTATATTAGAAAAGATTTACCCAAATCTAAATCAAGGGGAACATCGCCCTGTAGTAAATGTAATTATTATTGTTATTTGGTAAAGGCTACTGCTACTACACCAAAATGCTCAGTTAATTGTCAAACTATCAATGTGGTGTATTTAATGTTTGGTGACTGTGAGGCATTCTATGTGGGTAAAACCAAACAAATATTTTTTAAGCACATTCGCCATCATATCTCCCTAATAAACAAAAAAAAACCTAAAATGCCTATCAGTAGACATGATGGTCTTTACCACAACTATGACCTATCAAAAATACATTTTTTTACTCTAGAGCACATCCCTATCCATGATGGAGGTGGGGAGGTGGACCGTATTCTTTTGCAGCGTAAAACCAAATGGATTTTTACTCTGCAGGCCACTAAACCTCCAGGTTTAAATGACTCTATAAATTTCTTTTTTATAGTTCCAATATCTTAGTTGGGTTTGGTCCTATCAATGGCTATCTATTCATGGTCCTATATGTTCTCTGTCTTCCATTAATCTAGATATGTATTTTACATTACCAGTGTTTTTATCCTTGAAGGGCAACTTTGTTTGGTCTAAGTATTTTATGTATATTGCACCCCTTTTTTCGATTGTTCTTCTGTTTTCAACCTGGATGTTTGACGCTTCTATGGATGATTTACATCTTATATGATGTCCACCTAGCCTTCCATGTATAACCTAGATGGATTTATTTTTACCTCATTGTAATTTGCTAATTGTCCGTTAGAGGGCACCCATTGTGAGCCCGAATTGGCCCATTATTAGGTCTAACTATTGTGGCCTGTTGTACCTTTTGAAAGGTAATAATTGGCTTTTTTGTGTGTTGTTTTCCTCTTCCTTCTGATTCTGAGGTATTTAGTCAGTGTGATAGTTTTCGTCGGTTGGCATTGGTTCAATGGACGGCGGAAGTGACATCTTATACAGGAGCTGGCGTTGTGACGTCATCAGTGGCACGACGTCGCCGACGTTGTGACTTCATTGACTTCGGTTTTGGCGTGAAAAACTGACTTTTAAAGGAACTGACTTTGTTTGTTGTGTGATAGGGAGGTGGTGTTGTGGTATTGGAGCATGCTGTGGTGAGACCCGATAGATATCTGTCCAGGCTGGCGGCCGGCATTCCACTGTAGGTCTCCCACTATTATTTCAATTAATTTTTTTTATGTTTTTGTTTTTTAGCATGTGTCTTCTTTTTGAGGATTGGGCTTCTATGTAGCCTTGGTTTACCGCTGCCAGCTCTCCTTTTGGTTTTTGCAAATTAGATAATTGAGGTAAATTCAATATTATCCCCATCATGAATGTTCCTATTATTGCCAGGTTGATTGGTATTACCTGATCTCTGCTTTTAATTTACCATATATATTTTGTTTCAGTGTTCTATTTGGACTGGTATCTCTGGCCTTTTTCTCTGATGTATTGCCACTGTTACGGTGGTGATAAGTAGTGTTCATCAAGTGGTATTTCTATGATATCTCCATTTTAATAGGTATAAAACTAAGGTTCTTTCTGCTTTAAGCTGTTAACCAAACCTATGATATTGGGTGGCAGCTGATTTCCTTTTTCTGTATATATTTGCAGTTAGCCTATGGGTTCCCTTACCAAACATTTGAGCTGTCTTTATGTCCAGGTTGATTGAACTCTTTGTTCTTTGAAACTACTTATTAATGGTCTTATAGACATTTCATAAAATTGAGCCAGTTATGCATGTGCTGGTAAGTTGCCCTTCATCAATTTTTTGATTTATGTTCATGTTATATGTGATAGTATGTTTTTTGGTATTAATTTACATACTTTGGTTATTTGATTTGTTAATATGGTTATTGTTATTTATTATATTTTGTAATTCGCATTATTTGTTGTTGTAGGTGCTATATTTAATACTCCTGAAGAATGCATGCACATGGGGGTCACAGCAGCGACTCACAACTCTGAAGGGATGACATACCATCCCTGCAGAACACATGCATTGGCGATGTCACTTGCTGGATAAACAGTGAATATCTCCTAACTGGCGCATGTTTAGGCAATATTCCTTGTACCTACAGGTAAGCTTTATTATAAACTTATCTGTAAGTACAGTTGTCCAATCGGTGTTTACTACCACTTTAATGCATGAACAGATTTTAGAAAAGCTGCAACTGGGTTCAAGAGCAAACTAAATTAATGATATAAAAAATTTAAAAAGTGATAAGAGATAGGATGTTGAAGTAGTTTTACACTTCGAAAGAAGCACTCACTTAAAGCTATTGGACATGTAACTTGAAAAAGTATACAGGTGTTACATCTAGTTGTGTCGTAAGTTCCTGTATTTTGAAGTTGGTTAATTATATTAATGGCTTTTTTATTGCATTGCCCTTTGACCTCTTTTTTGCACTTAGCACAACATCTTTTCTCTCTGAGTGAGATAAGCTTGGATAACTGTGATTGCATTGTTTTTGCCTTTTAATTGTACTTTATTGATCATTGCTGAATGAATCTCACCCTTTGCACTCTTAAAATACCAATTACCATTGTTGCCTTTTCTTATTAGACAACAAGCATAAAAAATACAAAATATTGTGTTAAATAAGGAAGTAAATTGTAAATGCAATACACATGCATGACATACTATGCACTCATGTGGCTACCTCATGCTGTCCATAGAGAGCTATGAAAAAAAATAACCATATATTCTAGATGCCTATAGAATCTTACTTTTGAATAGTCTTTTTTTAATAGATTAGTTCATAGATAGACCTGGTCTTACTGTGGGTGTTTGCAATTACCAGACACCCACATGCCATATTTATCTATTTGTAAAAGTAGCTAATTCTCCCTCCAACAAAAGACCCAACATGATGTCATAAGAGTCATTGAGCTGAATAAGTTGGATAAAAAAAGGAGATCTGGGTAAATTACATTTTTACATTTATGAGTATCAATATGGTGCTTGTTGAGAACAATGAATGAGAACAATTTGTAACACTGATCAAAGAAATATTCCAGCGCAAGTATGCCACACAACCTGCCAAATGTTTAAAGTGGTAATACCTGTAACAGAATAAACCTGGCCATACATGGATCAAACTTTGACCATTTCCTGCTAGGGGTTCTAGCTAACCCTTACTGTGGATATCTGCAGGCCCCCTTATTTTAAAGGGGGTTTCCAGATTTAATGGGGGTTTGCAGACATGTGGTCTGATATGATTCGAAAGAGGGCTGCAGGCTCATTCCCCCTATTTCCTGGTCAACTGGGCTGCATGAATGGACAAGGGTCTGGTGTGGGATTATGGGCAACCTCTTAGAATCATACCAGGGTCTGGTATGGATTTGCTGTTTACAAGCAGAATAAAGAGGCCACAAAATGTCATTTACTGACAATTTAAATTTCTTTGTGAATTTCACTTTTGCTTTAGTACATCATACTTCACATGCAGGTTTAAGAGCTCCTTAAGAATGTTATTTTAAGGCATTGTGTATTTTTCTTGTTGCTCTTTAAGCCATTTTAAAATAGCTGCTCCCTGCTGAATAGTACTTTTAAAAAATATTTTTGCAATGACACATGAACTTCATGGCAATGCCCAACTGCCCATATCTTTTGTTTGACAAACCATTTTCTATGAGCCTTGAAAATGGCCTGAAAGTATTTCAAGTTTTGTCTCTCAATGATTTCTATGGGGTTGTAATTCATATTTGCAATTTGCAAATCTTTGAGGGGTTCGCTGGACCTCCCATGAATCAAACCTGGGTAGATTTGTTCATCACCACTCCTTAGTACAAGTGGATATAGAAAGTACAGGCGGTACAGTACAGTGTGTAATTGAGTTGGGCCCTGCACTAGTACGGGATAGTGTGGGGAAGGATTTCTCACAAAGTCCAAGAGGCTCAAGGTCATATGGATCCTGGGTTGAACAAGCTTACTTTTCGTGCAATGAGATTTGTCCCAAACAGGAGAATGCCAATAAAGGTGATAGGTAACACAGATGTGCTGAGCATAGTCATTGCTGCTGTGTTCAGACCCCACACTGTGTAAAGATGCAAAGTAAGCCGGGTTTAACATGCAAAGAGCCAATGACCAGATGAGAGAATGCTTGCAAGGGGGTGTTACCCAATTAAAGGCAGTTATTCCATCTAGTTAACACTCCTCCCTCTCCAGGAGAGAGCCTTGCTGCAAGGGAGCAATGTGTGAACTGACTCTAGGACAGTGTCTGCTCTGGCCTGTGTGGCCTTAAAGTGGAGTTCCACTCAAGAGGGGAAGTTCCACTTTAAGCACTGGTCCCCCACTCCCCATGAAGAATTGATGCCTTTGGGGAGTTGGGGCGGAGGGTACCTGATTTTGACAGGCACCAGTTCCCACTTCTGCTCTGACCACCTAGGCGATTGAAAGTGGAAGTTTTCCTCCTGCAGCCTGCTGGGACATGTGACAGGTCTGAAAAGACTGTGGGACTATTCACAATGTGCAACACTGCCCCTGCATGTGCAGTGGGCACCCAGCTGTGAATCCGCAAGCTGTCACAGCCGGGTGCCCACAATTAAGATGCTGGTGACAGAAGACAGCTGTCTGCGGTGAGCACACCGCTGGATCCTGGGACAGGTGAGTGGCTGCTTCTTAAAAGTCAGCAGCTACAGTTTTAGTAGCTGCTGACTCTTATTTGATTCAGAAAAGACTGGAGCTCCGCTTTAAGACAGTCACACTAGTGTCTAATTAAAAGGAAGTGGGACATTATGGGAGAGACAGTTCTCCAAAAGACATAGAGTCTGTACAGCCCAAGCTGTGAAATTCCTGTGAAAAATTGTGTTGTGTTGCATGATGCTGAGAACCCATGCAAGGGGTTCTTTGTTTAACCACTTGTCTACCATGGTACGTTTACAAATGTCATGGTAGGCAAGTGGTTAAATCAAGCTCACAGCTGCTACTGTAGCCGTGAGCTTGATACTGGCTTTAGGAGCTGGTGAAGGACCTTCTGATAAAACCTATCACTGTTAAGGGGTTCTTCCACCCTCTGCCAGCAGTGCTGGAGGCACCAGAAGCTCCTGTGGTGGTCCCTGGGGTCTCCCATTACACCAGAGAGTCTGGGATAATAGAAAACAGTTTCCCTAGAGTAAGCAGGAGTAGGCAGGGGAACTTCCATTCCCTGATCCCTCCTATGATTAATGACCCAGGAAGCATTATATATTACATCGCTTCCTGGGTCACATCTGTCATTCCTTGGCTAGTATAGCCAGAGATGCAGCTATTCCAGCATGATATATGCTGGAATTGCTGCACTTGAGGGCAGGAAAGACAATGTCTCCATTATTATTATTATTATTATTATTATTATTAAAGAGTACCTTCCCATGTCACCTGCCCATTCTTTCTAGCCCTTTTGTGATGGCAATAAACACCATATTTTACCAAAAAATGGGTATAATAGTGTGCTTGTTTGCACTAAAACTAATTTTAATTCTTTTATTTGCACCATGTGGTTTTAATAAATAACCCCCAGTTGCTTTATATCTATACTACCCTTGTACCTGAAGTACACGTTACAGTTGCTCATGCTGATGCTGCTGATGAGAAGTACCCAATTTGAGTAAGTACAAACTCTTCAGCCTAAAGTATAAGGCTTCCAAAAAATTTTAAAATAAGGGAAAAAACACGAAAAAAAAACATTAAAACATGTAGTCAAAGACCTAGAAATGTCATAGAGGAGGAGGGTTTTTTTAGTAAATTTGGCAGTGCTGGGTCATATGGTCAGCTCTGTATTTACATTCTTTTATGTGTTCTTTATGTCTGTTAAGAGTTTTGTGATTTTAATTCTCTCTGTCCTTTGCAAAGCCTTTAACAATGTTTTATCTTCAAACCAGAGCTCTAGTTTCTCTTCTTGCCTTCATTGACTAGAATACATATACTCCAAGATCTTGCAAAGTTTGAAAAGAAGTGCAACAAGCAGCCTTTCAACAAAGACTTATATGGT
This sequence comes from Staurois parvus, assembly GCF_062004578.1. Classification (NCBI taxonomy): domain Eukaryota; kingdom Metazoa; phylum Chordata; class Amphibia; order Anura; family Ranidae; genus Staurois; species Staurois parvus. The sequence continues at coordinate 1,183,474 of NW_028318508.1, read as the reverse complement.
GAAAGAACAATGACCTTAGTGCTAGATTATGAACAGGGAAGCTGGGGAAGCTAAACTCCCTCAGTCACCAGGGAGAAAGGTGCAGACTGCCAAAGCTGCTCATCCGAAGCAATTCATCTATAAAAGCAAAGAAGCGTGGCACTCATAGGCCACACTCATGAGCTAAGGTCTTTTTCAAGTCTACACTAGGTTGGCTGGATGGGAGTGCTTCTTTGGCGAAAGAACAGTGTTACATTTTTACAAACATTAAGGTTTCTTTTTATATGCTTATATATATCCTCTTCACTGATTCCAGAAGATATCAACAAACAGTAAAACAAACATCACATTGGACTCAGTTTTTTCCTAAATGTTGTAAGTGCATTTTTTTAGACATACTTGACCAATATCACAAAATGTTAGAATACATTTTCTCTATGCATTAAGTGATTTAATAACTGATGTTACACAATTTTTTTTTTCATTTACAAAGAGGACTTTGCCCAATAACCCTGTCTGACAAGACAAAGTTCATATTTTGCAAATGATAGAAGAATGAGCAGGCAATTTGCAGTAACATTGCTGAATGTCATCAAGATCATTTTGTAAAATGGCAGTATCTGGGGAGTCATTTGTTATAAAGCTCATGATGTTAGTTCTAAAAAGATGCCATAGTAAACTTTTCTTTGAAATATAGCAGGTATAATGTCTTTTGTCCTGTCACTGCCAAGATAATTGTTCATTGAATAAAAATGAAACTACATCAAATGAGTCTCCTTTTGTCTACTCAGCTTCCTTAGGGTCAGAGGGCCCGCAGCCATCTCAAATAAAAATACAATGAACTTGTCGTAAGAAAGCTTATAATCAAGGCTACTGGGGTTACATAACAAAATGTCCCAAATATGCACTTAAATATGATTTAAGGGGGGAAATGTATGCTGCCAAAAGAATACTATATCTATAGAAATTGAATTTATACTTTAAAGTTCTTCTGCCCAGAAGCATGAGTAGATTGTTTCATTACAACATCTTCTAAAGGTTATTTGTATCTGAATGTTTCTAGTTCCATAGTAGAAAAAATATTTTTACAGCTTTAAAATGTATATCTTTATAGTAATCAACTACTCTAATACATAATTTTTCCTTAGCATTATTCAGCTGTGAATGGTTTTGCATACTTTGTTTTTTTTTTTAATTTTAAAGTGAAAACATTAAAATGTACTATTGCTAATTACAGTTTTAGGTGCTCCAAAGTACATGAATAGTCAGTAATCCTATTCAGGCATGATAATTTAAGGGATAATCAATCAGATTACAGTATATGGAATTTTTATTCAAAAAATTTGTTTTCAATGCAATGAACTTGACACTGATTGCAAGGATTCTGGTGCTAAAAACCATGAACAACATCTGCCCAGTTTTTAATCCCTTACACTAAAGCTTAACATCACCTTAATCAAGCCCTTAACGTTTAACCCTCCTCAAAATATAGACCATCTAAATCAAGACTTTAATACATAACACCCTGTATCCAAACCTAACACTTTAAAAGGCACTGTCATTTTCAATTCAGAGCATAGTAACAACAGTGTCTACTGTTAGAGTACCTTTGCCTGCAAGATAAGAAAAAATAAATACATAAGGTCCCCCTAAAATGCCACACTAGTCACCTAATTTGAGCATGCAACCTGGACAAATATAAGTTGGCTTTCCCCCTCCTGAACCATATCAGACCTCACAACATCAACATTTCTCACAACCCTGACTGGCGGGGTCTGCTGGTGAGGAACAGAAGGGGATCTGAAAGCCCCTTTAATAATAAGGGGGACCCAGATACCAGCCTCCTACCTGAATGAGTATGGGGTACAGAGTACACTGTGGTTATTTCTACATAAGTGTTGACTACAAAAAACATAACCTAGAAATGAAAACACCCAAATATTTTATGAGTCCATTTAAAGAAAAAAAAATCCCAAAAAGAGCCTCGCATCATACATTTATCATCAATCACACAGCCCACCAACTTGCCAAAAACAACCCCAATGACCCAGCACATATAATTTATCCTAACTGAGCTCCGGCCGAATGACAGCTCCCTTATGTACAGTATACTGTATATAAATATGAATTTACATTTTACTTGATTGCTGAGTTTTGTATCAGTATTGGTGGAAAAAGGTGATTTTCCCATCCATGTCAAAAAGCTTGGATGGGGGCGCTGTTGAGCAGCCTAGCGTGATGGCCGCTTCTTAACCCGTCTCCTCACCCTCCAGGCACACTTCAGCCTTTGTCCTGGCCAGAGACAAGTCCAACCACTGAAGTCCTCCTCCTTATCCCCCCTAGAAGCCCCCAGAACCAGCTGGACTGATCAGGGAACGGTGACCATGGAGCTACCCGCTTCAATCCCCGGGGGAGCAGCTCCAGTACGAAGAGAAGCGGTGGCTGCCATCTTCCCACAGCCAGCACCCGCACCCTCAGCCAGGAGTTCGGCTGAAAACACCAGCCCGACATCCTGCCTCACCAGATTCGGATCCTTGCTGCTGCCCACCGTCATCAGCCAAATCCCCGCAGATGGCTCCTGCTCCACCCACCAGATGTGCACCCCTGTTCCAGGCCTCCCAACTCCCAGGGGCCTAGTAGGCTGCATGGCAACCAGGGCCTGGAGGGGAAAACTGTGTCCTTCAGCTGGATCCTGCTGCAGTCGTAGGTAGAGGTAGGGGTACTAAACAATATGGTAGTGTGACAAGAACACCCCTACCTAAAAAAGCAGGTTACTAGATGATCCACGCGGAGTAATATGAATTCAAAAGAATTTTTAACAATACTTTATTTGATCACATAGATCATAGGGAGGTTAAACATAAGCACGGTGTACATATGAAAAAAATATAAAATCATGTTAAAAAACACTTAGCGTCTTCACTTTAGGGTCATCTTAGCAAATAGAGCACCATATAAGGCAGAGTTGTATAATGATGCGATAGTTATCCTGGATTTCCGTGGGTTTCCCACTTAAATTCGAGTAAACCGTGTGTTCAACAGATGTGTTCCCCATATATGTCAGGGACCTCCTGGAATGTAAGAGCTGGAACACAAAAATACATAATGTATGTATAGGAATATGAAAACCAATTCACATCCAAAAATCACCAGGTCTCCCTCCACATTAGTCAATGGATACTACTATTACCTTCTCAATAATGAGACTATCATGCCCGCTTCTCAAATGTAGGGACTTCCTGGATAGCCACCCCAAGTAAAACAAGGTCCACAGTACCAAATGATTCTGAGGATATATATAGAAAAAAATGATAAATATATAGATCATAGGCATCAAGTGACCCCGAAAACAAAACACACACAAAATGTGGATATATTACCATCAATAAAGATCAAGAGGACTCCTGTCAACTTGAATTAGGATCAGGTCCTTGATGCTTTTCCAAAGATGCATATGGGGGTGAGGAGCCAGGTAGTCACAGTGCGTGGATTCCAAACACATACTGTATATAGTGTGTATGTAGCATATAGCAGGCCGTAGATACCTAAGTTTAATATACCCAATACAGGGTTTCCAAAAATTGCTCAATTTGAGAAGGTTATTGCGGTTTTATAAGGATGTGGCTATGTCACAGCAAGGAATGCCTGAGTAGGATAGCGTATATATATATATACATGTAGATTATCCTCCAAAGAGGGTTTCCAAAAAATTCCCCGAGTATACAGGGTAAATTAGGCCCATAAAACATGCCCTATTGCCACCACATAGACTCTATAAATCTCAACAGCCGTAAGCTTTAAATAACTTGCCACCGGTGGAAGGTATGTTTCCCTGAGGGATTGCCGTTTTGCGAACCGCTGTAATAGTAGCCCAGTGGTAGTTCTCAGAGGGTCTTGGGCCTTCCTAGCAGGGAGCTGTGACATCGCCGTTCCTTCCCGCCTCGTGGGCGCCGCACCCAGTGAAGACGCCGAGCGTAGTGACGTCAATACGTTGACGCGTTTCGTCCGCCAATCACCGCAGACTTCGTCAGAACTGGGAGGGGACTTCAGTCCTTCGCCTTATATGGTGCACTAATTGCATACCAAGTAGTCTCCACCTCGCCATCTTGTGTTGAAAGAATATCACTACACTGAGAATATCCAAAGTGAATTAAAACACATATCTTGAATTTTAAAAGAATGATTGCTGGATATACAAGAGGAGCCTAATTGCTATAGATCAAATCATCCTCTAAGAGGATAATAAAGAGGAGATTATTATAAACATATTTCTTGTTCACACTGGGAAACATCAAGACCAGGTCCAGCCACCAGAATCTCAAATATCAGTCCTATTATTATCATGCTCACCACCCAAAAGGAATAGAGAAGATTGCATAGTTACATTCATATTTTGTCCACAGAGGTCCATATTTAATTCATATAAATGTTATCCCAATATAGATTATAGCTCAGGGTATATGAAGAGTTCAGGGGAATTTATTTCAAAAACACCCCAAAGTTGAGTTCTGTATTTAGTCCAAATGGGGCAAGTGCCCCCAGGGTATAAATCCAAAATTTTTCTTTTTGTAGGAGGACTTTGTCAAAGTCACCCCGACGAGCCGAGATATTCAGCAGGAAGATCCCTTTCACTTTTAGACCATCTGTTTTGCCTCCGTGTACTTCTTTAAAGTGTTGTGCCAGTGGGTTCTCTTTTTCTCCCTTTCTTGCATTCCTATTTTCATTTCTAATATCTCTCAGATGTTCGCCAATCCTAGTCCTGAGGCTTCTTTTTGTTTTACCTATATATATCTTTTTACATGGACATTCTATCATGTATATCATTTTACTACTAGAGCAGTTAATAAAACTTCGTATTTGAAATATCCTAGAGTTATCATTATTGAAGAACTGATTGGACTTATGTACAAATGGACAAATCTGACAGTGGCCACATGGAAACATACCATATACCCCAGTCCTCCTAGTTAGCCAGTTTCTTTGTGGTGCTCTCTGAAATTCTGATTGTACTAGTATATCATTTAGATTCCGAGTTCGTTTTGCTACCATGTGGGGGCTCTCACCTACCAATCTCGCTATCTGCGGATTTTGGGTTAGTAGATGCCAATGGGAGTCCAGGGCCTTCTTGACTTCACCCCATTGTTGTCCAAATTTAGTTATAAATCTTACCGGTTGATTTACAGTGTTCGCAGTTACCTTTAATTTTGGTTTATTAATGAGTTCCTCTCTTGTTTTACTGAGGGCTCTTCTTTTTGCTCTTCTTAGGGTTCTATGTGAATAGCCCCTCTCTCTGAACCTCTTATAGAGTTGGATAGATTCATGTCTATACTCTAAATCTTCTGTACAGTTTCTTTTTATTCTCTGAAACTGACCAATAGGAATTCCCTGTTTTAAACTCCTTGGGTGATAGCTATTAGCATGTAGAAGTGTATTGGCCGCTGTTTCCTTTCTAAATGTTTTGGTGACCAATTCATTTCCGTGGACAGAGATTGACAGATCCAAAAAGGTTATCACCTCTCTATCCACTGTGTAAGTAAGTTTGATATTTCTATCATTCTTATTCAAAAATTCCATAAATCTTTTAAGCTCATCGATACCTCCATCCCAGACCATCAGCACATCATCAATGTATCGCAACCAAGTTATTGCGTATTGTTTATAGGAAGTGGAGGGATATACTAACTCCTCTTCCCACAGACCTAGATGTAAACACGCGAATGCCGGAGCCCAGGGTGCTCCCATGGAGGTGCCACATATTTGCTGATAGAAGGAACCCAGAAACTGAAAACAGTTATGGGTCAGCATAAACTCCAGCAGATCCAATATAAATTCATTTTGAGCCTCCATTTCGGGAAAGTATGTCTCCAGAAAATGGGCCACCGCTTTCTGTCCCCATATATGTGGGATGGAGGTATACAATGATTCCACATCGATACCCACCAGGAGTGCACCTCTTGGTACTTTTACATTTATAATCTTTTTAAGTACATCTCCCGTGTCCCTTACATAGGATCTGAGTTTCAAGACCAGATCCTTGATTAAGTCGTCTACAAATTTGCCTATTGGTTCCAGGGGGCCACCAATAGCAGATACTATAGGGCGTCCCGGTGGTTGAGAGGGATTTTTATGTATTTTTGGGATTACATAGAAGGTGGGAATATTATATGTATCAACTAACAACATATCGCATTCCCGTTTGGTTAATAAGTTTGCTTCACGTGCCAGTCCCACTTTTTTATTTAAATCAACCACAAGTTTTGGGAACGGATTGTTATGTAGTTTACGATATGTATCCAGACTCTTCAGCTGTCGAAGCACCTCCTTCTCATATTCCACACTCTCTAGTAGTACTACATTCCCCCCTTTATCACTCTTTTTAATCACAATGTTTTTAGCATTTTTAAGTTCCCTAAGCGCTATCCTTTCACCTCTAGTGAGGTTATCAGCGTTCCTCATTGTCCAATCTATTTTTCCAAGGTCATCATGTACTAGATCTAGAAACGTACTTAGCCATTTGTTTTCCCTGATATTAGGCATTCTTCTAGAAGGAGTTTTAAGTCTAGTGTGTCTTTTCCACTTGTTAGAAACATCCCCCTCCCCAATTTCACTATCTGTGGGGGTCTCCTCAATAAGACTAATGAGATCTCTTAATGCCTCTTGTTCCCTCTCTGAATTCAGGTCCCAGGGATTTTGTTCTTCTCTGGATAGATATGGAATTCTTAAAAGGATCTTTCTCAAAAACAAATTTAGGTCTTTATAGACCTCAAACAGGTCCATTTTATCCTTAGGAGAAAAGGTTAAACCTTTTCGCAGTAAATCATAGTGTCTTTTTTTCAATACAAAATTGGAAAGATTTATTACCTTAAGATCATTAGTTCCCCCCTCTTGGTTAATCTTTATCTCTTGTGGCTTCTGGTTCGATTTTGATTGGATGGTTTTAGGGCAACTGAGGTGCTTCTTTCTTCCTTTGTCCCATTCATTTGTTTGTTTGTTTGTTTTAGTATTCCATGGTTCTCGCCATCTGTTTTTTCCTCTAAAAAACTGACAGATCTCTTATTACTTTCATCATCATCCTCACTCATTGATGAATATCCTCTATTATTCCTAAAAAAATGTTTTTTACGTTTTGATCGACTCCTTCCTCTACTATTTGTTAGATCGAATATCTCACCTTTCTCCCAATCCTCTAAATCTCTTCTAAATTTTTGTTGTTTCGTGAATTTCAGATTTTTTTGTATTTTTTCTATCTCCTTCCTAAGGAAGTCATTATGTTTATCAAACTCAGGATCATTCTTCAGAGGATCAAGTGATTTCGCGCTCTCATTTATTTCGTTAGAGAGTTCATTCAATTGAACCTTCTCTTCTTCCACAATTAGTCGCATAATCTCTATGCCATGTTTTATACAGACCTCTTTCCACCTTTCCAGGAATCTGGGGGTGTGAAGATGTTCTGCTGGAATTACCCTTTCTCTTAATCCCCTGGGAACAATCCCTCTCTCTATATATGATTCAAGGGATGTAATATCCCACTTTCTATTCAGATATTTAGTAGTTAATTTCTTATGTAGCTTGAACCTGGTCTTGATGTCCCCCTCATTTCCCTCTACTTGGGGGTCTAAATTCTTAGTAAATGCAGATCTAATTTCTGCATCCATCTCCTCATTGATCTGTTAGGCCATTACCTCCTTACGTATTTTCCCTTCCGCAAGGGGGAGGGAAATTACAAACTATCGTATAGATATAGTCAAAAAATATCAATAATCCAGCAATCAATGTATACCATGCAAATGTTTAAGACTGAGTACCAACCTCCAAGGTGGCAGAACAGGTTATAAGAACCTTTGAGGAAGTATATCACAACAATAAAGCAAAAACAGGCCACCAAAACTGACACAAATTACCGGTGTCATTAGCATATCTCCGACTCACTTGTATAAGTGTGGATACAAAAACCCAAAAACTACATACTAAACAATATAGTAGTGTGACAAGAACACCCCTACCTAAAAAAGCAGGTTACTAGATGATCCACGCGGAGTAATATGAATTCAAAAGAATTTTTAACAATAACTTGGTTGCGATACATTGATGATGTGCTGATGGTCTGGGATGGAGGTATCGATGAGCTTAAAAGATTTATGGAATTTTTGAATAAGAATGATAGAAATATCAAACTTACTTACACAGTGGATAGAGAGGTGATAACCTTTTTGGATCTGTCAATCTCTGTCCACGGAAATGAATTGGTCACCAAAACATTTAGAAAGGAAACAGCGGCCAATACACTTCTACATGCTAATAGCTATCACCCAAGGAGTTTAAAACAGGGAATTCCTATTGGTCAGTTTCAGAGAATAAAAAGAAACTGTACAGAAGATTTAGAGTATAGACATGAATCTATCCAACTCTATAAGAGGTTCAGAGAGAGGGGCTATTCACATAGAACCCTAAGAAGAGCAAAAAGAAGAGCCCTCAGTAAAACAAGAGAGGAACTCATTAATAAACCAAAATTAAAGGTAACTGCGAACACTGTAAATCAACCGGTAAGATTTATAACTAAATTTGGACAACAATGGGGTGAAGTCAAGAAGGCCCTGGACTCCCATTGGCATCTACTAACCCAAAATCCGCAGATAGCGAGATTGGTAGGTGAGAGCCCCCACATGGTAGCAAAACGAACTCGGAATCTAAATGATATACTAGTACAATCAGAATTTCAGAGAGCACCACAAAGAAACTGGCTAACTAGGAGGACTGGGGTATATGGTATGTTTCCATGTGGCCACTGTCAGATTTGTCCATTTGTACATAAGTCCAATCAGTTCTTCAATAATGATAACTCTAGGATATTTCAAATACGAAGTTTTATTAACTGCTCTAGTAGTAAAATGATATACATGATAGAATGTCCATGTAAAAAGATATATATAGGTAAAACAAAAAGAAGCCTCAGGACTAGGATTGGCGAACATCTGAGAGATATTAGAAATGAAAATAGGAATGCAAGAAAGGGAGAAAAAGAGAACCCACTGGCACAACACTTTAAAGAAGTACACGGAGGCAAAACAGATGGTCTAAAAGTGAAAGGGATCTTCCTGCTGAATATCTCGGCTCGTCGGGGTGACTTTGACAAAGTCCTCCTACAAAAAGAAAAATTTTGGATTTATACCCTGGGGGCACTTGCCCCATTTGGACTAAATACAGAACTCAACTTTGGGGTGTTTTTGAAATAAATTCCCCTGAACTCTTCATATACCCTGAGCTATAATCTATATTGGGATAACATTTATATGAATTAAATATGGACCTCTGTGGACAAAATATGAATGTAACTATGCAATCTTCTCTATTCCTTTTGGGTGGTGAGCATGATAATAATAGGACTGATATTTGAGATTCTGGTGGCTGGACCTGGTCTTGATGTTTCCCAGTGTGAACAAGAAATATGTTTATAATAATCTCCTCTTTATTATCCTCTTAGAGGATGATTTGATCTATAGCAATTAGGCTCCTCTTGTATATCCAGCAATCATTCTTTTAAAATTCAAGATATGTGTTTTAATTCACTTTGGATATTCTCAGTGTAGTGATATTCTTTCAACACAAGATGGTGAGGTGGAGACTACTTGGTATGCAATTAGTGCACCATATAAGGCGAAGGACTGAAGTCCCCTCCCAGTTCTGACGAAGTCTGCGGTGATTGGCGGACGAAACGCGTCAACGTATTGACGTCACTACGCTCGGCGTCTTCACTGGGTGCGGCGCCCACGAGGCGGGAAGGAACGGCGGTGTCACAGCTCCCTGCTAGGAAGGCCCAAGACCCTCTGAGAACTACCACTGGGCTACTATTACAGCGGTTCGCAAAACGGCAATCCCTCAGGGAAACATACCTTCCACCGGTGGCAAGTTATTTAAAGCTTACGGCTGTTGAGATTTATAGAGTCTATGTGGTGGCAATAGGGCATGTTTTATGGGCCTAATTTACCCTGTATACTCGGGGAATTTTTTGGAAACCCTCTTTGGAGGATAATCTACATGTATATATATATATACGCTATCCTACTCAGGCATTCCTTGCTGTGACATAGCCACATCCTTATAAAACCGCAATAACCTTCTCAAATTGAGCAATTTTTGGAAACCCTGTATTGGGTATATTAAACTTAGGTATCTACGGCCTGCTATATGCTACATACACACTATATATGTGTTTGGAATCCACGCACTGTGACTACCTGGCTCCTCACCCCCATATGCATCTTTGGAAAAGCATCAAGGACCTGATCCTAATTCAAGTTGACAGGAGTCCTCTTGATCTTTATTGATGGTAATATATCCACATTTTGTGTGTGTTTTGTTTTCGGGGTCACTTGATGCCTATGATCTATATATTTATCATTTTTTTCTATATATATCCTCAGAATCATTTGGTACTGTGGACCTTGTTTTACTTGGGGTGGCTATCCAGGAAGTCCCTACATTTGAGAAGCGGGCATGATAGTCTCATTATTGAGAAGGTAATAGTAGTATCCATTGACTAATGTGGAGGGAGACCTGGTGATTTTTGGATGTGAATTGGTTTTCATATTCCTATACATACATTATGTATTTTTGTGTTCCAGCTCTTACATTCCAGGAGGTCCCTGACATATATGGGGAACACATCTGTTGAACACATGGTTTACTCGAATTTAAGTGGGAAACCCACGGAAATCCAGGATAACTATCGCATCATTATACAACTCTGCCTTATATGGTGCTCTATTTGCTAAGATGACCCTAAAGTGAAGACGCTAAGTGTTTTTTAACATGATTTTATATTTTTTTCATATGTACACCGTGCTTATGTTTAACCTCCCTATGATCTATGTGATCAAATAAAGTATTGTTAAAAATTCTTTTGAATTCATATTACTCCGCGTGGATCATCTAGTAACCTGCTTTTTTAGGTAGGGGTGTTCTTGTCACACTACCATATTGTTTAGTATGTAGTTTTTGGGTTTTTGTATCCACACTTATACAAGTGAGTCGGAGATATGCTAATGACACCGGTAATTTGTGTCAGTTTTGGTGGCCTGTTTTTGCTTTAGAGGTAGGGGTACACAGTCTTCTCTGGACCCCTAATTGGCCCAGATCCCACTACTGGGCCACCACAGCTACCCCGATTGCTCTCTGGACCCCTGCATTACCACCAACAGGGGGAAGTATACCCTCCATCCCTATTACATACACCCCGCACACCTGGTGGACTGCAGCCCTGTGTCCACTGAAGCCCTCTTCCTGATCCTGAAGTCCTGGAACCTTGGGAAGGTGAAGCCAAACAGCTTCTTACACCGTCCCATGTTGGCCACCAGGAGGAGAATCCATTACGAAAACTATGGGGAAGAACTCTCTAGCTACCCCAGCCAAAACAAATAAACCTGCAGTTACCTCTACCAAGGCTAACCCTACAAAAAATCTCACTCTAAAATAGCTTCACCACAACCCTCACCTGAATACCTGTGACTTTCCCATGAGACCAGCTCCCTACTAGGTGATTCATCTAACGATGACCTCTCAATGGTGCAGAACGAAGAACCCACGGATGCGGCACTCCATGACTCAGCTCTACTTGAAAAATTCAAACTCTTGCTTCAAAAGGAACTGAACACAGCCACGGAACAACTTGCCACCAAGATTACACGTGAAATCAGGAACATAGGTTCCTGAATTGAAAATCTTGAACACAAAATGGATGCTGCTGTCCTAGTAATTGATAACCATGAACAAGATCTTGATACGATGAAACTAGACCTCTCCTCCACTTTGCTAAAACTTGAAGATTTAGAGAATCGCAACAGAAGAGGCACTTTTTGAATTAGAGGCCACCTGGAATCCATAAAAGACTTAAACTCGACAGTTACGGTGCTACTGCAGGAACTCATCCCTGGTACTCCAATTGAACAATTACAATTTGATAGGATCCACAGAGCCCTGAGCCCTAAAAATCCTGAGGGTCCTCCACGAGATATCATTATCAAACCCACCTTCTACAAAACTAAAGAGGCTGTTATGCAAGCTGCCTGGTCTGAGACTTGACTTTTCAATCCCAAAAATACCAAATATACTCTGACCTTACTCCACAAACGCTTCAGAGGCACAGAGAATTGAAGTCCTTTGTTCGGGTTCTACAAAATCAATGCATCAAATACCAATTGAGCTTCCCATTCAAATTAAATTAAATTCTCCTCTCATCCCTGTGCCTTATCCTCGCCTGACGAAGCCCAGGATGTCCTCGCCAACCTACAACCAATGCTCCCCACTGCTACCAGTTCACAGGCTTTGCAGACCTTGCCCCACACATCTCCTCTCCTTACTTCTCTCTGGGAGCCGCTTCTTCACAGAAGACAACTGGCTCCTAGGCAGTCCAAGCAGTATCTTCGACCAGAGATCCTGGAAGAGGACTGATACCAGACGATGCTCCACTCCAGGAGCATCTCAAGCTCGAGTGGTCTTGTTAGACCAAGAACCAAAACATCTGAACTCAAACGTACCAATTTTTCTGATTGCCTTTTTCTGTTTCTTCTTCCCTCTAGATGAGACTGGGGGCCCATTTCCGCGATCCGGATCTGGGTGCTGCCTATACGGTCTGATGATTTTCTCCCTGGTCCGGTCTACGTGGCGGGTTACCCCCCGCTTCTCTTTATAGTACTGGTATTTACCCACATGCTTTTATTTACTGGGGGGAAGGGGGGGTTAAAAGTTCTCTGATTATATAATCCAATGTGTGCCTGGAGGGTTTCCAGTGACCCCCAACCATGGCAGCTCCTGTGACCGCTGCCTTTGATTGTTTAGACAATCCTTTGTTTGGCACGTCTGTGGTTGAGCCTCCTATGTTTTACCCCACTGTTACTTTTTTATTTACTTTTTTTTCCTTTTTTTTCTCAGGACATCGAAACACTTATTATTATTATTATTATTATACAGGATTTATATAACGCCACTAGTTTGCTCAGTGCTTTACAATAATTAACACAGTTAAAACAGTTCAATACAAGAGGGTTAGGAGGGCCCTGCTCCTTGGAGCTTACAGTCTAAGACCTACCCATATTGTACTTGACACAAGATGGTTCCAAGCTGGGTTCCCTAGCTTCTTCCCCTCTTTCCCTCCATGATGGCTACCTCCAATTCACCATAGTTTCACATAATGTGCAAGGCTTTGATTCCACCCGGAAACGTAAGTGTGCCTTTACTTATTACGCTTCCATTTGAGCTCACATTATAGGGCTTCAGGAAACTAGATTTTCCACCTCCTCCTACCCAAAATATTTCCACAAAAATTATCCTCATGGTGTCCTTGTGGCATTTCATTTTCAGAAACATTCCATTCACATGCTTGCTTCAAATTGCAGACCCTACGGGTCGATATTTAATACTACAGAGGTTTCTCTTCGCCATTGAAGTGACTATAGCCAACTATTATGCTCCTAACGCCTACTAATCCTGCTCCTTCTCTCATTTGTTGAGGGTAGGTTCTTCCCATAGGAGGGGTCCCCTGATCACAATTAGACGGCTACCCTTCAACTCATCCCAGCCAGGACACTACAGAAGCTACTTCGCAATCGAAGAAATTTGCAGACCTTTTATCAGAACACGTTTTAGTGGATGCTTGGAGGGAATTTAATACACGTGTATGGGATGTCACCTATTATTCGGCGCCCCTCAATTGTCATACATGCATAGATAATTTTCTCATTCCCCCAGGCCTTCCTCCCCAATGTTCCTAACATTAAGATTTTGTCCACCCAGGGGCGGACTGACCATTCGAGCACTCGGGCACTGCCCGAGGGCCCAGGGTCAGAAGGGGGCCCCATGAAATACCCCTGGTACCTTTTTTATAGGCTTTTTTGGGTGTGCTTTGAGTGTGGGCAAGGACACAGGGGCCCCATGATCCCCCATTGCCCGGGGGCCCCATGAGTTGCTAGTCCGCCCCTGTGTCCACCCCGTGGTCTGACCACTTACCTCTCTCACTTACCTGTAGAACACTGGCCTCCACCCCCCAACAATACTCTTGGCATCTCAACAACTCATGAGACTCCATCTCCAACTACTTTAAAGATAATTTCACTTCAGCTTCAACTCCTACAATTCTATGGGAAGCCCATAAGGCCACACTTAGGGGGAAATTAATACAGATTGCCTCCCGCAGAAAGAAATAAAGGGAGTCCAGGGTATCATTCCTCTTGTCCTGTCTGGTGCAATTAGAAGCTTAATTTAAACAATCCCACACTATTTCCCTGCGTAAACAACTAGAAGCTACTAAGGTTGAACTTAACCTTCTTCTCGATGATCAAGCTAAAAAAACAGCTCAGATGGTCCAGACACTTGCGCTAACAAACCAGGACCAATGCTGGCTAACCTCCTCAAGGCTCACACTTGTAATACCAACCCGATTAGACTACGCCTTCCTAACAAAATCACCACAGCTAACCCTTCCAGAATCATGGACACCTTCGTCACAATCCTGTCCAAGTTATACCAGCCTCTTCGCAGAGAGTTGGTGGATGACCTCTTTCAAGATGTCCACCTCCCAAAATTATCCACCCCTATGGTAGATGTGCTGAAAGCTAATATTATCATCTCAGAGGTCCTTGCTGCAATAAAGACACTTAAGACACAAAAAACTCCCGGACCTGATGGTTTTTCGGTGCTTTATTATAAAAAGTTTGCTGATTCCCTAGCTCCCCATTTAACTTCCTTTTTTAACCATCTGCGCTCCCATTCAGGCCTTCATTCATCATCCACTGCAGCCCAAATAGTGATGCTTCCAAAACCTGAAAAGGACCCTCATGAACCCCTATAACTTTAGACCAATCCCGTTATTAAATGTCGACATCAAAATCTTAGCGAAAATACTTGCCACTCGCATTAACTCCTTCTTGCATTATCTCATTCACAAAGACCAAGGGCTTTGTCCCCCTCCGACAGACTTTGGATAACACCCGCAATGTTATCCACTTAATCCATCTGCTACAATAAAACAAATCGCCTGGCATGATTCTAAGCCTGAACATACACAAAGCATTTGACTCCCTTTCTTGGGAATATATGTATCATGTCTTAGGAAAATGGGGCTTCCCGTCTACTTTCATATCCTGGGTGCAGGCTCTCTATCATGGACCCTCTGCCACAGTCTGCTATTTCTGCAGACAATCCACCCCCTTTCCCATCCAAAGAGGAAGACATCAGGGATGTCCTCTCTCCCCAATACTTTTTGTCCTCGCCCTGGAGAACCTGCTTTGCCTCATCAGAAGCAACCAGGATGTGAAAGGAGTCACATTTGCTCAATCATTTAAAGTTAGTGCATTTGCTGATGACCTAGTGTTGACGCTGACTCAACTGCACACCTCCCTAACCACACTCTTTTCCATCCTAACCAAATTTTCCACCATATCGGGTTTAATAGTAAATGAAGGCAAATCTTCAGCACTTCAATGTTTCCCTTCCTGTAGCTGACGTGAAATTGTTGAAACAAAATTACAATTTTGCCTGGCCCTTTAAACATGTGGAATATTTGGGGATTAATCTCACAAACTCCTATTACATACTCTATGAGGCCAATTATATCCAATCGTCCATTCCCTGAAAACTGTACTTGCAACCTCTCTCATGGGTGGGTAGAATGAATGTGGTGAAAATTACTATTCTTCCCAAACTATTATACTTATTCTGCACTCTTCCTGTCTCAGTTCCCTCTTACGCTTTGAAATCCTTTCAAAATCATGTTTTACATTTTATATGGGGTGATAAAAGATCCCAGGTTACCAAATACACTATGCTCACACATCGAAAACAGGGAGGCCTGGGACTTCCTAACTTCTCTAAGTACTATGTGGTGGCTCAAATCGCACCCCTAACCTTATTGTACACAGCACAATTGGCCCCCATATAGGTTACTCTAGAAGTGCTCTCTTGCCACCCGATCTCCCTTATTTCATTTTTGTGGTTCCCCCCAAAATCCAGACATCAGTCCCCTCATGGCCCATTCATTGTGAATATGGGACGCCTCAAAATACACCAGTGGTTTAATTTCTCCTCACTTACCACTCCTCCCCTTGTGGGTAACCCCATGTTCCCTCCTGGTTTCGAATCTCCCACTGCATTCCAGTGGTGGATCTCTCATAATTTTCACTTTATCCATTTGTTACAGGACGCTCAGTTTACACTTGGGCAGAGTTATGGGATAAACATCAAGTACCTCCCTCCGAACTGTTCTGATACTTACAGGTAAAACATTGGGTAACTTCAATCCTTACTGACAAAGATCCGACTACACAATTATCTCTATTCGAACACATCTGCCACCGGAAACCTTTGGTCAACCCTGACCTCATGCTCAATCAATGTCCTAACTGTGGAATCTGCATTTAAATTGGTCACACGGTGGTACCTTGTCCTGTTTCACTTAGCACTCCTACAACCATCGGCCCTAATATCTGTTTCCGAGGGTGTAACGTACCGGGCGATGTTCTACACATAGTCCAGGGTTCTCAAGCTACTTGAAACTCTATTCATGAGCCCCTTCCCAAGGGACCCCGGTATACTCTTTTAGGCCTAAAACCACCGGGTTTGTCTAAATTCCAATTCAAACTTGCCACCCATGTTTTACTGGCAGCTAAACAAACCATAGCGAAATCATGGAAACAGCAATTTGTGTCTCATACAGAAGTCCACCGTCATCTCGATTTCTTCTTGATCAATGAAAAACTGTCTAGTATCCTTTTAGACACCCATGAAAGATTCCTTAAAATTTGGACTCCATGGATCCAACATGCTCACACTGAGATTTCAGTGGTTAGCTTCACCACTCTATATATCTTAACCCTTACAATTTGAACCTAGGTGTTTCAGATGTTCACCTCTCACCCCATCTTTCTCCCTCTGCTGTCCTTCTCTCTCTAGACTTTTTTTAAATTATTCTTGGCTCTTCCACATGGATGCCGCACAGACCATGAGGTGTTTTATACACCTCCCGTTTGGAAAGCGATTTAGCTTATCCTCAATAGTATCACTTTCTGCCAACATTAGCTGATGAATCTTGAATACTTAGTATCATTTGTGCTTCAGCTAACTAATATTTCTGGTCATTTGACTAGTTGTTTATGTTACCTTTTCCAGTTTTGCATTACTCATATACGACCCATATTAACAGCTGTTTACTTTTGTAACCTTGAATTTTTGCACTAGTATGCAGTCATGTTTGTACTTTGTATTTAAACCTAATAAAAACTTATTGAAAGGAAAAGCTTGGATGGAGGAATCTCCCTGCCAGCACTCTCACAGCACTTACAGTTGCTTGAATACACCAACAGTAACAGTCTGTGATTGACGACCATCATTGTTAGCCCAATAATTTAGCAATTGAGTTTGCGCAAGTTGAGTGGTGCTGACAGAGTTAAACATAGTTCACGTTTTGGATGGTGCAGCAGAAATGGTCTGCAGTTCAAGCAATTAACAGGCAGCCAAAGCGGGGAACACTTTCAGGTATTTATGAGCTGGGCAGTGCCATAGGGCATATGTGCATATACAATACATTTTTAACAAAGATCATTCATCAAGGAGAGGGTCTTTTCATGCAGCTTCAAGGTCCACAGCTGATTTAACAGAAATAATTCCAATGATAATTTTGGAGATCCCTTAAACTACATATACCATTACTAAACACAGCAATTTAGTCATTATAGTAAAATGAAAAAGAAATTCACAAAACTACATGATGTTTGTCTTACAAATAAAATCAGACCCTTATCCATGCATACAGCCTGGGAGGCCAGGAAAGGGAGGGCAGCTAGCGTACAAACCCCTCCCTGTAGAAAACCAGGACACCTGCCTGTCAACATTGGAGGGGACCTTGTAGGAAATGGCAGCTAAGCTACCTCATCCTTGAAAGGCACCTAGTCTCCATGTGGAAGAAAAAAAAACCTCATCCCCACATCATGTTCATCCTGTAGCCCAAAAAGGATGAGGGGTTTGCAGGGAATACTTATCAGAATATGGAAGGCCCCTTTAGAATAAGGGGGACTCTACTATTTATAAAACACATATACACAAAACACATAATCAAATATCCACTTTATCAAAGGTCCAGCAAGCAAAAAACAGGCAGCAGACAGAAGGAAGGAAAGGAAAAAAAATGCTATTTAAAAAGTGACAGTAAAAGTAATTTAAAAAGTAAAAGCTGCTAGCAAGACCCCAAAGAAGAAAATAAAACAACTACAAGCACTAGCAATCAAAAGCAAAACTTTCACTCTCCACTCAAATTTCCCACTCTTTTTAGGTTCCAGATAGCAAACTGTGCCAGACATAATTGTGTTCTACAGAAAGTTATATAGTATGTGGAGCACCTGTGACCAATTAACCCCTCCCCTTAATCAGCAGACTGAAGGAATGAAAGGAAAGGGGAAAATGCTATTTAAACAGTGACAGAAAAAGTGATTAAAATAAAAGCTGCTAGCAAGACCCCAAGAAGAAAATAAAACTACAAGAACCAGCAATCAAAAGCAAAACTTTTTCACTCCTCTCAAATTTCCCACTCTTTTTAGCTTCCACTCATCAAAATGTGCCAGAGGTTATGTGTATTTACATTATATTATTTAGAATGATCTGTAGGGTACCTATGTAAGATCCATAGCAGGAATGCAGGATACTTGTAGCATACAGTGATATTTCTTGCTAGAGGTTTGAGGTGAATTATTTGCCTTTATGATATACAAAATAGTAGGTGAAATAGTAGGTTAAAAGCTATTCATTTTGTATATTCATAACCAAAAGTTGTATGTTGTACAGAGCAATACAACATCATCAAAAGTAAAATATACAGGCTGCTATTGTCAACCGCTCTTTCTACCTTCCTGCCTGCCATGCTGATGTTTTGTTTGTAATCTTTTCTGAGTGAGGATTTTCTTGGCTTACATTTTCCCTATGCGAATCCCTGGCTGCAGCCCATAAACAAAGAGGCTGGAGATCTCAGGTGATGTTATTGATTGAGTATGGTTATGGTCATATTTTGGTCTGTGACATCACCCAACATCATAAGCCTGGTTTGTATACAATGTGCAATGATCAGTGTGGCAGTGTGGCAGTGGGTCCTTGTGATTGACAATGGATCTACATAATTGAACATAATTTACATTTTTCAGTGATGGACTTTTCAAGGAGTGGATGTTTTATTTACTGTTTGCATTTTTGATGGAATGCATAACTAATGTATTAATGTATTCAGTACTCATTTCCCTAGTGGTGGATATATGGGGGGCTCCTTATTATAGTGGGATCTCTCAGATTCTAATAAACCCCCTTAATCCTCCACATCTTCTTGGGGTTTGCATTTCGGAATGAAGCCCTAATTATTTCCAAATGGTAGCTTAAAATTATATTTCACACTTGCTATAATAAATCACTAAAATTTCTAATAACAACACAGAAACATTGTCATGTGGCAGATTTGCTTGAGTAATGATGGATATACAACACTGGACAGCATGACTGATGATGAATTTACATTGGAGGACATTCTGTGACTGTCACAGTGTGTATGTTTTTTTGCTTTTAACTTTTGTTGGGAATGAGTAATAAGGAATACTAATGTACCTTGTACTCATTCTTCCAGGAGGTGGATATCTGTTTGCCCTTTTATCATAAACAGGACTTTCAAACTCTGATAAGCCCTGAAAAAATCCCACATCCTCTTGGGAGCCAAATGTGGGGATAAGTTCCTTGTCCCCTCAACATGGGGACAAGGTGTTTTTCAAAGGGAGCTGTTTGCACCCTTACTAGATACTCTTTCAGTGTTGACAGGAAAGAGGCCTGGTATGGTTGAAAAAGGGGGTCCATACACTCATTGCCCCTCAATTGCCAGGTTGAATCTCTGGATAGGGGTCTGGTAGAAATGTTTTCTGTTGCATTTTTTAGTTAAATGTCACTTAAAAAAATACACTGTAAGGTTTCATAACTTCCCATAACTTCCAGATTTTGATAAGCCCACTACAACCCTTACATCCTCTTGGGAACCAGATGTGGGAATGAGTTCCTTGTCCTTTCAACATAGGGACAAGGTGTGTTGCAAAGGGAGGACCTTCTTCCCTTACAAGATATTCTGCCAGCATTGACTGGAATATGGCCTGGTATGGTTGAGGAAGGGGTCCATACACTCACTGCCCTTCCTTTCCTGGCCAGCCATATTGCATGTCTGGGATAAGGGTTTGGTGGAATTTTTCTTTCTGTTTTATTTTTTTATTTAAATGTCACTTTAAAAAACTACATTGTATTAATGCATAACATCCCATGCAACTTTAAGATATTCTCTAAGCATGTTATTAAAAGGATTTGTGCATTTTTATTTTTCCTTTTAAGCTTCTTAAAAAGACTCTATGAAAAGTTTCTATGAGAACCTCTACTGAACAGTATTTTTTGCATTTCTTTTTTGCATTGGTACATGCCACTGATGGCAGTGACCAGCTATCCATGTCCTTTTCATAACAAAACTTGAAAATTAGCCTTGAAAAATACCAGAAAAAAATTACAAGATTTGCCTACCATAGACTTTAATAAATAGAGTCCAGCACTATGTTGCAAACTTCCCACTTGGTACGATGAACCGCAGGTGAGCCAAACATTGCCCATTTCTGAGTGAATGACTAGGAACAAGTAAAGTGATATGAAAATTTGGCTTCTCTTTGATTATCACTTGCTGCTTGCCTATTTTGGGAGTTTAAAAGGTAGACACACTAACAGTAATTAACTGTAACTAGCATTTTCAGAATGGAACAAGCTAGCCTTCACATATTCCTCCATGACAGGTTTGATAAAGGCTACATATCCATATTTTTACACTTAGCTTATAGTAAAATGTTGCAAGCTACAATTAGATAATAAACCAAATACAGTGATATTTTATTTATTTTAACCATATCATTCACAAAAGTGTTGAACTATTTTGGCATTCAGGTATGTGCAGCCCTCAGTAGGTCTAACGTGTTTCCTTTCTGAATTATCTTTATATTTCTTGGGCTGAAAAAAGAAAATTAATGAAACCATCATATCTAAGGACTGGTATGCTGCAACATTTTGGTTCTTGGGTGTAATTATCCTTTAAAATCAAGCCACCAATGGGACCACTACTGATGAAAACAGTGCTCTATCACACGCAGTCGAGTTAGTTGTATGTGAATAAACATACTGTTGTTTAGTTAGAACATTACAATTTTAAAAACCTTTACATTTCTCAAGCGTATACAGTAGAAAAAAAACATAAAACAAAAGCTAAACTAAAATAAAATTGGCAACAGCAGTATTTATCTGCATAATGGTGGTTACAAATACCCTCGTTTCATGGGGAGGTCTCACTCCTGAATGAAATTGTATTATGCAAGGGATAGTTTACTGTTTGGAACCTTTGAAAAAAAACAACTCCTTTTATATAGATAAAATGTATTGAAACTTTGCATCCAAATGCTGCATCAAAAACAAACAATAGAAACAAATATGTTTAGCTTCAATTATTTGGCAACATTTTCTGTTTTACCCAGAGCTGTCCTTCAAATATAGCAGGGAAATATATCATATGTGTGGCTATTTAATGTTGTATTAAGTATATTTATCATAGTGATAGAGGGATAACAAAGTGTTGGAAGACACTAGCACTGAAAATATAGATCAAGACTGCACAAAGTGGCATAGTAAAATCAAATTTTCCATGGTATTTTGCATTTTCTGGCTTACTTTACCTATCTGTGTCACCTACATTTGACCCTTCTTTCCACTGAAGACAAGTAAGTTAAAATGAAGAATGTAAAAAATTCTGAGAGTTTTTAAGAGAAGTGGTTCACTGGAAGTAGCGTCAAATTCCTCTTTTGAAATATTTCACTCCACAAGAGTAAAGTTCAGTTTTCATAACCAGTAATAAATGATTGGATTAATTAAATGATAAAAGAAGTGACATAGTTACATAACTAAGTACAAACTTTAAAAAATACATAAAGAAATATGAACCTCTGAACAAATTTGTTTCTAGCAAAATAAAACAGATACTTGTTTTCTCCCTTCTTGGATCAATTAACTATATTGACTTTACTAAATTTCTAGCAGGTTTTTTAATTGAATCAACAGAAACTACAAGAACATTTATGTCTCTAAAGGCAGCCTACATTATAGACAGATTTTAAGCAGTGTTGGCTCTAGATTTAGGCAGCTGGAAGGATTTCAAAAGCCATATCCTTCTTTGTTTGACACTGTGTAAGAACTTTGCATAGTATGTATTAAAATTAAATGAACTATACATGTCAAGACTGGGCCATTTGATGAAATATAGGTCAGATTTCATAATGCTTGCATGGGGCCAACATTATATAAATTCTGATGATGCAAATGGTATAATTGAAACATTTGCTGTGGATCACACTCAGTTTTTATTATTGTAGATTTTTCCATCTCACTATCTTGATATCTAAGTAAATACTGATTAGAAATGAGATGCTGAAAGTATCAGAGATTAGATTTTAGGTGTATCTAATTGTAATATATTGAAGCTGACAAGTATTTAAATATGGTGGATGTATTCATTTTCATTTTTGCAGGCTTCTTTTCCTTTATTTTCACCTGTGATGCTGCTAGTAGCACACTTCCTGTCCTAGGGTGACAACACTCACTCACCATATTGTATTTATGTTGAAGCAGCATTGTCACTCTAAGAAAGTTTATTAAAACTAAATAAACTTTAGGCGCACCCTGAAAACCCATCTCTTCAGGGAAGCCTACCCCACCCCCTGCTAACTTGCCGACCTCCTCCACTCTTCCTACCACTCCATCCCCCACAGCTATCTCCTCCTGTGCCACCACCCCCTCCCTCCTAGATTGTAAGCTCGAAAGAGCAGGGCCCTTGATCCCCTCATGTTTTGCATTGTATTGGTATTGTTCTGTCACATGTTCTGTCTCCCTTTGTAATGTACAGCGCTGAGCAAACTATTGGCGCTTTATAAATACTGTATAATAATAATAATAATAATAATAATAATAATAATAATAATAAAACAACAGAACACCTCCACCTTTCCTCTTCTTCATAACATACTGTATGGAGAGGAGTCCGCATAGATTACTTAGACAGAACACTGAATGAGATAACACTGCAGAATGTAGAGGACACAAGACAGCACTCATAGTTGTGTTCAGCCTATTGCACACCTATTCGCTCGAACACATATGCATGTGTGTATATGTATATACTATATATTTATTGTATATACACACATACAATCTTCCTTGCAGCACTCACCCCCTCAGCACATTATCTTCCAGCCTGCAGATTCAGAGTGAGAGAGTAATGCTTCCACACTTCTTCTAAAAGCAGAGTCACTCAGTAGGATATGTGCTAATGTGAATGGGGTTATTATGGTGTGCCCAGGCACAATCGGTACACCCTGTGTACCACAATCGGTACACGCCCAAAAGGGAGCAAAAAAGAAAAGTTCATTGTTAGGGTTTACATAATGTACACTGTGATGGGCCCTAATGTGCACATGCATAGACTGATTTTAAAGTGACACTTCAGAGAAAAAAAAACTTAGTATCTAAATTATATGTCCTACCTTATTCTGTTGCAAGCATTCTCTTTATATACATATCAACACCCTTCCCCCTATGAATTCATGGTAATGGTATTCTGATGGGTGACATGGCTTAGGTTTGCTTCCATGTAGGATTGAGGTAAATCCAGTGGATTTAAGATTTGCAGTTTGATAATCTATTGTCAACCCAGAATTCACTGCATGACCTTTGAACTTTGGACAGACGTCTTAGCATGACCAATAGGAGGGTTTGTTGTTAAACCAGTCCCATGACTATAAGGGGGATGCACAGGGTAGCCATAGTGTCATTGGAGTGGAATCTAATGTAAAGAAAGCAGACAAATTGCATAGGGAAAGGTTAGGGTCAATTAAGAAATTGTACTTGATTTCTGATTGCTATCTACATGTATATGAACAATCAGCCTCTTTGCTCTTCTCCTCTCCTCTCCATTTGAGGTCAGCAGTCACATTTAGCTATTGTCCCATGCATAGTTCTGCTGCAAGCCTTTCCTAAACCATCACACAGTATATCACTTACATTCAATGAACACCCTATCCCCATAGATAAAATAAATGTTAGACATACATCAGTTAAGCCTACTGTCACTAATTAGAACTGTCCTTTTGCTGGCCAGTTTTACAATGTTGTACAGCATCTTAAATAATGTAGTAAAACTACCGCCTGTGCTCTTTACTTCTCAAAATGGGCCTAACCTTGCTCATTAACCACTTGACCTCTAGTTTTACCCCTTCATGACCAGGACATTTTTTGCTATTCAGCATTGTACTACTTTACCTGGCAATTGCTCAGTCATGTGACACTGTACGCAAATTAAATTTATACTGAAAAAATACTGAAAATTTTGAATAAAAAAAGGTTTTTCTTTCTGTTATATAATCTTGCACACAAATAATCTTTCTTCATAAATTTAGTCCAAAATTAGGTTTCGCTACATTTCTTTGGTAAAAACAACCCAAATCAGTGTATGTGATTTTGTCTGTGTGAAAGGTATACCATCTACAAACTATGGAATATATATATATATACAGTCATGGCCGAAATTGTTGGCACCCTTGATATTTCTCCAGGAAATCATGTATTTCTCACGAAACGTATTGCATTAACACATGTTTTGCTATACACATGTTTATTCCCTTTGTGTGTATTGGGACAAAACAAAAAAAGGGAGGAAAGAAAGCAAATTCGACATAATGTCACACAAACCTCCAAAAATGGGCTGGACAAAAGTATTGGCACCCTTTCACAACTGCGGATAAATAAGAATGTTACAAGCATGTGATGCTCCTGTAAACTCACCTGGGGCAAGTAACAGGTGTGGGCAATATAGAAATCACACCTGAAAGCAGATAAAAAGGAGAGACGTTCACTTAACCTTTGCATTGTGTGTCTGTCTGTGCCACACTAAGCATGGACAACAGAAAGAGGAGACGAGAACTGTCTGAGGACCTGAGAACCAAAATTGTGGCAAAATATCAACAATCTCAAGGTTACAAGTCCATCTCCAGAGAACTAGATTTGCCTTTGTCCACAGTGCGCAACATTATCAAGAAGTTTGCAACCCATGGCACTGTAGCTAATCTCCCTGGTCGTGGACGGATGAGGAAAATTGATGAAAGATTGCAACGCAGAATAGTCCGGATGGTGGATAAGCAGCCCCAAACATGTTCCAAAGACATTCAAGCTGTCCTGCAGGCTCAGGGAGCATCAGTGTCAGCGCGAACTATCCGTCGACATTTAAATGAAATGAAACGCTATGGCAGGAGACCCAGGAGGACCCCACTGCTGACACAGAGACATAAAAAAGCAAGACTACAGTTTGCCAAAATGTACTTGAGTAAGCCAAAAGCCTTCTGGGAAAACGTCTTGTGGACAGATGAGACCAAGATAGAGCTTTTCGGTAAAGCACATCATTCTACTGTTTACCGAAAACGGAATGAGGCCTACAAAGAACAAAACACAGTACCTACGGTAAAATATGGTGGAGGTTCAATGATGTTTTGGGGTTGTTTTGCTGCCTCTGGCACTGGGTGCCTTGACTGTGTGCAAGGCATCATGAAATCTGAGGATTACCAAAGGATTTTGGGTCGCACTGTAGGGCCCAGTGTCAGAAAGCTGGGTTTGCGTCCAAGATCCTGGGTCTTCCAGCAGGACAATGACCCCAAACATACGTCAAAAAGCACTCAGAAATGGATGGCAAAGAAGCGCTGGAGAGTTCTGAAGTGGCCAGCAATGAGCCCAGATCTAAATCCCATTGAACACCTGTGGAGAGATCTTAAAATTGCTGTTGGGAAAAGGTGTCCTTCCAATAAGAGAGACCTGGAGCTGTTTGCAAAGGAAGAGTGGTCCAAAATTCCGGGTGAGAGGTGTCAGAAGCTTATTGATGGTTATAGGAAGCGACTGATTTCAGTTATGTTTTCCAAAGGGTGTGCAACCAAATATTAAGTTAAGGGTGCCAATACTTTTGTCCAGCCCATTTTTGGGGTTTTGTGTGACATTATGTCATATTTGCTTTTCTGCCTCTGTTTTATATTTGTTCCAATACATACAAAGGGAATAAACATGTGTATAGCAAAACATGTGTTAATGCAATACCTTTTTTGTGTGAAATACTTGATTTTCAGGAAAAATATCAAGGGTGCCAACAATTTCGGCCATGACTGTATATATATATATATATATATATATATATATATATATACATATATATGAAAACTGATAGATCCTGCTGTACTGACTGCTTATCTCATTTCTTGAAGTTCTAAAATGCCAGGACAGTACATATACTCCCCATAAGACCCCTTTTTAGAAAGTGGTCAGCCCAAGGTATTATGTATAACAACCCCTGGATTGGTTAGCTGTAGAATATTCGAACCTAACAAAAATTTGCCGCTAACATCGAACATAATGCAAGTCTGTGTGACTCGAACTTGTAAATTCAAAAGTGCCCATTTTGAAGGCTTATATACAAGGTATTGGCCATAAAAGGGGTATGGGGACTCGTTTTTAAAGGGGAAGTCATTTTTCTTTGCTTTAAAGTAAAAGCAAAAAATTAAAAATTCCTTTAAATATCATGCCTGGTGGGTCCCCTTAAACTACCTGCAAAGTTGCACATCTGTATAATGTATAGAATCTGCTGCAGCAGGACTGACTTTTTTTTTACAAAATGACATTTTTATGAAAAAACAAAAACAGCGTGGGGTCCCCCCAATCCATACTAGGCCCTTTAGGTCTGGTAGGAAGGTTAAGATGAACCCCACGGTCATTTTGTTTTTAAAGCGAGTGGGGTTTCTCCTAAAAGCCATACCAGGAGGAGCCATATGGGAAACCCCACGCACTTTAAAAAAAAAAAAATTCTGTGGGGGTCCCTCCTAGACTTCCCACCAGACCTAAAGGGTCTAGCATGGATTTGGGGGGACCCCATGCTGTTTTGTGTTTTTTTAAAGTATTTTTTGTTTATGTTATTTTTAAATTATTATTTTTTATTTAATTGTTTTGTTTTTTAGGGGGAACGCAGTGCATTGTGGGGTGTTTGGTGGGCCTTGTTGGAGTTGTGCCTCCTCCTCATTTTCCTCCTCTGTTCTCTTAGGCACTCAAGTACAGTCAGTGACCTCATCATCCCCTTCCTCCTCGTCACTGGAGCCAACTTGGCAGTGTGCTGCGGCTGGGAGAACATGACTGCAATTTCTTTTCCCTCACTGGCACCCCTTCTCTCTAGGCTCACGTCACTCCTCAACCTGTGAACCAATATTGGAGCATTCAAATTGCTGCGCATCCTCCAGCAGCATGTAACTGACACTATTATCAAATAATTCCGGTGACTCTTCCGTGCATGATGGTGGGGCTACGGAAGGAGCAGCTGTGGTGGACAAGGAGCCTGTGGAAGAGGCCACTTTGGCAGCTGCAATGGAAGGCAAAAAAAGTATGAGCCCGGGTGACAGAGGATGAGGAGGAAGAGGGCTTAGTTATCCACTCCACCACCTCTTCTGCATGTTGTGGCTCAATAACACGGTCAGGACCAGTAAAAAAGGACAAGTGTGCCCTGCCTGCAGAGGATACACTATGTCCACCACAACCACTTTTCACTGTGAATACAGAGGCTGCTTGCCTTCTCTTAGCTGCCTGTGAGCAGCTGCCTCTTCTTCTTGGCCTATTGGACATAATGGGGATTTTTTTAGGGGATTTATGTAACTTTATTTTTGAGTGTGGGATGGGATTTTGATGTTTGTGCTTGGTGCACTATAAACAGTTTTTTGTATAGAAAATAGGGGCAAAATGTGTTTTGTCCACAGCAGTAAAAAAATAAAATAAATGTAAAAAAAGAAAAACAAAAAGTGAACCACTGCTGACGCAGAAGGAGGAACACCTGTGATGCAGAAGGGGAGAACAGCAATTATGCCATAAATGGTTTTAGTGCTGCAGCCATAATTTTAATTAATTTAAATTAAAAAATATAAATAAAAATAAAAAAAGAAACCACTGCTGACACAGAAGGAGGAACACCTGCAACACAAAAGAGAAACACAAAGATGCAGCAACAGACCCTGATGCTGACAAATTTTTTTTCCAAAAATTCACAAAGAATAAAAAAAAATGGGAACATCAGTGATGCAGAAGGGTTGTAAACAACACACTGAAACCACAACATTGCACTATACTCACTACACTAACTACACTCACTACACTGTCACCCCACACAACAGTAACTATCCTCACCTATCTAACTCCACCAACACACTACACAAGGCTGCTGTGTAAGCTGCCTTATATAGTGTGGGGCATGGACTTAGCCCCTGAGCCATGATTGGCCAAAGTCACCTAGACTTTGGTCAATCATGGATCTTCCTGTGAACTGAGCTTTGATTAGCCAAAGCATTGCACCTGACCTGTGGTCAGGTGCAGTGCTTTGGCCCGTCACAATGATTGCATTGCATTGTGGGCAAACTTCCCACCGAACGGCGAACACTCAAACAGCCAATGTTCGAGTTGAACTTAGGTTTGACTTGAACACGTAGCTCATCCCTAGAATTAAGTAAGAGTCACGGTGAGTTTTTTGAAGTTGTAACTTTTTTGTCACAATTGTTTGGAAAAGAAGATATTTTGTTGTTGTTTTTCACATTTACATGTACTTACTGTATACATGTACAGTGGAATTTACTTCTGATAAACAAAGTCCTAGATAATTGTCTTACTGCAGGTAAGATTTTGACATTTCCTTTTTGTCAATGTAGGGATTAACCAAGCTTGTTGTCCTGACCTGGCCAAGTGATGCAAAAAGGTCTTTCAGTTGTTTGTTTTTCCTTTTCCTTATCATGCTTAACAATGATAGCTGAAGTGTTCCCTGTCAACAGTCATTATTTGGTAAAGGTCAGCTTAGTGTCATTCAGTAGGCAATGAGAAATATATGTTCTCCTAGTTAACACTGTTCAAGCATCTTGACCCTCTCACCTATCTAGAGTTTTATAAGGAGTAAGTGACAAGAAACTCCTTTGATCCATATAAACGGTTCTCTTACTAAATATAATATATAGCCTTAAGATGCCATGCTCAAAATGGTATTTTCTTTTTAAATAAAGTAACTATTTTAAACTGAGTTTGCTGAGTTTAAAATATTAGATTCAACCAGACGTGGAAAAGTGTGTGTGCTTGTGTACTGGGGGTCTGTTTAATAATACATCCACTGGACTAAAGATGCCAAAAGACATTGAATAACAGACTCCTGATCCAGCTGTGTATGTGGTCAAAATGGACGTTGAGCTAAGACTTAAGAGTAGGCATGAGTAATGTGATTTTGCTGAAAATTTTCCAATTTCACCTTCGAAATTAGACACAAATTTCACCATGTGGACTGCTTAAGTGACACTTGCCATGTATGTGCCACGCCCACTATTACGTCATCACGTCTGCCAGTGTCAGGCATTCTACCCAAAACATAATATTGGAACCTCCATGCCCCCAACACTGGTTAACCCCAGCTTTCTAGTGTCTTTCACATGCAGCCACTTCCTGGCGTTCACTCTGAAATGACTGCACACTTTCCTGCCTAACTCTGCAAGCAATGTTGAGAAGCCCAGCGGGACCTTTCATGGTGGATGATATGTCTGGTTTTCATTATTATAATCAGCTTCTAACCGTAGCTTGATCAATTAAGCTTTGGTTTTGCACAGAGCAGCCTTGATCCTCTTGTTCTCAGGTCCCGCTGACTCTCCTGGCTCTTCCCTCCTGCCAAGTCCCCCTACAGCAAGCAGCTTGCTATAGGGGCACTCAAGCAGGCTCACTTCCGCGCCTCTGCTCTGTATGTCCATTCACACACAGAGCCACAGCTCGGCCCTGCCCCGTCTCTCTCCTCATTGGCTGTGATTGACAGCAGTGGGAGCCAATGGCTCCCGATGCTTTCTCAGCCAATGAGGAGGAACAGTCCCCAGAGAGCTGAGGCTCTTGTGCACATTGCTGGATCGAGATGGGGCTCAGGTAAGTATTATTACAGGGGCTAGGGGAGCTTGAGGGGCTGATGCACACAGGTGGTTTTTTACCCTCATGCATAAAATGCACGGTAAAAAACCTTGAGCCTTTACAACCACTTAAATGCTAACCCCAACACTTTGTTTTTCAACAACATTAATTAATAAAGCTGAATGCCAAAACAAGGGACCTTATACCAAAAAAGGGCAACTATTTTCAGCTGATTCCAATGAGATTTAAAAATTACATTCACATAGAAAGAAAAGATCTTTATCCTCCTGTAAATATTTGAGAACTCAATGTTTGACAAGGCTTTAATGATATACGTCTAGATCAGTGGTTCTCAACCTTCCTAATGCCGTGACCCTTTAATACAGTTCCTCATGTTGTGGTGACCCCCAACCATAAAATTATTTTCGTTGCTACTTCATGACTGTAATTTTGCAATGGGAGGAGTAGTGCCACATCATTGGTGTCAGTGGGAGGAGTATTGCCACATCACTGATGTTAGTGGGAGGAATAGTGTCCCATCTTTGGTATCAGTAGGAGGAATAGTGTCCTATCATTGGCATCAGTGGAAGGAATAGTGCCACATTGTTGGTGTCAATGGGAGGAACAGTGCCCCATCATTGGTATCAGTGGGAGGAATAGTGCTCCATCATTGGTCTCAGTGTGAGAGGAATAGTGCCCCATCATTGGTGTCAGTGGGGGGGGAATAGTGCCCCATCATTGATGTCAGTGGGGGGGATAGTGCCCCATCATTGGTGTCAGTGGGGGGGGGAATAGTGCCCCATCGTTTCTGTCAATGGGGGGAGGAATAGTGCCCCATCGTTGGTGTCAGTGGGGTGGAGGAATAGTGCCCCATCGTTGGTGTCAGTGGGAGGAATAGTGCCCCATCATTAGTATTAGTGACACCAATGATGGGGCACTATCCTTCCACTGACACCAATGATACTTACCTTGCTGACCCCTGCTCCAGCCTGGGATCGCTCTCTCCCTCTCAAATCTACAGCAGCACCATCTGCATGGTACAGACACTTACCGGTCAGCTGTCTTCCTTCTCCGGCCACTCCCTCACTCGATCTTCTTTGATCTTCGTGCTGCCGCTCAGCTCCTCCTCTCCAAGCTCCACCTCCACACCAGTGATTGGCTGCCTGTGTACCTCTCCTGAGCTACAGTTCAGGCGGCCAATCACCGGTGAGGAGGCGGAGCTGTT
Organism: Staurois parvus; assembly: GCF_062004578.1. Lineage (NCBI taxonomy): Eukaryota > Metazoa > Chordata > Amphibia > Anura > Ranidae > Staurois > Staurois parvus. The sequence continues at coordinate 1,152,195 of NW_028318508.1, read as the reverse complement.
GAGTGATCTCGGGGGGGTGGCCAGATGACAGGAGTGGCATGTCATCCCGCCCACACATCGCGGTCCAGGAAAATGTGGGCGTGTCTGCATGTGGGCAGACCCGCTCGGAGACGGATAGAGGAGCGGTGTCACAGTTCCTAAGACCATCGAAAATATGTGTTTTCCGATGGTCTTAGGCGACCCCTGTGAATGGGTTGTTCGCCCCCCAAAGGGGTCGTGACCCACGTTGAGAACCGCTGGTCTAGATAGAAATAGTTTCTTAAAATATGTTTTCGAAAAATATCGAAAGCTTAAAAAAAAGATAATAAAAATACGAAAAAAATAAAGAGCTTCTGTGATGCATAGGAGCCATTTAAAGTCCATTGCATTTTTTAAAAAAACCACCAAAATCACCTTAAATTTGCCTTCACTATTAACTCCAATACGAAAAATCATAAAACAAATCTAAATTTTACTTATCTTAAGCTTGGGGAGATGCAAAAGGGCATATTGAAAAGCCTTGTTTCCTGATAAACTTGAGACATAAATTTATACTCCATAAGCTAAACACAATAATTGCACAATGCAACTTTTCATTCTAGTGCAGTGAAGCCAGCAACTAGTTTTGGGTATATTTATGTTGTATTAATTTTAGTTATTTATAGGTTATCCCAGTTGCAGCCCCTGGCTTTGTATGTGTCTTGGAAATGTCAGCAGTGTTATCTCCCAGCCATAGTTACTGAATATGTTTTTGGGCACCTAAAAGTTTTCTCTGTTTACATTCATCTTTGAGTTTACAACTCCTCCTTTTAAAATATATAAAGTAATAATAATTATTATTATACAGGATTTATATAGCGCCGACAGTTTGCTCAGCGCTTTACATTTTGGAGGGAGACAGTACAGTAACAATACAGTTCAATACAAGAGGGATTAGAGGGCCCTGCTCCTTGGAGTTTACAATCTAGGAGGGATAGTGGTACAAGAGGTAATTAGCTGTGGGGGATGGAGTGGTAGGAAGAGTAGGGGATTCCAGTTTTAGCTCGGGTTGGGGTAGGCTTCCCTGAAGTGATGGGTTTTCAGAGTGCGCCTAAAAGTGAGCAGAGTAGGTGATAGCCTGATAGATTGGGGTAGGGAGTTCCAGAGGATGGGTGATGCCCTTGAAAAATCCTGGAGACAAGCATGGGAGGAGGAGACAAGGGAGCTAGAGAGTAGGAGGTCCTGCGAGGAGCGGAGAGTACGGTTTGGGTGGCATTTAGAAACAAGGTCAGTGATGTAATTAGGGGCAGTGTTATGAACGGCTTTATACGTCAGTGTTAGTGTTTTGAATTTTATCCGTTGGGCAATGGGAAGCCAGTGGAGGGATTGGCAGAGAGGGGTGGCAGATACAGAGCGGTTAGTAAGATGAATGAGTCTGGCAGCAGCATTCACGATGGACTGGAGTGGGGATAGCCTGCGATGAGGTAGGCCAGTGAGGAGGGAGTTACAATAGTCAAGGCGTGATATAACAAGGGAGTGAATGAGTTGCTTAGTTGTTTCTGAGGTTAGGAACGGTCGTATCTTGGAGATGTTGCGGAGGTGAAGTTTACATAATGTCTAAATAATGGAGAGATCCAGCAGAGTGAATGGGAACCCAACATCATTTCTTTAGCAGATATGGAAGCCCAAGTGCACAGATCTCACCAGTAAATCCCCACGATGATTAAATTTATACCATGTGCCACAAACAGAAATATCAACTTTTGGTGGAATGGCTTACAATAGTCCTCATTCCTCTGATGGTTGTTAATGACTGTCTCTAGAGCTGTAGAACTGAAGATTGTCATAGCGTCGTAAAGCATCTGATCTTGACTTTCTTTTCTATCACTGCTGCTTGTTAGCATTTGTATTTGTTTTTCTAATTTGTCTTGATACATATACATATATATATATATATATATATATATATTTGTTTATTTGTTTTAAAAATGAGAAGTTTTGTCATAGAATGACATATTACACGTTCATCATAAACTTTCTGTTTCAAGTTGTCAGCCTGTCATATACATTTAACCCTGAAGCAGAGCTGTTCTGTATAGTGTGACAGGTTTAATGCTTTGAAGGAAATGTTGAAGCCTTAGAAATGGCTCAGAAACCAAATAAAGATGCATTGTTCTGTTTATTTGCATATAGTGAACTATGCTTCATCTCATTTTTCACATGATTTTTGTTTCAACAAAACAAAATCAGTTTTTTAACAATTATTTCATTCCTATTTATAAAGTGGATTAAGCATTTATTTTTGTTTTTTTCCTGGTTTTCTTAGGTAAACTACATTTCAGGACTGTAAAATCGCCTTTAGAGGGCAATAGCGAGCTAGTCTGTGTAATCCTAGAATTAAGGATTAAGGGAATTTGCAGATGAGGTTTTTACCAAGTTGTTTGGATCTGCTTTCCCATCCTGAAGGTAGACCTCTAATTAAATCAGAATGATTGGAGTACTTGCATATGACTATTCAATCAGTACTGCACACATGGAATAGAGAGCAGAAACAATTATCTGGTACCATAATTACCAGCACATATCATTCTGCTATACATAAAATTATTTGCTCATATGCAATAGGGTGGATTTACTAAACGCAAATAGACTGTGCACTTTGAAAGTATAGAGCTTAGTAAATGAGGGGAAGCTCTGCTGACTTTCCTCATCCAATCATATGCAAGCAAAAATGCTATTTTTTTTTTAAATTTTACTTGCATGTTCTTGGGTATTCTTTGCAAAGTAAAGTATTGTCTCATTTACTAGGCTCTGGAGCAACTGCACTTGCAAAGTGCACAGTCTATTTGCTTGTAGTAAATCAACCCCAATGTATATTTTAACCAATAACCTGCTGTATCAGTTTATCTCACAAAACAGATTTAAAAGGTCAAAAAATAATCCTTAAACTACCTCTCATTTCATGACCCAATTAGTTCAGCAAAGGATCAGCATCAAGTGCTTGTGATGTCAGAGGGACCTGTTTTTGCATATGGAGATGTAAATATGTCAAAATTCCCAGTGTCCTATATGAAAAGATAAGGAGTATCTGCACTTCAAGAATAACTGTTTCATTTTTTTGGCTGTGGAAACCTCATCACAAAGGTCATAATAGACATGTTTTTGGTTCCTTACAGGGTCCTTTTATCAGGGTAACACAGTGATATTATTGAATAAATTCAAACATCTATATATACAGTTGCAAGAAAAAGTATGTGAACCCCTTGGGATTACGTGGAGTTTTGCATGAATTGGGCATAAAATGTGCTCTGAACGTCATCTAAATCACAACAATAGAAGAACACAGTCTGCTGAACATAATACTACACAAACATTAGATGTTGCCATGGTTTAATTGCACATAACATGTAAACATTCACAGTGCAGGGAGGAAAAAGTATGTGAACCTTTGGACTTAATAACTGGTTGACCCTCCTTTGGCAGCAACAACCTCAACCAAACGTTTCCTGTAGTTGCAGATCAGATCTGCACAATGATCTGGAGTAATTTTGGACCACTCCTCTTCATAAAACTGTTTCAGTGTAGCAATATTCCACTTTCATTAATTTTAATGTACAAAAAGACAATATAATACTCAATTGCTTGGTAAAATATAAAAGATGATGTCACACCAAGTAAATAGATACCAAAACATGTCAAGTTTGAAAATTGCAATGGTGACAAACTATGTACATTTTATTATCCATAGACAACGCTTTAAAACTCTTTACAGGCTACCACTTTAGATTTACATAGGAGATCTGGTGCTAGAATTATTGATCTTGATCTGACATTCACGGTTATACCTCACATGGTAAAATATATTGAAACCTCCTGCGCTTCAGATGAAAAAACACACACTAAGCTGCCAACACCCTCCTTTTAACCAAAAAGTACATATATAGAAATAAGAAAAAATTGGTGTAGCGCTAAGACAAATGTCACTAAACATACATATATATATATAAACAAGTGCTTATAAATGATCATGCATATATAAATCTATTACATATCCCCTAATGGGGGAACGTGACTATATGCTTGTGATGGTTGCACAAAACACCATGCAAAGGAATAATGTATTCCTACACGTGACAAAGGTGAATATATTGCAGTCCACTACACACAAAGACTGTGATCCTTTTAACAAGCGTGAGAGTGCCACTGGTGCCACAATCCAAAAATGGTTTGAGTGCCTCCTCACCTCCCCGCACTGACCACAAGGGCCAATACGCCTTTGCACCTTATAAGGTATATTCCTCGAATGTCAGCCGGTACAGGTCCACACTGGATGCTACCTCAGGCGCTGTTATCCAAAATGCCACCTCCAGCTGCTATATAGTGGTGGTAATATACCACCAGATGATGCTCAGAGACATAAGAAGAGACTTGCCATAGCGTGATACCGCAATATTTATTGATAAAATATATAACAAAATGCCCACTCACATGTCCACAAACAGTATACAGCCTTATGTGAATCCTCCTGTATCCTTCAATATACAGGATCCTTCAGGATACAGGAGGATTCACATATATGCATGATCATTTATAAGCACTTGTTTATATATATATATGTATGTTTAGTGACATTTGTCTTAGCGCTACACCAATTTTTTCTTATTTCTATACCTCACATGGGTGGTGAAATCACTGTTTACATACAGATGTAGGACCGACATGTGTGTTCGCCTTTGCATGCAAGCACAGAGGAACAGGGGCACTTTAAATTTTCTTTTTTTCTTTTTACACTGTCCCTTTCATTTGTTTTTTGAAACATCCCTTATGATAACAATAGGCAGTGACAGCTACTCTTTACTGAAAGATCTGGGGTCTATTAGACCCCATATTTCTCCTCTGTCTTTAAAATCTTCAGATCATAACAAGACCGGTATGATCCGATGCTTTTTAAAAGCACCAGTGGTTTGCAATCATCCATCAAAGCCAGAAGTGACAAAATCCTCATCACATCCAGTTTCTCAGAACATAGAGATAGTCGGGGCAATTCCGGTCCCCGATCAGCTCTATGGCCAGCAGATAGAACCACCGACAGCACATTCTGGTCTCAAGGTGGGACGGGAGAGCCTGGGACGACCATGGAAGGCAGCGAGAGGAAAGATAACCCCTCCTGTTGTTCTTAAAAGCAACCCAGCAGCTAATTAGCCGCTAGGATTGCTTTTACAAGAAAGCTGAGGGCTGAACAAAACAGCTACAAGCATCATCCCGGTATAACTACTCAAAGTCAGGTGAGGTACAGGTATGTAATCTGGCATGAAGTGGTTATAACTATATAATATAAACTAAAATATCAATAATATGAAATAAAATATCAGTATTGTGAAATGAACTTGAATGGCTCTGTGTGTCACTGACAGATAACTATGAATAAACAATGTAATAATGTGATCAAAATTCACAAATACACAAAGTATCAATATTATCAAATAAACATGTCAGTGTTGCAAAACAAACATCCATAGCCACTGACCAGAACAACTGAGATCTAAAATATTGAATGAATACAAATCTGCTCAAAGTCCATGAAAAAAGTGTGTTTAAAATCCATAGTTACACAATTAAAATGTGCATCAGTGTTGAAAGTGAAAAAGTACAGTCAATCCTCCACCAGGTCCCCAAAAGGTGTGCTCTCACCTGACCATCTGACCCCCACTACAAAGGTCAAAACCACATGAAACAGCCCATACTCTGGTCAACCAGATGGACCCAACTGATGGAGGATAGGTGCACAATCAGGATGTCCCCGGTAGTTATCTGGATCTTGAGCTCAATAAAACAAAGGACAATCCATAGTGCTCTCTGTCAGACTGATTTTATTTAAAAAATGCATATGCACCAGGGGCAGACTGACAACTCATGGGGCCCCTGGGCAATAGGGGATCATGGGCCCCCTGTGTCCTCAACCACACTCAAACAACACCCAAAAAAGTCTATGAAAGGTACCAGGGGCATGTCACGGTGCCCCCTAATGACCCCCGGCCCTCAGGCAGTGCCCGAGTGCCCGAATGGTCAGTCCGCATCTGATATGCACTGAAATAGATATTTAAAAACAAGCACTTCAAAAACTAATGCAGTGCTCACTCACATGCCTTCCCACTGCAGCCACTGAAAGACCAAGCACTGCTCAGAGATGGATCATGCAGTTTGTAAAGTCTCTTGCTCATCCTCCTGAGCCAGTAGGACCCAACCTACAGTATGTCTTATGTCAGGATGACATTATCAGGGACATCAGAAAGCAGATTCCCTCTTCTCAATACATGTATTAACCTTTGCAAGTGCCAATTCTGTCCTTCAATAAATTTAAACACATAACAGTGTGTCTTAAGCAGGGTACACATGTTCAGGTTTATTTCATTCAACCCTTGGGTTGAAAAAAAACTGCCAGATCCCCACATTTACACAAAGTGTGATGCAGGGATCTCTTCCATTAGGCTATTGTATTCTGACAGAATATACTAAACACTGTTTCCCAGCATTACCATTTGACAGATCCAGTCATTAGTCTGGCTCCTGATGAACAGTCAATGGTACACACGGACTGAAAGTCGGCCAGTTCCTGCTAACCTGCCGGGTTTTTGGCCCATGTATACCCATCTTTAGTGTCTATTATTGATGGAGAAACATGCACTTGACTAAGTTTCACCTTAGGGTCATGCTTTACAGGCAGTTCCTGTAAAAAAATTGAAAAATATGCTTGTTTTTGAAGCAGTCACTGAGCTGTGCTATCATCCAGGGAAGATCCCCACTCCCCTACACAATACAATTCCCACACATTGCAATTGTATTTCCATATGTGCATGAACAAGGTATTCTTTGTTCCAGGGAAAATGCTGAGCTTAAAGATACTGTAGGTTGCAACATATGTTCTAGCATGCCGGCAATCTGTTCAGCTAAAGTTTGGTTTTATATATACAACCAATGATATTATTCTCTGCTAGTTGTATAGCATATGGCTACTGTTACCAAATTAAAAAAAAAACTAAAACTGGCAGGCATTTAATAATAAACAAAGCTATGGTGTATTTTAGTGAACACATGTTAGTTATCATTGTGATGTTTATCCTAACGTCATTTTAAATGTTACTTTCTATTTTTATTATGCTTGCTATATTATACTTTTACTGTTATATTGCACATTTGTAGAGTCTGACTTGGGTGGTTATCTATTTTGCTCCAATCATTTAACTTCTTTGAAAAACAAATACTGTAATGAAATCTTAGCCACACAGATATAGAGAGTACATTGCTTTCAACCATTGTCCTTAAATACTAACATTGTGAGAGAGTTACAGCAAGGCATGCAGTATTGTGAAAAGTGGCAGTAGGTATTGGTTGTCCAGTATGCAACACCTACAGATGGTCCCAGAAGACTGTTCTCAGGGGACTGAGCAATTGGACAGGTAAAAAAAAACCTTGTCCATTCACAATTGTTTCTTCATTGATAAGCTCTGGATTGTCTGTTCCTCACAAAATGGTGCCTTCCTTTTTCTGCTCCATTGCCTAAATAGGAATGCTCATGTGGCCAGTGTTCGCATGTTAGGAGGACTGTCGCTATAGACATTGAATTGTGCTTGTATGCAATTGTACTGTTTATGTGCGGTTTATGCACATACAGGCTTTCTTGGATGTCTATGTCCAGATTAGGCAGGGAACATAGCCTGCATTTGTCTACATGTACAAGATACTCTATACTTACAATGTATACAAAGAAACCAGTACTTTAAAACATGTGGATAAGTGATTAGCACTTACGCCTGGCAGCACTGGGGTCATTGGTGTGAATCCCAACCACAGCACCACCTGCACAGAGTTTGCATGTTCTCCCTGTGCCTGTGTGGGTTTTCTCCAGGTTTCCTCCTATATACCATAGACATGTTGATAAGGTAATTGGCTTCTGTCTAAATTGGCCCTGTTATGTGTAGGTATGAATGTGAGTTAGTGACCTAAGGCTGTAAGCACTTTGAGGGCAGGGACTGATAAGGGAATGTATAATACATATGTAAAGCGCTGCGTAAATTGACAGCGGTATATAAGTATCTGAAATAAATAAACATGCAGTGATAAGACTATGAACATTAAAGGAGATATGCTGTAAAAGACACTCATTGTGCACTCCTATTACAAATGCAACAAGCCTTACTGCCATACTGATCCTTTGTCTTCTCTTTCTGAATCACTGATCCTGAAAAGGTATGCAGATTAGGAATTGTTTACTGCTTGGATGCTTAGACTATACCTCTGGCTCAGACAGTAATACTTCAAAGACAGTCAGGCAATTAGCATTTTCACAAAGAAGGGAGCAATTAAAAAAATATTTTTTTCACAAGTTTACTTTAAGCTATTTAATTTTAAATGAATAATATAACCCAACACAAAACATTCAAAGCCCAAAGTTAGTAAAAAAAAAAATTAGATATGACTTGCAGTCAGTAAGATGTGGCTCCTCTATTAGTTGAAATTCTCCTCCGTCAATACTCTTTCTATGCCTTCTGCCATAATGTTCATCTATAAAGGGAGAGACCTTTCAATCATCTGCCCATCCTCCATTCATAAATTGTGTTTTATTTATAGAAGCTATAGTATGGTGTCTATAAATAGCAGAGTTGGGGAAAAAGGGTGGTCATAGTTGACCACTCTTGATGAGTGCCTGTCACAGCTCCATCAGCTCTAATAACCCCTGCTTCACTGGAAGATTATGGCTACAGAGGTAGTGGGGGGGGGGATTGATGAAGAAGGAATTTAGCTAATAGCAGAGCTAGCAGGACAAGAGACACATAGTGGCAGATTTACAAGGGGGTAAAAGCGGCAACTGCTCTTTGTCCCCTTGACAGAAGGGGCCCCCTTCCATACAATAATAATAGAAAATAATAATAGAAAATTGTATAATAGAATTAAAAATAAATAATAAAATAATATAAAATATATAATAATAAATTTATTTTTTTATTAAATGTATCTTGGAAAGTAATATTTTGCCTGCCATCATCTGTAAAAAATCTTTTTGATCTGGACTGGTAAATTGTGTAATTTTGAAAAATGAATTTTGGCAGCTCAAGCGAACCACACAAAGAGTGCTTACGCTCTTAAGGAAGGTAGCCTATGACTGCATGTGTGTGTGCCTGCTTGACCTCAGAATGACGTTGTGTCATGCCTTTTGAAAATGTATGACTGTCCTTGAGAATGTAAACAAACTTTGTGCATGATTGTGAAAAACATATTAAATTGTTTTAATTTTCCAAAAAATTGTGACAACAAATTACAACTTCAAAAAACTCACCATGCCTCTTACTTAATACCTTGCACTGTCCACTTTCCAAAAAGGGGTCATTGGGTAGTATTTTCATGGTCCTGAAAATGTAGGGCCTCAAGAAATGAATTACGTCGTCAGCAAATCAGGATTAATCAGTTTTCAAAAATAGTATACAGGTATATCCCATAGTTAGTAGACTCTAAAACGTTCACACAAACAAAATAATATACACTGATTTGTTTTAATTTTACCAAAAAATGGATCATAATACATCTGGCCTAAATGTATGAAAGAGAGAAAGATTTTTATTAAGAAAAACTTTTTTTGGCAAAATCTGATAACAGAAACCATGCTTTTCTTTCCAAATGTTCTGTATTTTTTCACTTATATAGCAAAAAATAAAAAAAAACAGCAGTGATTAAACACCACCAAAAGAAAGCTCTATCTAAAAAAATTTTAACAAAAAATTTGGGTACAGTGTTAAATGTCTGAGTAATTGTCATTCAAAGTGTTACAGCACTGAAAGCTAAAAAATGGCCTGGCCAGGAGAGGGGTAAAATATTTGGTCTAAAGGTTATTATATGAGCCATCGAACAGTAAAATACTGAATGCCCACAAATTTTCTTTTCTCAATTTTTTGTTGATTGTTGAAACATAAAGCTAGAATAATTCATATAACTATAAAATATTAAATTTAGTTTGTGGGACAAGCTATTATTATTGTTAATGTGCTTACAGAGTGCACACAATTAATGCAAAGCTCATTAAAAAAGAAATGAAAGCATAGGCAATGCATAAAGCAGTGCTGTCTTCAGTATTACTGTAAAGCAGAAAATCTAAGAAACACTGTATATCAGTGTTTTAGAAAATAGCTTAATAATTGGGTATTTATACAGCAATAAATCGATGCTATCATCAGATTTAATTAATAATTTTATGTCAAAAATGTGTGTACTATGTAGACAGCATAAAGCAAAAAATAGAGCAAGGGTGGACTTGCACCTTCAATGTTGAGAGACATTTCATATTGATATGTACACAATATTAAAGCTGAACTCTAGGAATGATCTGTATTGCATATTTAAATTGGTCTAGCTTGGCACAATGTAAGTATGTATATCTCATACCTGATGGGCCACTGGGGGGGCTGGAAATCACTGTAGTAGTCAGCGCTATCACAATGACAGCCATATTCTTCTGGGTCCTGCTGAATTTCCCCTCTGCACACTGACCACAGGGGTGCAATTATTCAGGACTACCACCTTTTAATGAAATGCATTGTATTTTTTTTCAATTCTCTAATTGGACAAGGCGGAGAGGAGAGGTGGTGGTGTCTCCACATCGACCATATTTGGTCACTAACTTCAACCCCTTTCCATGGCATTATGTACAAATTGCAGCAGTTCTGGGGACCTGCTATTTGCGATGGGACTAATGATTGGCAGCATAGTCATGGAAGTGAGTCATGTGCTTCTACATTGTTAGGCATTGCTCATTGTGATTGACTTGGTTCAACATCACTGAACATGACTGACATTGCAATTTACATTGTTTGATATTGTTTTATTCATCTATTATATTTTTTAATTAAAGAACTTTTTCTATGGCATGGGTGTTTTCATTTACTATTTCCTTTTTTTCTGAATGAGTAACAAGAGTTAGTTATGCACCCAGGGCACATCTCTTGGGGCCTCCTTCTTCTAAAGGAGGCTTCCAAATTCCAATATGTTTTATCCTTACAGACCCAAACAGCCCTTTTGAGGGACAGGATGTGTCAATGAGGCCCTTGTTTCCATTAACATTGAGATAAAGTGCCTTGCAAGATAGGGAGCCTCTGCCACACCCCCCCCCCAACAATTTCAAGGTACCTTGCCAATGTTGAGTTCATGTGGCCGGATATGGTTTGTGGAGAGGGGACATGTGTATTGCCCCCTTTCTTAGCCAATCAGGCTGTATTCTTGTATAAGTCTCTTTTATAAAAATTTTATTAATTTTTAGGGGGATCCAAAGTCTAATTTTTTTTTCTTAAAGAAATGGTACATATTATTTACAAAAATGTGTACTATGTTTAAAAATAAGGTATTGGTTCCCCCTAAAACTTCATACAAGGCCCTTAAGTTGGCAAGCAGACTGGCTGGCCAGGAAAAGCATCCCTCCTGACCCAGTAAAGCCTTCCCCTTGCAGGACACCTCATCCTCAACTTGATGTGAACAAGGGCTGCATCTCCATTTCTTTACCTTCAACATGAATCTGGAGGTTTTCAAGGGGTCTTTACAGAATTTGGAAGCTCCTTCACAATAAGAAAGCCTGCCCAGAGGTGACTGAGTAAAGGGTACATAGTAACCCTTGTTATTCATTTACAAATAAAGAGGAAATAGTAAATAAAAATACCACATTGTTGAAAAAGTCCATTTTTTTTAAAAAAAATATCCCCAATGTAACTCCATGTTTCATGTCAGGAAGATAGAGTACATGGCCATGCCTGAAGATTAGTATATGCACATAGTGCAGCTTGTGGTCCAGTGGATAGTCGAGGCCATATGTGCATCCACAAATATTAAGGTGAATTTGCATGCACATAGCTCCTGCGGCCAGACCTGTTTTCTGCTATCTTTTGTTTGACCCAGCTTGTCTCCTGACTCTGCTTTAACTTTCCTCCTGCTTTCTCTGCTGCCAGGTTGTTGATGATTCCGGCTCACCGTGACTATGACTTTCCTGCACCTGCAAGTTCCTGTACTCCACTTGTGTGCCAGAAGTCTGCGCAAGTTCCTGTCGGAGCATCTATAGCATCCCAGCAGTATCCAGACTGTCATCTGACCACCTACTGGTGTGAGAACCTACTGCAGGTACCTGAGCAACTCCTCATCATGCCACACCCTTTCATCAGCTTGGCCTCTACCAGGATGTGACAGTGAATAACAGTGATTCCAGCTGTGTAGATCCATGTTAATCACAATGAGTGGTGTCCAACAAACAAAAGACCCACTGCCCCAATAATCAGCTGCCATGACAATGATTCACCACTGCTACTCCTGTCACAAATGACAAATTCCCTGGCACCATTGTCATGTTAAAGTAGAACTAAAAGCAAAACTGTTTTTTAATTTTGGATACAGACATCAATACAAACTGACAGGTGTTCCAATCCGTTTCTACTCTATCCAAATCTAAAAAAAGAAAATTTGCCTTTAGTTATACTTTAATCTATGGACCAGAGATTCTGAATGTTGTCATTGACCAAATATGGCCATGACATACTGTATTTTGTCAATGATGTCACCCAGGATCCCCAGGTCTATTACAAACAAAAGCCAGAGGGGATCTGTCATTTAGTGATATGGCAGATAAATTACAGATCTGCATAGATAATTGACAGATCTGTTGGCAAACAGAAACTGGCCCTTGCTAAATGACAGTCCCCCGACTGCTGTTTGTAAACACAAAGTTTCACTTTAAGAGGAGTAAATCATATTGCATTCACAACTTCATGTGCGGCTAAGGCATGACCCAAGCATGCAATTTAAATGATTTATGTATTTAAATATTGCCCTTTGCGCCACAATAAAAGACCCTCTCCCTGCTAAATTATATTTTTGTTTTGTTTTATTTTTTTTGCATCAGTACAAGTCCAGCTACTCTTTTAAGCTTGCAAACTGGCTTTGAAAGAGTCCAAAAAAACCCAATAGGATTCAACTCCCATAGACCTCAACAGGGTAAGGAGCTATGTTTGGGCTTAGCTGATTTTTTTTCTGGGTTCTCCAAACCTCCTTCAAACTGAACTTTTCCTGATTCTCTCACCATTAATCTCAATAGGGTTTAATGTTGGAATCACCAGTGGTCAGTGACAGCAGAGTCAAATCAGCTCAAAGGTTTCTAATGCTACTATAGATTGCCCTATTTTCCTTCAAAGTAATGTCTAGCACCATTGGGATTACCTTTGAGCTGCAGAATTCTTACACGTATAATATTTGTGTAGATTTTTGTTTATTATTAAGCCTTTTGCTTTTTTCTAATTGTGTTCACAGATTTTCAGTGTTAGATTTCTACATCGACATCTAAAATCTTTATTTATATGTTAGAGAATGAATGAGAATGAAAGCGCATAAATGTGTGATATCAGATAAAATCTATACCATGAGATAACATGATAATACGAAAAGTAAATGTTACTGTAAAGTATCTATAGCAGCTAACTTCCTCTGCCCACCTAAAGGCCAAAGGGTGGAGGTGTTAATCTCTTTGAACTGTGTTTAAGTGCTGGTTTTGTTTATTTAAGGAAGGAAACTGTCACTTCTACTTGTCTACAGTGAGCAAGCACAATGCCTGTGATGGATTTAGAACTGGTAAAATAGTAGCACATTAAGCATTGCAAACTAGAGGGTTATCAATAGCTTATGACTGAGTGAGATAAAAGTAATCAGAACTACTTTGCAATCCTTGTTTGCCAAGAAACCTGACTACAAGGAGTTTCTAGGCTCCCTAAACAAGAATGAAAAGAGAAATGTTAATCCTATTCTTGACCATCACCAGGTAATAGGTGGATTGACAACTTTCATGGTATTATGTTCCCGCCTTGCAACAAATCCCTGATGCATTTTTATGGATTGATTGCATTCCAACTAGGTCATGAACTTTGCTCTCTTCTCTCAAGCATATTAGGCAGCTTTAGGAATTTTATAAAATCCTTAATAAACAATGTAACAAATAATTTAGTTAAGGAGAGTAGCAAAAGAGTTCAATGATTCATACTATGAATTTTTTTCCATAATAAATTTTTATTTGGTTTTACAAATATAGTTACAACAACAAAACCAAAAACAAATAAAGGACAGTGATAAGCTACACAATATAGGTGCTGCGGTAAAGTTTAGCAAAAGAAAAAAGTAAATACTGAATAATTCCTAACAATCCTACTAGTTCCACGAAATAATCATTTTAGAGTATCCAAGAAAAGGTTAAACATAATAATATTTTAGGTTACAGTTCTGAACCAGTCGGACCAGGGTTTCCAAGCTTTGTCAAATTTGGTAATTCTATCATTTAGGTAAGCTAAATATTTCTCATAGCTGAAGTGGGTCTGGACTAGCTCAATGACTTCTTTTAGAGAAGAGGCTAGGTCTTTTTTCCAGTGTCTAGTAATGGTAAGTCTAGATGCTAGAAGAATATGTGTCACTAGAAGTCGATAATGGATTGGCTATGTGTCTATATTTATATTCAGAATGGCTAGGGTAGGATCTGGTTGTTTTAATATCCCAGTAATTTCCGATATCATGTGGAAAACTGTATACCAATAGGTTCTCATATTTTTACATGTCCATAATATATGTAATAGAGTACCAATCTGACCGCAGTTTCTTCAGCATTGAGGACTATGTTGTTCTGAGAATTTGGCCATTTGGTAAAGAGTTAGATACCATATTGTGGAAATTTTGTGTGTTAAGTCCCAAAGATTAACACATCTGAAAACACATTCCCAAATTCACATTCCCACTGCTCATTAGAGAATTCAGTCTCATAGCATTTTTCTCACTTGATCAAGGGAGTAGTCTTGTTAAATTCTGATTTACATTGTAGAAGGTTATAAAATAGGGTTATATGCTGATTTAGGAGTAGCGGAGCTATAGAACTGTAAAGATACTTTGGGTATATATATTGTTTTTACTGGATGTTTCGATAGGCAATGACTGATGCGTGTATAGGTTGATTTTTCAGAAAGGAGAAGGTTAAATTCTTTCTTAAGGAATTCAAAAAAATTTTTGTAGTGTTTAACACAAATATCTTGTATTGAGCGTATGTGATATCTATGCTAGGCATTGCGACTTCTAAGGCTGTTATAGGTAAAGAAAGAGGACTTATTCGGAGAGGATCTATAGGAATGGAGCTTAACCACTTCTCGTCCGGCCCATGTACATAAATGGCCAGACTCGAGCTGTGCAGGAGTGGGTGGCCATTTATAAACAGCCCCCGCATTCCCTGCTTGTGCGCGCTCCCTGGGAGCAGAACACCGATCACTGTACGGGACCTCCGTGTGAGGTCCCGATCATGTGATCACTGATTGGCCAATCAGTGATCACATGAATAGTAGTAAGCAAGATGTCACTTCCTGACATCATTGCTTACTACTAGTGAAATCTGTGAATGATCACAGAGGTCACATGGTACGAGGCTATTCACAGCAGACTTGTACCATGTGACAAGCTGTGAGCAATCACAGCTCTCACAGTATTTCTCAAAGGCTGCAGGAGTGCAGCCACAGAGAATGAGAAATTATTGCTTTTACAGCCTTTATGGGTGTAAAAGCAATCAGTGTAAAAAAAAAATCTTCATCACCCCCCACAAGTAGTACAATGTCACTATGGTGACACTGTACTGCTAGGGTGACGGTATCTTAAAAAAAACAAAAAAAATAATAATATAAAAAATAAAATAAAAATCTAAAAATTGAGAAATTATCATTTTTGGTTGTAAACTAATCTGGGTTATTTTGTTTTTCTAAAAAGATAGCTGAATACATTTTGGCCAAGATTTATGAAGAAAGATTATTTATTTGCAAAATTTTATAGGAAAAACACTTTTTTTTTCAAAATGTTTGGACTTTTTCATTTATATAGCAAAACAATAAAAAGTGGTGAATAAATACCACCAAAATAAAGTTTTATCTGTCTCAAAAAATGCTAAAAAATGAATATGGGTACAGTGTTGTACGACTGCGCAATTGTCATTCACAGTGTGACTTGAAGTAGTTAAGGATTTCCAGGCTTCAATTGAGGCTCTTATAGTTGGTGTTGTTTTACTAGTGGGAATCCTTTGCCATAAGCTCACTAGTACTATGGCGCTTAAATTTGTAGTAGATGCTAGAGTTTTTCCAATGTCATCCCATTTTGTATCATCTTCCACTATAAACCAATGTTTGAGTTGGTCTAATAATGATGCTTTGTGATAGTCCCTAATGTCAACAAATCCTATTCCTCCTATTTTTTTGTGTTTGATTAATATATTATGTGAGCATCTAGGTCTCATATTTCCCCAGGCGTAGTTTTTAAGCATAGATTGTAGTTTTGTTAGATATGAAGATTTAATTGGGATTGGAATTTATCTAAATAGATATAAAATCTGTGACAATATGAACATTTTAAATGTGGCCAGTCTGCCTGACTAGGATAGTTCATGTTTAGCCATTTGATTAAGGTGGGTTTGAATTTTTGGAATTAATTTAGAATAATTGAGAGTTCCTAGGTCAGAGGTTTTGTTTGTCAAAATAAGAAATGGCTTCATTTTCCCAGATGTAGGGAAATTTGTTTTGGAGGTGCCTTTTTGAAAATGTGATCTACACCCAGATTTAGGATATTAGATTTGGATGCATTTATTATATAATATGAAATATTACTGAATTGTATGAGAGCTCGTTGAATTGCTGCTAACGAAATAGATTAGTTAGCATTAAAATGATGTCATCCGCAAAGAGCGTTATTTTGTGGTGGTTTTTACCTATATAGAAGCCATGTATATCTGGACTGTTGCTTATAGTTTCAGAAAGAGGTTTGATTGATAGGTTAAAAATTAGTGGCGACAATGGGCATCCTTGTCTGGTACCAGTCATAATTAATAATGATTTGGATAGCATGTTAGATAACTAGACTTGGGTGGAAGGATTTGAGTAAATTGCTGAAATAGCATTAATAATTGATCCTGAAAATCCAGATTTATTCAGTACTTGGAACATGTATGTCCAGTGTATCCTTTCAAAAGCCTTTTTGGGGTCCAGAGCAAGTAATAAGGAGGGAATTTTATGTGAGCCTGCATAATGAATTATGTTGATTAGTCTCTGGGTTGCATCAGATGTTTGTCTACCTTTAGTAAAACCTAACTGATCAGGCTTGATCAAATCTGGGAGTATATTGTCCAGTCTGCACACTATAATTTTAGCGTAGATCTTAATATCAGTATTTAATAAAGAAATACAGTAGGCCTTAAATTTTGTGGGTTGTCTGGATCTTTACCCGATTTGGAGATTGTTATGATTAATGCTGGTAACATCTCAGAAGGTATGAGGTGGAAGAAAACGCATTAGTGTATAGTTGGTTTAGATGAGGACTGAGGTATTTTTGAAAATTTTGAGTATTCGCTGGAAAATCCCTCTGGTCCCAGACTTTTGCCATTGGGTAGTTCTTCTACTGTTCTGTTTATTTTGTTTATTGTGATGGAGAAGTTTAAGATACTTAATTGTGATTTCAAAAGAGTGGGTAAGCAAATGTGTGATAAAAATGCTTGTATGTTTTCCATAGAATGTTGGAGAGTGGATTTGTCTTGATTTATGTTATAAAGCGAATCGTAGTAACTAGCAAATGAATTTTGGTGTTTCTTGAGGATTAGTGATTTTAGTTTTATCATTTGGGTTGATAAGATACAGTATTTTATTTCTACTATGCAGGGATTTCATTTTATTCGCTAGGTATTTCCCTGTTTCCATTAGAGTAGTAGTTGAGTTTTAATCTTTGCGTACTTCTGTCAAATTGGTACATTAGTAAGGAGCGTAATTCGTTCCTTAGTCTGGAGAGTGTATTCGAGGTGATGTGATCAACTTGAGCTTTATTTTGCATTTCCAGTTTGCGAATATCCTGTAGTAAGTCATTAAGCTGTTTATTTCTTTGCTTTTTAGCTTTAGTGCACATTTGTAAAATTATACCACGTATATATGCTTTGTGAACGCACCAAAGGGTGTCAGATTTTGATACAGATTGTGAATTTATATGGAAGAACTCCTCAAGATGTTTTTCAAGAATCAAATTATTGTTGGGGATTTTTATAATGGACGAATTACGCATCAGAGGTTGTGTGGTTTCAATAAGTGGTTATCCGAAATAGTAATTGAAACCAGTGCTTGGTCTGACCATGTTATATTGCCTATGGTTGACGTGGTAACATTTTTCAGTAGCCATTTATCTACTAATATAAGGTCAATTCTCGAATAAGATTGGTGTCTAGTCAAAAAAAAAGGTGTAATCTCTTTCACCTGCATGTTGACACCTCCAAAAGTCATAGACATCTTCATTTATTAGAAAGGGGTATAGGGTTAGGGTAGTCTATTTTTGAGATTTTGTTGAGTCTAGGTTTCTGTCAACTATGAGGTTGAAGTCACCGCAGAGTATAAGGGATCCAGAATAATTTTTGGAGATTAGTTTGGAGAGCTTGGTAAAGTATCTTGTTTGATGACTATTAGGCGCATATGAATTTACAATAGTGTAATCTGTATTATCTATAATACATATAAGAATCAGGTACCAGCCTTTGGGGTCTGAGATATTTTTGCAAAGAGCAAAGTTTAGTTTATCTCTAATAGCAGTGAGTCCTCTTTTTTTTCCAGAGGCATTGGCAGTATAGACATGTGGAAACTTTTTGTGTGAGCATTTAGGAGGGGCCGAATCTAGGAAATGAGTCTCTTGAACACAAATATCTTTAAATGCCAGTTTCCACATGTTTGTACATTTGGCCGGATGATTCAAGCCATTGACATTAATAGAGATCATTTTTATACCCATTGAATAGATATATTTACCTAACCAAGGGGCCCCTAAAGCGGTAATACATTTTTATGCACATGCCAATAAACCATTTAGACTATCAGGAATTACACGATAGTAGAAACAAAAAGGTAAAAAAAGAAACAAATGACCTTGCCATTGACAGGCATACTTACAGGTAGTATGTTCAGTAAGGGTAGTACCCTCAGTGCCTTGCTTAAACATGTGAAATTACATCTCAGCGGGGACCATGAGATAAGATTGCAAGTATACAGTCAATGTTTAGTTTGGCATTTGTGAGTGACCAGGTTCCACTCTAGACACACTCTGGTGGTGGTAGAATGTTGTAGGTCGCTTTCTGGGAGAAAGTCCCACTCTCCAAGACATTGCAAACCTTCCTCTAGGCTGTTGATTGTGATGGTTGAGTAATTTCTGGTAATGATCATTTAGTGGGGTGACTCCAACGATAAATAACTTTGTGGTTTCGTAGAGCTTTTGTTATTGGGAGGAGATTTTTCCTGAGTTGCATGGTGAGCTTAGATAAATCTGTGAAAAGCTGTAAAGAGGAGAATTGTGCAGGCAAATTTTGGGGTTTGCGCACAATTTTCATGATTTTTTCTTTGACATGAAAAGAATGAATTCTCATCAAGACATCTCAAGGTAATCTATCTGGCAGGTAGGAGGGTTTCAGAAGGCAATGTATTCTATCGATGGTCAGATCTGTGTTTGTACAGCAACAACCTAACCTTAACAATTAATTCAATTTTCATCCTGTCACATATGCCCTTGTCTTAACCACTTGAGCTCTGGAAGGTTTTACCCCCTTAATGACTGGGACTTTTTTTGCTATTTATTATTATACATTATTATTATACGTGATTTATATAGCGGAACAGTTTGCGCAGCGCTTTAGAAAATGAAAGTAGACATTACAGTTACAATACAATTTGGTACAAGAGGAAACAGAGGGCCCTGCTCATTAGAGCTTACTATCTAGGAGATTCAGCACTTTGCTGCTTTAACTGGCAATTGAGCTGTCATATAAAAATTAAATTTTTATAATTTTTTTCACACAAATAGAGCTTTATTTGGGTGGTATTTGATCACCACTGGGTTTTTTTTTCAATACAAATGAAAAAAATGAAAATTCTGAAAAAAAAATATTTTCTAATTTGTGCTATAAAACATATCCAATAAAATCAAATTTTGTCATAAATTTAGGCTAAAATGTATTATGCTACATGTCTTCGGTAAAAAAAAATCACAATAAGTGTATATTAATTGGTTTGTATGAAAGGTTATGCGGTTGACATACTAAAGGCAAATATACTGTGCAAGGGCAGTTGCTTCAGAGCTTAGTAAATGAAGTAAAGCTTTACTTTGCAAAGAATACCCAATCATATTCAAGGAAAATTTAAAAAACAGCATTTTTGCTTGCACATGACTGGATGATAGGCATCAGCAGAGCTTCCCCTCAGATCTAGAGCACCTGCAGTGTATTTGCCTTTAGTACATAGATGCCCATAGCATCTACAAATTATGGTATATATACACATATATATATATATATATATATATATATATATATATATATATATATATATATATATACTTGTTCCTGATGCACTGATGGCCTATCTAAATTCTTGAGGCCCTAAAATGCCAGGACAGTACAAATTTCCCCCAAATGAATCCTTTTTGGAATGTAGACAGTCCAAGGCATTTAGTAAGAGATATTGCGAGTTTTTTGAAGTTGTAATTTTTTGTCACATTTTTTTTTTTAAATGAAGAAATAGAATAAAATGTGTTTTCTTTTTCACATACTCTCAGCAGTGCAGTACAGCGACATCATATGACTGATGTGGCGGTGATCAATGACACTGACTGGTGACAGCATTTAAAAAAAATTGAATAATTTTTTACTACATTTGTTAACCTTTTTTTATTTTTAACATTTGTTTAAATTCTTTACTTTTTTTTTTACATACTTTCACCAGAGTAGTCCAGTGTCACCATAGTAGCACTGTACTACCCTGAGGGGGTCATCAGGGATTTTTTTTTTTTACATTTTGTTTGCTGTTACAATTAAGATCATTGTAACAGTAAAGTTTTCAACTGTCAAGAATGGGTTAACTATTTATGATAGCTGTGATCACTAGTGATATGTGATTGGCTACAGCTAATTACATGGCACAGGGTGCTGTGAATGGCCCAGTAACCATGTGATAGCTATGAGCCAATCACAGCACAGCCAACACAGCTGTTATGAATTAATTCATTCATAACAGCTTTGTTGACATTGTGATCGTGTGGTTGCATAGCGATAACATGATCACCAGGCCCAAGTACCGGGATCTGCATTTGCAGGGGGATTTGCTGGACACCCCAGTGGGCACACAGCACCCATCCTTAGTCTAAGCAAGCAAAATTTCGTACATATAAGTGATTTTGCCTGCAGGTGCCAACCTACCACAGTATATATACTGTGGCTGGTCGGCAAGTGATTAAGTGGGCCATATATGGATTGACATTTCAATTCATGTATGGGCAGGCTGGTCGATCTATCCACTTGACTTGTGTACAACCAGTGTCTCGGGTTTTTCATGAAGATTAGTGCAACTGGCTATAGCAGGCAAAACTGCTCATTATATTCTAACAGCGGGGAAGTCTCCCTGCTGTCAGAATGCAACTAGCACAGCAGGAGTGATTCCCCCACCCATTTCCAATATGTGGATGGGGGAGTCTGCTTTTTTTTTTTTTTCAACCAGCTGTTTGAATGAATGGCCAGCTTTATATAATTGTTTGATTGTTGGTAAACCCAAATAAGATTGTACAATCAAAAGCATGTGACTATTTTTATTGCAATGTAACAATTTGCACATATTTTGCACATTAACTGCATTTACAAAAATCTGAAAACATTATCCTATTAATTTCAGTAAAATAATTACCTGACATATACTGTAACACATGTTGTAGGAGTATTAAACCCAAAGCTCATTTGATATGCGTAAAAAAGGTAGGAAAGATGTAAATGAATAAAAAAGTGTTTGAGAAGCACAATACATAAAATTGAATAACTTGAGGCCAGTTAGTTGATTCAACTAAGCAGTTCAAGTAGTTTGTAAACTAAGTGGCAGCAAAAAAAGATTCTGGCACCAGGCTTAGGATGTCATCTACCTCTATGGAATTAAAGCCTCGTTGCATCGTGCCAACATAGGCTGCCAAGATCACATAACAAAAAAATGGGTTGTTTATGATTTAATCAGCAGAAAGAGTGGAGACCTTAATATTTCCTGCTATTGTTTGTGGTATATTCACAAATGCCATCATAAGTCGTAGACTTAAAAGCTAATATTTACAAAATCAGCTGAATGCAATTTTAATGTTAATACAAATACCATAGCTAACAGTATTTACATCTACAAAAAATATGTTCATTGGCTAAATATTAGTTTCCTCTGATCCTCTGAGCATTAAATATTTCAATTTAAATTAGTTTTTTTCATTTATGCAATCCATTTCTACTTGATGTATTGTAAGGGGGTATAAATGGTAATATAAAGTAGTTTAGGACACTGGGTGTGCTAGACATGTCAACAAAAATGTCTTCAACGTATACAGGGCATGTCCTTCTGCCCTACTTTTTCCCACAAGAGAATGTGAGTGTGGGGGGGCTTATAAGAAATTGGAAGCTCCTTTATAATAAGGGGGCTCCTACATCTCCAACCCCCAAGATGAATTAGTTCAAGAGTACATCAGCACTAATATATTGGAAAAGTAAATAAAGACACCCATACAGTAAAAAAAATCCTTTAATAAAGTTACATGAAAAAAATGTAAATAAAATCTTCCAATGTAAATTCAATATCAGTATCAATCAATATCATCTTCACGCAATGTAGGTCAATCATCAGAAACCACTGCCCAATAATGCTTCCCTATGGCACTAACACCAAATGATGGATCCCTTTCACTGTGGTGATATAAGCCTGCATTCAATGCAAAAGGTCCCTTGTGCTGTTGGCTACTCTCTTAGTTGAAATCCAAAGTCCTTTATCCACCCCATACTCCCGTAGCAGTAATCTTCTGGTTCTACATTGGTTAATATGATCAGCTGGAACTGTCATAGGCACCTGTCAAGACTGCTGACTATGCCCACATTCTCTACATTAAGGTAAAAAGCCTTTCAATGTCTGTGTCTACCCCCTCTCCCTAAACACGTTCCTGTTGCCACTGTTGATAAAGCGCTGTCCATCAGGCAGACCCACTCTCCTCTCTTCCTGCATTCAAAATCTTTGCTGAGAGCAGAAGGATCCATTGGCTCCTGCTGCTGTCAGGCAAATCCTGTGAAGAGGGAGTAGTGGGTGGGGCCAAGCCATGCTGTGTGTGTCTATAAATGGACACAGCCCAGCTCAGGAGCGTGCCCTCACAAGTGTCCCCAGAAGAGAAGGGCTGGGGCTGCTCTGTGCAATACCATTGCATAGAGGAGGTGAGTATAACATGCTTGTTGTTTTAATATACAAACTATAGCCCATCCAGGTCAAAGTGATAAAGTCCCTTACTAGCAGCTGTCTGACCATCCTATACTCAGCTGTGCAGTGCTCCCTTATCATTCCAGGTGGTTTTAGTTAAGAAGTGAGGGATAATGTTCCCAATGAGATTCTGACAACATTCAAAATCTGAGATGGGTTCTAAGTCTTCCTCACACAGCACATGTAGTCTTCCTTACACATGTAAAGATAACAATTAAAAAAACTTTTGGATGGAATTCTGCATAATTAACAGGCACCTTAGTGGATTATACTTTTGTCTTAAACATAGCCTTTATTTTCTTATAATATTAAAGTAGATTTTCACTAAAAAACTATTAACTTTTTGTTTTTTCCATAGCTCTACACTTTAAAATTAGCATTGAATAGTAAATTGACTGTAGACTTTATCCTCTGGTTCATATGTCTAGATAGTGCTACCATTTCACTCTGTTACTGTACTGGAGAAATGTCAAATACCCAGGGTTTTGGGCATGGGGTACTATGTGATTGTAGTATATTGTGTTCAATATATATATATATATATTCCCATGATACAGTGCTTAGACTTGAGCAGACAATCACCAAGCCCGAACACTGTCACCTAGGGAGGAGATCCAAGGCATCAGCCCTGTAGAAGCTCTGACATAAAGAATGGGCAAAGGGACAGGGTCTTTTTAAGTAAGTTAGTTTTAAAAAAATAATAATAGCATTTAACCCAACATTAATTCTTTAATCTACGAGAACCATACAAAATATATAATGGACCCATTATAAGAAAACTACAATGTATGATGAGGATATTTACAATCTTAAAAAAAAAATCTTAACAGTAATAAAGCTAATCTCCACCTTTCACTATACTTTACATAGTTCGTTTGGGCCAGCTTGGCCCAAACGAACTATGACCTCTGACTAATCTGTGAGGCCACGGGAGGTGTGGTATAAACTGTATGTAGCTGCAGCTACAGTGGATATAAAAAGTCTACACACTCCTGGTAAAATGTCAGGTTTCTGTGATGTAAAAAAATTAGACAAAAATAAATCATTTCAGAACTTTTTCGACCTTTAATGTAACCTATAAACTGTACAACTCAGTTGAACAACAAACTGAAATCTTTTAGGCGGAGAGAAGTAAAAATAAAAAACTAAACTAATATGGTTGCATAAGTGTGCACACCCTTAAACTAATACTTTGTTAAGCCTGGGTTCACACTGATGCGGTGCGGAATTTGCAGTGTTTTCTGTGCAAATTCCTCACAGTATCAGAACCGCACCACGTTCATGTGAATCGCTGCGGGTGTAAGTTAACAACACCCCGAAATCTGTGGGTGTGAATAACCATGTGATCTGATTCTAGTGCGGACCAAAAAGAAGGGTCCTGCACCTTTTTGGTGCAGATGCAGTGCGATTAGAGCCATACAAAATGTATGGTTTCAATCGTACCGCACACAATTCGCATGTGATTTGCACAGGAATGCGGTGCGTTTCTTGTGTGAATCACATGCGATATACTGCACCGCATATGTGTGAACCCAGCCTCAAGCACCTTTTGATTTTATTACAGCACTCTTAGGTATGAGCCTTTCAGCATGACACATTCTGACTTGGCAATATTTGCCCACTCTTCCTTGCAAAAACACTCAAAATCTGTCAGATTGCCAGGGTATCTCTTGTGCACAGCCCTCTTCAGATCAGCCCACAGATTTTCGATCAGATTCAGGTCTGGGCTCTGCCTGGGCCATTCCAAAACTTTAATCTTCTGGTGAAGCCATTCCTTTGTTGATTTGGATGTTTGCTGAAAGATGAAGTTCCTCTAGCAGAAGCCTGAAAGTTTTGTGCCAATATTGACTGGTATTTGGAACTGTTCATAATTCCCTCTGCCTTGACTAAGGCCCCAGTTCCAGCTGAATAAAAACAGCCCCAAAACATGATGCTGCCACCACCATGCTTCACTGTGGGTATGGCGTTCTTTTGGTGATGTGCAGTGTTGTTTTTGCGCCAAACATATCGTTTACAATTATGGCCAAAAAGTTCAACCTTGTTTTCATCAGACCATAACACATTTTTCTACATGCTTTTGGGAGACTTCAGATGTGTTTTTGCAAAATTTAGCCAGGCTTGGATGTTTTTCTTCATAAGAAAGGCTTCCGTCTTGTGACTCTATCCCATATCACAGACATATGAAGAATATGGGAGATTGTTGTCACACGTACCACACAGTCAGTACTTGCCAGATATTCCTGCAGCTCCTTTAATGTTGCTGTAGGCCTCTTGGCAGCCTCCCAGACCAGTTTTCTTTTCATCTTTTCATCAATTTTGGAGGGACGTCCTGTTCTTGGTAATGTCACTGTTGTGCCATATTTTCTCCACTTGATGACAGTCTTCACTGTGTTCCATATACCCTTCTCCTGACTGATACCTTTTAACAATGAGATACCTCTGATGCTTTGGAAGCTCTTTGCGGACCATGGCTTTTGCTGTAGGATGCAACTAAGAAAATGTCAGGAAAGGCCTACCAAAACAGCTGAACTTTATTTGGGGTTAATCAGTGGCACTTTAAATGATGACAGGTGTATACTGACTCCTATTTAACATGATTTTGAATATGATTGCTTAATTCTGAACACAGCTACACCCCCAGTTATGAGAGGGTGTGCACACTTATGCAACCACATTATTTTAGTTTTTTATGTTTACACCCCCCCCCTAAAATATTTCAGTTTGTTTTTCAATTGAGTTGTACAGTTTATAGGTCACATTAAAGGTGGGAAAAGTTCTGAAATTATTTAACTTTGTTTTTTTACATCACAGAAACCTGACATTAGAACACAGTGCAATATACTGTATGTACAGTGGATATAAAAAGTCTACACACCCCTGTTAAGAGTTCGAGCCAAGACTTCCAGTCGTAGACCTGGAACACAGTAGACTATCACAGCGGCCCTCAGCCATTCAGAGTAAGCAATGTATTCTATCAATTAATAGAAAGCATCCTGAGCTTGACTGAGTCAGAGAGGCAGGTTGATGGTGTCAAAACCTCTGACTTAGCAAATCAGAAGAAGCTTTGTATTCATTGATAGAATATACCACTTACTCTGAATGGCTGAGTGGCGCTGTGATAAACTACTGTGTTCCAGATCCAAGACTGGAATTGTTGGTTCAAACCCAGAACACAGTACGGTATGCTGCATGTAGCCGCAGCTACAAACAGTTAATACCGCACATCCAGCGGCCTCACAGGTTAGTGGGGGACATAGTTCATTTGGGCCCAGCTGCCCAAAAGAACTATGAAAAGTATAGCGAAAGGTGGAGATTAGCTTTAAATAATACAAATCTTTGTAGTAGCCTAAAACAGTTTATATGCATTAAATATGCAACAGATGGAATGCAATCAGTCTGGATGACATTTTTGTAAATTTTTCTCTGACATACAGTTTAAGATGATTGGCATGATATTTTTTTACTTTATGACATGGCAAGACACGTGGATTAAAGGAGTTTTTTACTCTGTAAAAGCATTTGGAAATTCACTTCACTATATAGTACTTTAAATGTTAACAGATTTAGTGTTAGTTGCTATACTCTTTCTGTCTAACCAGTTTTTTTTTCTCATATCTATACAAGTGTTGAAAACCATAATCCCATAGTTCAAAGAAAGTTTATATGTTCCCTTTGCAGATACCAGGACAGTGTATAATCAAGCATTTAAGCATACCTTTGTTATTACAGTGCATCAAAAAAGTATGAAAAATGAAAGGCTTTCTAGTGTTATCTTAACCAGTTCTCTACAAGTAATCCTGTCATACAGGAAATATGAAGGATTCAAGTGCTGACCTCTACCTCAGAAAATGCAAGTTGTCTGGCTATTATAATAATGCCTTAACTTTAGTACTTTCTGAGTGAATGACCTGGTTAATGTGTAAATCTGTTCAGATTTAGTAATATTTACCATATGGTAATGTGAACTTCCAAAAAGAAATGTCATTTAATCCAGGTATTTCAATATCAAATAAAGAATTTAATGACAATTATCTTAAATTGTACATGTTAGAGAAAAAACTACAAACTTGAATGGGCTGCTGATGCACCACAACAGGCCTAAAAAAGACATGCACTATTTTTGTGTATGCAGCAAACCATAATGCATAGCAATTATTGGTAGAGAAGCAAAAAAAATAAAAAGTACCACTCTAATGCTCCTATCACGGATATCAGCCAACATGACATGTAATGAACTGATGCAGATCATACAGTGAGGCAAAAAGTATTTGGTCAGCCACCAATTGTGCAAGTTCTCACACTTAAAAAGATGAGAGAGGCCTGTAATTGGCATCATAGGTAGACCTCAACTATGAGAGGCAAAATGAGAAAAAAAATCCAGACAATCACATTGGCTGATTTGGAAAGAATTTATTTGCAAATTATGGTGGGAAATAAGTATTTGGTCAATATCAAAAGTTCATCTCAATACTTTGTTATATATCCTTTGTTGGCAATGACAGAGGTCAAACGTTTCCTGTAAGTCTTCACAAGGTTGGCACACACTGTTGCTGGTATTTTGACCCATTCCTCCATGAAGATCTCCTCTAGAGCAGTGATGTTTTGGGGCTGTCGCTGGGCAACACGGACTTTCAACTCCCTCCAAAGGTTTTCTATGGGTTTGAGATCTGGAGACTGGCTAGGCCACTCCAGGACCTTGAAATGCTTGTTACGAAGCCACTCCTTCGCTGCCCCGGCGGTATGTTTGGGATCATTGTCATGTTGGAAGACCCAGCCACGTTTCATCTTCAATGCCCTTGCTGATGGAAGGAGGTTTGCACTCAAAATCTCACGATACATGGCCCCATTCATTCTGTCCTGTACATGGATCAGTCGTCCTGGTCCCTTTGCGGAGAAACAGCCCCAAAGCATGATGTTGCCACCCCCATGCTTCACAGTAGGCATGGTGTTCTTTGGATGCAACTCAGCATTCTCTCTCCTCCAAACACGACGAGTTGTGTTTCTACCAAACAGTTTTATTTTGGTTTCATCTGACCATATGACATTCTCCTAATCCTCTTCTGGATCATCCAAATGCTCTCTAGCAAACTTCAGATGGGCCCGGACATGTACTGGCTTAAGCAGGGGGACACGTCTGGCACTGCAGGATCTGAGTCCCTGGCGGCGTAGTGTGTTACTGATGGTAGCCTTTGTTATGTTGGTCCCAGCTCTCTGCAGGTCATTCCGTCCCCCCTAGGTCCCCCCGTGTGGTCCTGGGATTTTTGCTCACCGTTCTTGTGATCATTTTGAACCCATGGGGTGAGATCTTGTGTGGAGCCCCAGATCGAGGGAGATTATCAGTGGTTTTGTATGTCTTCCATTTTCTAATTATTGCTCCCACAGTTGATTTGTTCACACCAAGCTGCTTGTCTATTGCAGATTCAGTCTTCCCAGCCTGGTGCAGGTCTACAATATTGTTTTTGGTGTCCTTCAACAGCTCTTTGGTCTTCACCATAGTGGAGTTTGGAATGTGACTGTTTGAGGTTGTGGACAGGTGTCTTTATACTGATAACAAGTTCAAACAGGTGCCATTGATAAAGGTAATGAGTGCAGGACAGAGGAGCCTCTTAAAGAAGAAGGTACAGGTCTGTGAGAGCCAGAAATCTTGCTTGTTTGTAGGTGACCAAATACTTATTTTCCACCATAATTTGCAAATAAATTCTTTCCAAATCAGCCAATGTGATTGTCTGGATTTTTTTTCTCATTTTGTCTCTCATAGTTGAGGTCTACCTATGATGCCAATTACAGGCCTCTCTCATCCTTGTAAGTGGGAGAACTTGCACAATTGGTGGCTGACTAAATACTTTTTTGCCCCACTGTATAAAGGAGCTTTTCGGGCTACAATATGCTGCAGAATCATTGCAACGATTGCAGACAGGACTCCAACTCACTGTGACCAAAACAAAACCACTAATCTGAGATGGCTTCAGCTCTGCTCTACACCCACTGGAGAGGTCCCTCTCCCACAGATGGAGACCAGAGCTGAAGAGATCTTATATTACTGGTTTAGTTTTGGTCACAGTGAGTCAGCGTCCTGTGTGCGATCGACTGACATTGTTCTGCAGTAGTTGTTGGTGTTACTGTGCAAAGTGGTGTGCTGCAAAACAAATGTGTTGGGAGTTCCTTGTATTGATAAGTTGAGGTACCATTTTAAAAGTTACTGCAAATTATTAGCATGAATGGATCCCAAGGAATGCTAATTTTTGGATCCTTTCACATGATTGTCATCAGTTTAGCCACATTTTTAATAAGAAAAAAACTGATGAATACAGATTCAGTTTACATCAGTTTGCACATCCGTCTTCCATTCAGTTCAGTTTACATCAGTTTACATTCATTTTGTAATTGATTTACAGTTGTATAGTTGTTGCAGAAACCAATCATGGGTGGCAAAAGTATAAACAAAAACATTTACTTGCCTAAACATGGACATAAATGGAGTTGACATAAATAGATGATATCCATATATATCCATTCAGATCCATGTAAACAGAAGCCTTGTTCTGTGAAAAATAAAAATGGACCTGATCGGACTTGGATGAAGTCCGATGTAGATGGATGATCATCCATTTACATTCATCTGCTCATAGACATGTACTTTATAGCTCTTACTTTCTTTTTTTGTCCAAGGTCAGTTTTTCAGAAGTTGTCATTAAGGCCAATAAACTTACCCAGCATTAAAAAAAAAAGAAGAGAAAAGAAAAAAACAGCAGAAAAATATGCACCTCCTTTCCTGTGCTGTCCTCTGCAAACTCACCCCTTTGCAAACCAGCATGGTCCTCATTCATGTTGAATGACCTCTGGCATTACTCAACCCACCTCTTATGAGTGCAGGGCACCTTGATTCCAACCCCTGGGGGCATTACTTCAGGGCCCTGCTTTTACATTACATTTTTGCAGGCAACAGCACTGACATAATAATGCTCTCTGTATCAGTGAGGACCACCTTGTCTTGAAGAAGAAGATAATAGGTAGATGATCCTGTGCATCATTGAACTGGCCTGCATAACTAATTGCCATAGCACAGTGAGGACCCATCTAAATGAATGATCAGGAAATAGTTCTGGACTTATATTACCAAACAACACTACTAGATTTGTTATATCACATCGCCTACTCTAGTGATTACTGGTTACTAGGTTACTGATAAGTATGTTCAAAACATTTGTGATGAAAGAGGGGCTTATGTGCTAGGTTCGGCTAAGTAATCCAGAATTACTTAAAAGGTTTCCATTATTGGGCCTACTCATTATTGATAGTGGACTCAGTCCTATTGAAAAATGTGTGAATTGTTAAAGATATGGACAATGATCTCCATGCCTACAGCACAACCCCCCTAAGGTAAATGGTTCCTACTATTTCTGCCTGTGCCATTCATCTCCTCCTCTTTACATTCATTAGGTTTATATTGACTGGACAGCCTGAGGATACTGGTATCTTAACTCTACATCTGAGTGCTCTGTGATATTTTTGGGCACCTTAACGGTAACCTCCTGCATGGCAAGCACTGATGGGAATGGCTGAATGCTGCAAGATATGTTGGTATTATGCAAATACATAGATAAATTACAGTTTCTTATTTAAATTTTAAATGATGTCTCTAGTGATCTATTTACTACTCACAGATAAACTCACATTTCAATCTAGCCACCCTGGTTGGGGTGTTAATTTTCCTCCCTGCACTATAAATACTATAGTCTGGTTGTAAAGGGAAACATGCTTTAGAATATGACTCAAGGAACAGTATCAATAAAAATGTTAAACCTTCACATATGCAAACTCCACAGTATGGAGCTTAAACAATAGTTAAACATGACACAGCTATTGTTTCATTGTTGTCTTGGGAGGGACCCATAATTGTAACCCAATCATTCCCGACAAGTATACAGTGGGCAATAAAACAGCAGCGTCTAACCTCAGAAATCCACAGTATTAGCATTTCCCTGTTAATTAGAAATTTTCAATGTTCATTGATTTGTTGGAAGGTTATCTCTTTAATAAGAGAGTATATAGTAACGGCAATGAGTAGAATCAATTGTAATAATAGCTATCTGGTTTACAAAAGCTCCCACTAGTGCAATAAAGCAGCAGCTGTCGCTGTATTCTCCGTGTGCTGCTTTTTACTGCAGGAATAAAGTAGCTTTGCAAAGAGTCTTTTAAAGTAGTATCTGTAGCCCAAATTCACCACACTTGGGCTGAAGTAAAGTTGAATATTGCTTTAATTACATACACAAATATATTTTTACCTTTGTTTAATTTGTTATCATGTGTACAAAGAATCCAACATTATACAATGTTTTTGACACAAAAGCACATGGGGTAAGCTAGACAGATCAGTGTCTTTTTTTTCAGCCTCCTCCTTTATTATCAACTGGTGATCTAGCCAGTAATTCTATTGTTTTTCAACAGAACAAGCTCTCTTGCAAATATATGTCTTGAGACAAACTCTTTACCACTGACAGGGGTGCTTACAGGGGTCAGCTATTATTTATTCATGTAAAATCTTTATCCCAAAAGAAAAGAAACTGTTGCTGTAACTACTTGTGTAACTGCAGTGTGAGCTGGAGTTTGGCTACATTTTGCCAATGTATTTAAAATTGCTAGTACATCTAACACTCCCCTTTCCTCAGATTAACAACGCTGTTGTCCAAATGTGCCCCTGCGCTCATTCACCCAGAGTGGAGGCACTCCAACACTGGAGGTGTGTTACTTGCATGATCACCAGGTGAAAACAGAGGTAAAAGACCTAAAAAAAGAAAACTAACACAGTCACCACATCTAAAGGAATTGGTAAACTGCAAGATATTATATTTTTGGTTTGCATTTATTATCACTTTAAATTACATATTGGCTCCTCTTTTGAAGAAAAAATTTCCAGAAGAATTCCAAGCTCCTCCCAACTTCTGCAGAACCAATGATGGTGTGGTAGATGGATTCTAAGAAAGTGTGGATTAATAATATATTTGGAAAATCCAGGTTTGAAAAAGTGATACCATGCAAATGAAGGCGGTGGAAAAATTGCTACTTTCTACATTTTACCTCTGGAATTTTTAAGAAATGTAAATGTAACAAACCACAATAGAATCTGATTGTACAATACAATTTAGATATCGTTTTACAGAAATGGGAATGTGTGTGTACTTACATAGGATCTCAGTTCTATAGCAGAAATACTAAGCACCATACCATATACAGTCCCTGTTTAAATGTCTTCAGACATAAAGCATGATACATTTTATACAGAAAACCATTTTTACAAACTAAGGTAAATACTGGAAAATGTTAATTAAAAAGTCTATTTTGTGTGATCAATTTAGTTTAAATTGAATTCCAAATGATTACATTGATGCTGCCAACCATTTCCAAATCTAAACCATTCCAAAGTCTATTCTAGTAAAGTGCAGAAGTCTGCCAGTCTTATAATAGCAAAAGTCCCAAATACTTGACTATAGGATCTTCAAATTCACTTAATAATGTTAGATATGAAATCCCATTTAAAAACCACAGTGACCATAGAATGTCTTTTTATAGGACCATTTCTACTTAAAATGATTTAAGGACTATATAAGGACAGAGGACACTTGTCATCAAAGGTCTAGTTTAGGATGTTAGTGAAATATGTGGCCTCCAGCACCTATTTGTTTAATGATTTAATTATGTCCTACAATTGGAAATAGCAGAGTGTGTCTAACATAGCACTCCCTCCTACAGCGGTTATCAGCAGAACTGTTAATAAGCTTTCTTCACGGCCCTTGACATATTACCTAGCCAACTTTTTTCATGGTCCTTGAGTTAAATAAATTCACTTGCATAAAATATCTACAAAAGCAGTTAAAATTCTCTTTAAACTCTTTTTTTTCATGGTGCTTAATGGATCTGTGCTATAATAAAAATATAAATTTATATATACAAAATCAGTACCTAATCTACCTTAGCTAGCAATTATATTTTTTATTTATTTTAAAGGCACTCTAATACTTACAGTATAGTGATAGGAATAATGGGATAGATGTTTTAACTGTGGATCTTTGTATCTCATATGGTCTTTAAAGATACCCTTTTTATCCTAAATACCATGACCACTACCCATTGGTATGCGTTGCTTTTCCAGTTCTGCCCTCTTCTCCTTGAAATTTTTGCTAGTGTGGTCATTTTTATTTTGTTCATATGTCATCAACAGCTATATGGAATATGTCCCACAAAAACGTTTGTCTTTCATATATTATAGCACACATATTTTGGCACTGTTCATTTGCTGTGGAAAAGTTATATCATAGGCAGGTTTAGAGCTACTGGCTTCCTGTGGTGTGGTGGTATGTGATGCTGCATGCAACACATGCCATATCAAAGACCAACACACCTTGGCCTGCATCCAAACCAGCTTGCCAGTATATATAGCCTCTTATGTATGGCCCACCTGACCCTATACACACACCACCAGGGTCACCTTTCTAATTACCAAATGCCTCCCGCCAAATAAAATGTATGTAAAAAAACAGTTGTCTTTTTTCTTTATACTCTTTTTTTATCTGTAGGGGTTGATTAGTACATGCAAATAATCTGTTCACTTTGGGGAATTTGTCCCAAAGTTCTACTGACTTCCATCATCCAAATGTGTGCAAGCAAAGGAACTTTTCTTATTTTCCTTGAAAATAATTTTTTTGGAGGCAGGGCTTTTGAAGCACCACAAAATTACAATCCTATAAGAACAATAATCTTTATTAGTACTATATATATATATATATACAGTGAGGAACAAAAGTATTTGAACACCCTGCTATTTTGCAAGTTCTCCCACTTAGAAATCATGGAGGGGTCTGAAATTCACATTGTAGGTGCATTCCCAGAGAGACAGAATTACAAAAAAAAATTCAGAAAATCACATTGTATGATTTTTAAAGAATTTATTTGTTTTGCACTGCTGAACATAAGTATTTGAACAGCTAAGAAACAGCAAGTATTTTGGCTCTCAAAGACCTGTTACTGTGCCTTTAAAATATCCACCTCTTCTCTACTCATTAATCTAACTTAGTAGCACCTGTCTGAGCTCTTTAAAGACACCTGTCCACCTCACAGTCAGTTAGACACCAACTACTACCATGGACAAGACCAAAGAGCTGTCAAAAGACACCAGAGACAAAATTGTGGACCTCCACAAAGCTGGAAAGGGCTATGGGGCAATTGTTAGAAAATGGAAGAGGCTAAACACGACTCTCTCGGACTGGGGCTCTATGCAAGATCTCACCTCGTGGGGTATCACTGATGATAAGAAAGGTGAGGAATCAGCCCAGAACTACAAGGGAGGAGCTGGTCATAAGGAGAGCTGGGACCACAGTTTCAAAGGTCACTGTTGGTAGAACACTACGCCGTCATGGTTTCAAATCATGCATTGCACGGAAGGTTCCCCTGCTCAAGTCATCACATGTCCAGGCCCGTCTGAAGTCTGCCAATGACCATCTGGATGATCCAGAGGTGGCATGGGAGAAAGTCATGTGGTCAGATGAGACCAAAGTAGAACTTTTTGGTCTAAACTTCACTCGTCGTATTTGGAGGAAAAAGAAGAATGAGTTGTATCCCAAGAATACCATCCCTACTGTGAAGCATGGGGGTAATAACATCCTGCTTTGGGGGTGCTTTTCTGCGAAGGGGACAGGACAACTGCACTGTATTAAGGAGAGGATGAATGGGGCCATTTATTGTGAGATTTTGAGCAACAACCTCCTTCCCTCAGTCAGAGCATTGAAGATGGGTCGTGGCTGGGTCTTCCAACATGACAACGACCCGAAGCACACAGCCAGGATAACCAAGGAGTGGCTCCGTAAGAAGCATATCAAAGTTCTGGAGTGGCCTAGCCAGTCTCCAGACCTAAATCCAATAAAACATCTTTGGAGGGAGCTGAAACTCCATGTTGCTCAGCGACAGCCTCGAAACCTGACAGATCTAGAGATCTGTGTGGAGGAGTAGACCAAAATCCCTGTTGCAGTGTGTGCAAACCTGGTCAAGAACTACAGGAAACGTTTGACCTCTGTAATTGCAAACAAAGGCTTCTGTACCAAATATTAACACTGATTTTCTCAGGTGTTCAAATACTTATGTTCAGCAGTACAAGACAAATAAATTCTTTAAAAATCATACAATGTGATTTCCTGAATTAGTTTTTTTAATTCTGTCTCTCCGGGTGGGAATGCACCTACAATGTGAATTTCAGACCCCTCCATGATTTCTAAGTGGGAGAACTTGCAAATCGCAGGGTGTTCAAATACTTTTGTTCCTCACTGTATATATATATATATATATATATATATATATATATATACCTATAACATAAAACATTTTTTAAATGAGAAACATGAGCAAAGTGATTAAAGAGACCCCATTTTTCTTTATAAATCTAACTTCATTACCCACTTTACAAAATACATAGATTAACAACTTGTGGGTTATCCCCATATAACAATCATTTGATCTACAGCAGTTGTGATGGATCATATACTGTAGTTTTGATCACGTTGCTCTTGTCTCTCAATTTAAAAATAAATTGTTTTGTGTTCTTGTTTACATTTAGTACTAATAAAGCTTTAGTGTTCTTATAAGATTGTAATTTTGTGATGCCTGTGAAAATGCTTTGGTCTATATACATTTATGAATAGTAGAGATGCGACACAGAAAAGAGAGCCAATCTATTTAAAGTATATGTGAACCTTACCTTGTAAAACAGCCCATTCAGTTTAAAATATAAAGTGAAGGCAAAACATGTGTATGGACATAAAAAAATTCTAAACACTTTTCTTTCCTTTGTTATAAGTGTGCAGACAGCCTGTACTCACATGTTCTCTGTTCTCAGGTTCTCAGCTGCAGCACACTAACCTCCCCACTGAATGGATGTGCAGGGGAAGTAGATGATGGTGGGGGGGTTGGGTGTGTCAGCACAAGTCTATTCCTTGGAGAGAGCAGGCTGAGTTCCCAGCACAGCTAAAAAACTTACCATGTTGTGCTTTCATGCCTAGTGTAGCCAGTTTTTATTAGGAAAGCAGAGGGACTGGTAGGAACACCAATTATTTCACATAATGGAAGCAATACAAAGAGAATGGGATACCTTTTTATACAGGTACATGGTACAGTAGACACATATCAGGAAATTGAAATGTTGGGTTAACATATTCTTTAATTCTTTATGAAGTAAAACTTCACTACATTCACTGAGCTTTGGGGCTAATTCCCTTGCAAATTGCAATTCCCTTTGCAAAGTGAACAGCCTATTTGCCTTTAGTAGGTTAACCCAATGGTATCTATTGAAATCTGTGCTGCACTGTGGATATAATAATAGGAAATCATAATATGGTCTTTATTGATCATTTTTATTTGTTTCAGAACCCTCTTTTCATCCAACATACATATCCATACTACACATAGTTCTCTGGCCTAATCAGAAGTACAGTATATAACTCATTTTTCATCACCAAGAATATGGAATATTACAAGTTGTGTGAACATTTTTGTCTTTCATAGACACTGTGTAGGATGGCAAGGGATGACAGCAGTTTATGTGGCTGACAACACATGGGATTGAAGATGTAATCAAAAGGGGCTGTCTAATTCCTTGCATGCATTTCTTATACATCTATGTATAGATGTCTCCTGCATGTAAATGGCACCAATATCAATTAGATTTTGATGTCATTGCAGATAGCCAAGTTTTTTACAGATCAGGTCAATGTCAGTGGGCCTAGTCTGCCAATGACTACCAATCAGTTTAATGCAGAACATAAAATATGTGGGGATAATTGTGTATATACAGTAGCTGAATACTTATATCCAGTTTAAAAATCAGGTTCTGCAATCCGAGTTTGCTCATGGAATGTTCTCCTTAGTAATAATAATAGTATAACTATCACAAACTGAAAATACAGCTATAATTATTGTAATGGAGCGACCTAAGCAACAGTCATAGTTAATTGCCCATTAATTCTTTACTTCTAATTTGGCTCTAGTAAACAGGATAAAGAAAACAGACTTTTTCAAGTTGAACTTTCAAGTTCATGCTTGCATAGAATGCAAGATTTCAAAATATAATTGTAAAACAGAAACAAGTGAAGGATAAAAAAGGTCATGCAGAGGAATGTAAAAACTGGAAAGACAAGTGCTGATGCAGCGTTACCAAAACAGGCCGTGTTTGAACTATGTAGCCGCAGAAGTACACATTCTGTCAAGCACATGTCAGTGGTGTCAGTTCATTTTTATGCTGCTTATGAAGAGGTGAACCGGAATTACCACACTTTTTCAAGGTAACTCATCAAGTCCATCTATATACATTTTTTTTATACATGGCAGTCATAAGAAAAGGGTGTGCATTCCAGGAAAGAAAGCAGCAGTAAGTCAAATCACCTCAGGACAAAAGTTCTTAATGTTTCAGGACCTGAATGAAGGGAAAGTCATGGAGTTGACTTAATAGTTGATTGTCTAATTATTTAAACCTTATTGCACTACCTTTATGAGTATAAGGCATTTCAGGGTTCTCCAAATCTATTCTGCAACTCCATAAAACGTAGGATGTACACAGGAATGCAGGCCCCTACAAGGGAACCAATTAACTATGCTCTGGTACGATTGTAAACATCAAAGATTCGGTTCAGCTGAGTTCATGTGCCCAGATTTATTATTTATTTATTACAGATAATTATATAGAGTGAGCAATTAATGCAGCGCTTTCCATATATGTTGTACATTCACATCAGTTCCTGCCCTCAAGGTGCTTACAATCTAAGGTCCCTGACTCACATTCATACATACACATACTAGCAACAGTTGAGAAAGGAGCCAATTAACCTACCAACATGTCTTTTGAGTGTGAGAGGAAGCCAGAGTACGCAGAGGAACCCACAAAGGCATAGGGTTTGTTCATCTTTAGACATTACTAACTTCTTTAAAATGAGCCAGTCCCCATTCATTTCAACAATAATCTTCCAATAAGATTATGTATGCATTTAATTTATGAGCATGAGAAAGCAAGAGTGTATCTGCCCAGGGAACCATTGCCTTCTCACTCCAGAGCCGCCTCTAGGTGCCCGGTACCTGTAGATAAGAAAGGCAAAAGCAAAGATTTCTCTTTGCTTTTGCCTTCAATTTTTCAAGTTGGTGACAGTGTCTATTTATACTGAATGTTACTGATAAACTGTATATAGATTGCACTTGGTTCTTCCTCTGCTCAAGTGATCTTAGAAACACCTGCACTCAGTTCATTCACATGTTTTTTTTTTCTGGGTGACTTTGGCCTGGGGGGCATTAAGTAAGAAAAAAATTATTAAAACTTATTTGTTTTGGTAGGTAGCAAAAATGTTAGTAATGTTCAAAGTGAAACTTTAAAAATGCAAACCTCCATGAAACATATGCCTGGAAGGAGGGGGGGGGGTGCTCTGACTCTCCATAAGCAGTGTGAGAAGACTCCCTCATAATAATAATGGCCAACTTCCTACACCTGCTGTTGTAAATATTATTAATGGTTGGTATGTTGATGCAAATAATCCTCTTGGCAGTCTTTACCACCCACTGCAGTGCATGTTTGTCTGCAGCAAAGCAATGACCATACCAAATGATAATGCAAGACGTAAGAACACTCACCATCACACACCCATAAAATGAGATTAAGACTGGAGTACCATGTCCAGCACACTTCAAACTCCTTAAAAAGCAAATGTATGCTGCTTGTATTGGTGTTCTGTGTGAGATTATCAGTAATGTGTACTTCCAAATATTTACCGGTACATCAAAACCATCTCTACAACCTCATCTCTAATGTAGAAAGGAGGGAGAGTAGTCCCAGACTTCCTAAAGTTCACAGACACCTCCTTTGTCTTCTTTATGTAAATGGAGAAACTGTTAACTTTGCATCTGATTTCCAGATTCTCCATTTGTACATGGACTCATCACAATGAGTGATGAGTCCCATCCCTGCCATGTCATCTGTAAACTTCATAATATGATTGCTCAGAAACTGAGTAATCATTAGTGAGCAGGGTGTACAGTAGGGCTCAAGATGCACCCTGGGGAGGAAGTGGTATTGAGGATGGAAGAGAATCAAAATGTTCAGTATCCAGTTACACAAAATGGATCTCATTCCAAGTGCTGCTAATTTATCTATAAGGGTTGGTGGAATAATATTATTGAAGAAAGAACCAAAATCCCCAAAAATCCTACTAAAAAGTGAGCACTAGCCAGGTGAACTATTAATAGCATGTGCAGTGGATTGGATTTGTCTGTATGCATACTGATGGTCTACTATGAAGTCAATGGTCTTTTCAATATGTGCCATGACCATGCTTTCAAAGCACTTCAGAACATATTTAGGCTTAGTGCTATTGGATAATGCTTGTTTAAACATATTACTGTTTTGTCATTTGTTAAAAAAATAAATGTAGTAGTTTTAAGACATGTAGGGATACATGAGAAAGGGAATTATTTAACCACTTGACCTCCAGAGGATTTACCTCCCTTAATGACCAGGCCTCTTTTTGCTACTCGGCGCTGCACTAATTCAACTGATAATTACGCGGTCACGCAATGCTGCACCCAAACGAAATTTACGTCCTTTTTTTCACACAAATAGAGCTTTGTTTCAGTGGTATTTGATCACCTGTGCGCTTTTTATTTTTCATGCTATAAACAAAAAAAGGCCAAAAATTTTGAAGAAAAACAATATTTTTTACTTTCAGCTATAAAAAATATATAGTAAACTCAAAGTTGGTTATAAATTTAGGCCAAAATGTATTCTGCTACATGTTTTTGGTAAAAAAAATCCCAATAAGTGTATATTGATTGCTTTGTGTGAAAGTTATAGCGTCTACAAACTATGGTATAGATACTGCAATTTATGCCATTTTTTTTCTATACAGCGCTGCGCTAGTTTAACGGACAATTGCACGGTCATACATAAATTAAATTTACATCCTTTTTTTTCCCACAAATTGAGCTTTCTGTCAGTGGTATTAGATCGCCTGTGCGGTTTTTATTTTTTGCGCTATAAAAAAAAAGGCTGACAATTTTGAGGAAAAAAAACAATATTTTGGACTTTTTGCTATAAAACATGTCCAGTAAAAAAAAAATTTAAAAATCAAATTTAGTCATAAATTTCTGCCAAAATGCATTCTGTGACATGTTTTTGCTAAAAAAAAAACTCAATACGTGTAAATTAATTGGTTTACGTGAAAGTTATAGCGTTTACAAATGGCGGGAAAGATACTTGGATTTTTAGTTTTTCTTTATACTATTAAATGGCGGCGCTCAGCGACTTATGGCGGCGATCAGGGACTTATGGCGGCGATCAGCGACTTATGGCGGGACTGCGGCGGACATTCTGACACTGGGGGTTACTGACTTGGGGTCACTGACATCCCCAGTGACACCAATACAGTGATCAGTGCAAAAAAAAAAACACTGACACTGTACTAATGGCACTGGGGAGGAAGGAGTTAAGTTTATTTTGCAGGGAAGGGTTATCTGTGTGAGGGGAGTGTTTTACTAGGGGGCGGGGGGGTGTGCTGCAGGGGACACGGCTGATCGGGAGAGTGAAACTCTTCTGTCCTGATCAGCTTGTCCTCGAGCTGTCAGGGAAGTGACAGAAATATATACAACAGTTTGTTCACCAACCTTTGTTAATGTAGGTATAAAGTTCACTTCCTCTAGTTCTCCCCAACAAATGATTAGAATCTGCTCAGAGGAATAGTATCACATTGAGTTGGAAAGAATGTTGGCATTTAGCCACATTTCTGTGATAATAAAGACACAGAGGTTCCTCATCTCTCAAAAAATATTCAGTCTCAGTCTAATTAGATCCATTTTGTTATCCACTAAATGAACACTGGCCAGAAAGAGCATTGGAATAGCTAGCCTGGTCATTTTATTTCTAGGTTTAGCCAACAAACCAGCCCATTTGCCCCTCTTCTGCTTCTGTGACTTTCTTATTCTGTAAAGCTGACTGCCCTAAACTCTGATGAAATGAGGCAGATGAATAATTACTAATGTGCAGAGGTTTGACTGTACTGTACCTTCTTGGCATATTTACACTGTTCATAACATCTACACGCTTTGTAACATAAATGGGAGCCAGAGAAGCTGCTACAGTGCTTCACGGGACTGTCATGACAGTTGATATAGGGAACATTGACAGGGTTTGTAAATAGGCCAAACCAATGTATGCCTAACTTTATTTTATCTACAAGGCTGGTGGGAAGGGGTGTCATGAATGTTAGGTGCACTGCTTTTACAAGTTAAAATTGCATCCACCATAAATATGAAATTTGCCTTTTAAAAAAGCACATTCAGCCTGTTATGACTGTAGACAATGCATGTGGAGTGACTTTAAAGAGGCTGCAGAACACACATCAGCCACATTAAAATGTAAAAATCGAGAGGGGCGTGGCCTGGTGCATGGAGCTGTAGCAGCGTTACCTCTGAGCTCCCGACCCAGTCCTCCATTATGGGCATCCTCTGTCCCTCACAGGCTGCCGATTCCACCCCATATGGATAAGAACCACGGGGAGCAGTGGGGGGCCAACCTGGCGGCAATATAAGCCGGTTTGACACCCGAGCCGGGGCCGAGGCCTCGGGCGCCCGGGCTGTCAAGATGGCGCCGGCACCTCTTCCCTCCTCATCCCCCGTGATTGCAGGGCACCTGACAGATGAAGGGCAGGTAAGCCCTCGGGGCGCTCTCTGTCTCTCTCCTCCTGGGGATCCTGCTACAGGAGCACAGCATACGCAGCGCACACAGAGATTCTGCAGCCCTTCCCCAGCATCTCTCTGTTCTGAGGATGGCTGGGATCTGCAGTCCCACATGAAATCCCTGCACTCCTACATAAAATCCCTTCCTACAAAGGCAGATTTTGAGCAATGTGTGAAACATATTGAAAGCACATACAAGCAGGAAATTTCTGATCTTAAACGGGACATTTGTGTGCGTATGGAAGAGATTGAAAATACCACTGACGGTCTGTGTAACGCCTTACAATCCCATGAGGAGACCCTTAACTCCCATACAGTTCTTATACAAAAACTCATGTACCAACAGGATGACATTGAGAACAGGAACTGCCGTAACAATATCTGTGTCAGGGGTATACCTGAATCTGTGGAACCTAAAGATTTGGGTTCATTACTTTAAGGTCAAGGACGCTATTATGCGTGCGGCCAGCACGCAAGATTCCATCCTATTCAACGAAATACCAGTGATGCTCCTCCCTGATCTTTCCCACCAGACTCTAGCCATGCGTAGGGCTCTGCGTCCTCTCACTCAGATGTTGCAAGAGAGGCATATTCGCTACCAATGGCGGTTCCCGTTCCAGCTTCACGCCTCACAGAATGGTAAACCTGCCCAATTCTGCAGTCTTGGAGACCTGCCCACATTTCTCGGAGTGTTCGAGCTGCCCCAGGTGTCCCTCCCGGACTGGCCCCTTCAACTTCCAACCCCTGGCCTCCCTCTATCCTCTTCCTGGCAGCGGTGCGACTGCTTATCCCCTTATCTACGTCTTGGGGGGCTTCTCTCTTTATTCCTTTTTCTACAGTTTCTACACTTACTGATGGTTACCGATGCTGGATCAGTACTTTATATCTGTGCCTTTTATTTGTGCCTGTTAGCTTTTCGATGTTTTCTGAGGCTGTGGCCTGTGGCTAATCCCCGGGTATCGCCACTGCGGTTTTGCCATGACGGGGACGGGGACGCCTTTGGCCCTAGCCTTAGGGGCTTTGGGCCCTTTCTTGTTTGTTTTATTCACACCCCATTTTTTGCCATATTTTGTTCATTTTTATTTGTTGGGGCGGGGGTTTATTTACTTATGCCTGTTTGAGGGATTATTGAATACGTTTTGTAAGAGGCGGTCGCCCTTATTTGTGGGTGATCTCCCTCATGTTACCATTTGCCATTGGGAGGCCTGGGTCGGGATCAGATACGTGCGCCTTTGATGTTCCCCATCCAGGCCTACAGTGTACTGCGTAGTATTACACTGAATGTTATTTTGGTAGCTTGCCTGTCTAGTAGTTTCTCTTTCTCCTTTTTCTTCCTTTTATCTGTTCTTCTTTCTCGATTTTTCCCCTTTTTTTTTCTTTCTTTTCTGTGGTTGGGGGCGATTCGGCAGGGGTTTTTTAGTGTCACGCTTTTTACCAATTTGTTCCCCTACAACCAAATATGACTCCGATACAATTTTCTTCTATTAATTGTAGGGGTTTTAACACTCCGGAGAAGTGAAGCTAGACACTCTACCATTTCCATAAATATGGCACACAGATCTTACTACTTCAGGAGACTCATTTTCACTCCGATGGTATCCCAGTCCTCCGCAATCATTACTATACTCAGTGGTATCACAGTA
The DNA here is from genome assembly GCF_062004578.1 of Staurois parvus. Lineage (NCBI taxonomy): Eukaryota > Metazoa > Chordata > Amphibia > Anura > Ranidae > Staurois > Staurois parvus. The sequence continues at coordinate 1,108,478 of NW_028318508.1, read as the reverse complement.
CTAATCCGCAGACTAAGTCTAGGGAAGTGTCGGTAGCCTTTCATCATACTTTCGACCCGGAGGTGTTGGACTCCCTAATTGACCCAACTGGTCGTTACCTTTTCCTTAAATTGAAATACCAAGATTTCGTTTTTACAGTTGCAAACATCTACGATCCCAACCTTGATCAGGCTCAGTTTCTTATGAAGGTCCTTTCCCAGCTATCCGCTTTTGGGTGTTCCTGTCTCATTGTTGGAGGGGACTTCAATGTCGCTCTCTCTCCAGATTTGGACACTTCAGCAGGTAAATCTTCTCTCTCCTTCTCGACCTTATCTCAACTTAAGTCGTGCTTGCATGACTTACATCTAGTGGATATTTGGCGTATTCACCATCCTTCGGAGCGCGACTATAGCTATTATTCTGCAGCTCATGCATCATACAGTCGTATAGACTATTTCTTTGTCTCGCAATCCTTGCTAGATTGCCCGACCTCATCCTCTCTTGGTCACTTCTTATGATCAGACCACGCTCCGATCCATCTTGCAATTCAAGACAGGCCATCGTCAGTTCGTCGTTTTTTGTGGCGCCTAAATGACACCCTACTCAAAGATTCTCTCTGTATCTCGGAGATAGAGAAGACTATCCAGGACTTTCTTGTTGATCACACAATGGACACTACTGGCCCTCTTACTCAATGGGAGACCCTCAAATGTGTTCTTAGAGGGGTTCTTATTAAACATGGCTCTCACCTAAAAAAGGCTCATACGGCAGAGATGCGGCGATTATTTTCGGTTATTGAACTTTTGGAACCATCTCACAAACGTACGTTAGACACGGTGCTTGCGGTGGAACTATCTAACGCTCACAGAGATTTACTTCAACTTTTTGATTCCTCCTCCCTTATTGCACGAGACAAAGCACGCAATACCCATTATTCTTTAGCTAACAAATGTGGCCAACACTTGTGTACTTCATCCCCGTCCATCCCGCCGTCCAACTCAATGCATCCAGGCACCTGATCATTCTAAACTTTACCATAATAAGGACATCTGTTCTGCGTTTGAGCGCTATTATTCTCATTTGTATAACCTCTTTTTGACAAATCCTGATATCCCCCCCATTTCCTCCCTGCCGGCTATGTCCCAATATATTGCGGAGACAGCGTTACTTGCCCTAGATGCCCAAGACACTTTGGATCTAGAGGAGCCCTTCTCGGTTATGGAAGTTCTTGGGGCAATTAAGGCCCTGAAAAATGGTAAGTGCCCGGGTCCAGACGGATTCGCCCTTCGCTTTTACAAAACATTTGCTGCCCAATAAGCTCCACTTCTGGCCCGAGCATTTAATTCCATTGACGATTCAAACGTGCCTTCATCAGCCTTTCTGTCTGTTACCATTTTGGTTATCCCCAAGCCAGGTAAAGACCCCTCTCATTGCAGCAGCTATCGCCCTATTTCTCTACCTAATCTGGACGTTAAGCTTTTTGCTAAAATTTTAGCGAACCGGCTCTCTCCTTTTCTATCAACCTTGATCCACCATGACCATTTCGGCTTTGTTCAGGGTTCAGCACTGGGTAATACTTCCAAAATGATCCATCTTATCTCTTACATCAAACACCACGGTTTAAAGGCTTGCCTACTCTCATTTGACACAGAGAAGGTGTTCGATCGCGTTGATTGGCGCTTTCTCCATCTTACCTTGGAACAGATTGGTCTGGGCCCGCAGACTCTTGCTCGGATTATGTCCCTCTACTCTTGCCCCTCAGCGTCTGTCCTGGTTAACGGTATGATGTCATCATCCTTTCCCATATCGAATGAAACCAGACAAGGATGTCCCCTCTCGCCCCTTCTCTTTGTTTTAGTAATGGAACATCCTGCACAAGCCATACGAGCTAACGACTCTATACTGGGCATACTTACTCCTTCTGCGCCCCACAAATTATCCCTATATGCCGACGACCTACTAGTTTACATCCAACAACCACTTGTTTCCATAGATTTGGTTCCTTCAGTAACTTTAAACTTAATATCTCTAAAACGGAGGCCCTCAATGTTTATCTACCTGCCCATGTCATGGCGAACCTTTGTCCAAATTTTTCCTTTCAATTGCGACCTAAGGCCATCACATACCTGGGGGTTCTAATTTCGGCTGATCTTACTGCTTTATATTCTTTTAATTACTTACCCTTACTTTCACGTATTCGAAAAGATCTGGCTATATGGGGCACTTCAGCCCTACCCTGGTTCAGTCGTATCAACACCCTAAAGATGGATACCTTACCTAAGCTATTATACGTTTTTCAGACAGTACTGATCACTGTTCCTAAGAGTTTTTTCCTCTCTTTACGTTCCCTTTCGATTCAATTTATTTGGCACTGTGGGTTCTCTAGTTAAAGCACAAAACTTGAGGACGGAGTAGGTTTACCGGACTTTGAGCTTTTTTATAGAGCTATGTTGCTGGCCCGAATGCTTGATTGGTTTCCTAGACCTTTTCATAAGGCCTCTTGCATGATTGAACAAGATCTCTCTCAGGTGGATCTTCGAGCATTACCATGGGGTTACGATCGGGACTATCAGCGTTTCTCTGCCTTGTCTCCCTTGACCTTAGCCGTGATACGGCTGTGGTATAAACGAGGCATAATTGCTCTCTTATCTTCCGATCCCTCTCCTTTGTCATCCCTATTTGATAACCCCACCATTCCCCAAGGGTTGGGCTCCTCTATTATTGGACCCTTTACACGTGCTTCCTGGCCCGTAGCCCGGGACTTTATTTGCCCCCAGTCGGGTCTTCCGCTCCTTTAAGGTCTAGAGATTGGTTGACCACTTTACACCTATCCTCATTTTGCAAGTCCTTACACTCTTCCTCCAACATTCACTGACCACTTTCTGCGATTGAGCGACTGTGCTCCCTCTCTGAGCCGCTGAGACATGTCCTTGCCTCCCTTTACAAAGTGCTCCATAACACTCTTTACCCTGAACTCCCTTCCTACACTAAGGCTTGGGCTCGGGATCTAGGTAGAGAGGTGTCGGAGGAGGAGTGGTCCACGTCGTTTCACTTCACCCATAAATCGTCTATTTCTTGCTACTCACAAGAAAAGAATTTTATGCTTCTTTCCCAATGGTACAGGGATCCCCTCTCCCTACACAAAATTTTTCCTTCTACACCTGATCTTTGTTGGCGCTGTGAAAGAGCTGTTGGTACACAACTCCACATTTGGTGGGATTGTGATCGTACAACCCTTTTGGCAGCAGGTCTTTGGTGTGTATAACGAGATCAACGGGGAGTCCTTGACCCTTTCTCCAGAAATTGTTCTTCTTTCTATATTGCCGGGCTCCCGGGCATCACAGAAGAAATGTCTGTTGCGTTTCTTCCTGTCTGCAGCCCACCAATTAATACCTCTGTTTTGGAAATTGGCTGCCCCCCCCCTTCCAATGTGGATCTCCGTGCTTACTGATACCATGCGTATGGAGGAGATGCTGGCGTTTACTAATGATACTTATGATAAACATAAGCTGTTGTGGTCGGTCTGGCTTTATTTCTCCTCCTCTACGACTCTCCGTGATATGTGTGCCCCTGCTACGCTCTAGTGGAGCTGTGCCTTGTTCCACCAAACTCGATCTCATTTTGGCTTTTCCGCCATTTGGACTCTATGGCTCAAGCCGTGCTATGTTCATCAAGGTTGCTTCCATGTGACACTCATGGGCAGCTATTTTGCTGCTGCTTACTGCCGTCCCCGCTCCCCACCCCCTTCTTCTTTCTTTTTTCTCCTTCAATACCATTTACACTGGCCTTTTCTTTTTCATTCTGGTTTCTCCACCCCCTTTGTTTTTTTTTATTTTCTCTCTCTCTTTCTTTCTCTTCTTTCTTTTTCTTCCTTTTCTTTCTCCTCAATTACAATTTACCATCTTGGTTATGCAGAGTTCTTTCACATTGGTCCATACACCGTGCCAGGGGATACCCCCTCCTGGTAATTTGTTAAGTTATACCTCCGTGATATCGGTTATTGATCCTTCCCTCACGCTGTTATATTGCACTATTTTATTTATCCCCATGGATCATAACTACCTCTCTGATGTTTTTCTTTTGATACTGGATTTGTACTTGTTTTTTATTTTTCCTGTGCTCTGCTTGTTAAATTTATATAAAACAATAAAGACAAATTTGCCTTTAAAATGTAAAAATCCTTCCCTCCCACCACCCCCAAATTTCCAAAAATCACTTCAGCACTAAAATCCCACAGCTTTGGGAATTTGTCCATCCATGCCATTTGTGTGGATGGTGGAATCTGTTATATTTTCTTTATTCAGTCCTCAGGCTAAATGAAATACATCTATTAGTGTGTGACCAGCTTAAGGGTTTACATTTACTTTAAGACACCATTGCCTACAAGCCTTACATAAATCTGTCACTATTTATCAACAGCTCTCTCTATGCCAATATGGCTGCTGGGACCCCTGTTTTATAGTGAGGGGCTGGCATATAACAAATCCCCAGTTTTTGGCCTTTCTAAGCCATGTCAATGAACCATGAATGGGTTAGGTTCACTGTAAACCCATGCTTGACCCAGAGCTGGAACTGATTCCATTATCTGTCAGCTCTTCGAAAAGATCTCTAGATATTATCATCAAAGACAGTACATTTCATACCACACTATAAAACATACAATATTTTTTATCTAATGGTGCTCCAGGGTGACACTCAAGTACATATGTCATGTTGAAACAATACCAGTTAATAGGTAGTGAAACCTTAGCTATAGTAAATGAGACAATTGACAACTCAGCTGTATGTATGCACCTTATAAATACTATATTTTCAGTTGAGTTATATGTTAATACAGGAGACTTATGAGTTTCTACAGTCTCAACCAAGCAGAGCCAGGAATTGATTTGGGCTTCAGTTGTAGCACACACTGTCAAGGTCCTACCTTTTCCCTGAGGTTATGTTACTCCATGTGCTGGCAACCATCTTGGATTCTGCTGTGCATGATGGGAATCCTTTTATGCCTTCAGGTCTCTGTGGTCCATCCCCCAGAGGGGTGTGGCTGATGACATATAAGCCTGTGGCCCCCACAGGCTCTTTGCACTTGTGTCTTGTGTCTTTGTGTTGCTATTACTCTGTTCTGACTCTCGTGACTCTCCTGGTATCTGATTCGGCTTGTGACTTGACTATTCTTTGTATTCTCCCTTGATCTGACCCTCTGTTGCTGAACCCGGCTCATGACCTGTGATTCTCGTCTGCTGTCCTGTACTGTTTTGTCCTGTTGTTGTTGACCCGGCTTGTCTGACTACTCTTTTGTCTCTTCCACCAGCTACACGCCATTGGCGGCGGCCATTACCACATCTGAGGTGTCTCGGGGGCCGCAACCTGGTTCCTGGCTGCGTCAAGTCCATCCCCACCATCAGGGGCCCTGGTGAAGGGCAGCCTGGGGCTTAGACTCCGCGCGCTGAGGGACTTTGGTCTGTGGGTAGTGGTTGTCGTCAGCCAGTGCGTTACATTGTTAGGCCTGCCTGTCCGTTCCTCAGCCCCTGCCCTGACACACATCTAGTGGTGAAAGTAATGGCTTGTCCATCTTCCCTTAGCAAAACAGACAACAAGCCATTAGTAAGGTGGTGGACAGCGTATACCAGACTGCTATTAGAATCTAGCAGAAAAGTACTTTAATTTCTTCCTGACCGACCTATTGCAAGATGATGGCTGAGCTGGATCCCTATTATCCTGAAAGGACATCATATGACATCACAGGATTGCGCCTCGTGCATGGCCCACGGGCCGCGTTCTGACGCGATCTGTCACCGGCTCTGTTCACCAGATGACAGATCATGACAAATGCCAGTTTAATGTAACCGCTGTGACCAATCACAGCAGATCACTTGACACTTGACAGTTGCTTACAACTGTGATGCTAGCTGTGATTGGTCACAGTGGTCACATGTACAGAGTGAGCCAATCACAGCCCATCTGTAGCATGTGACCAACTGTAGCCAATCACAGCTAATCACAACAAAAACTACTGAATGAATCACTTTCATTCAGTAAAAATGATTGCTTATACAAATGAAAGTTATTGGTATAAGCAATCACAATGTGTAAAAAAAAAATCCTGATCCCTTGTCCAGAGTAGTACAATGTTACTATGGTGACATTATATTGCTCTTGGCACAAGAGTAGAAAAACATTTTTTTTAAATGTGATAACATTTTTTCACAAATTTAAAAATGTATTTTAGTTTTTTTGCATACTGTCAACACTCAGTGTCCTTGATCACCGCCGCACCAGTTATATGATGACTCTGTACTGTATTGATGACAGTATGTAAAAAAAAAAAATTGTGAAAAATGTTTTTCATTTCTTCATTTTCCACAAAATTCTGACATAAAAATTACAACTTCTGAAAACTCGCCATGCCTCTTACTAAATACCTCAGATTGTCTACTTTCCTAAAGAGGTCATTTGGGGGTATTTGTACTGTCCTGGGGTTTTTGGGCATTAAGAAATTAGATAGGCCGTCAATACATCAGAGTTTATCAATTTTTAGATCTATACCATAGTTTGTGGACTCTATAACTTTCCTACCAACTAAATAAAACACTGATTTGGGTTATGTTCACCAAAGAAATGTAGCAGAATACATTTTGGCCTAAATTTGTGTAACATTTTATTTTATAACAGGAAATTTTATAACAGGAAAGAAGAAAAACGTGTTTTTTTTAAAATGTGGTCTTTTTTCATTTATAGCGCAAAAAAATTAAAAAAAAACCAGTGGTGATTAAATGCAACCAAAAGAAATGTGAAAAAAATTATAAAAGTTTCATATCGGTACAGTGTTGCATGACTGCGCAATTGTCATTCAAAATGCAACAGCATTGAAAGGTGAAAATTGGCCTGGGCAGGAAGGGTGTGAAAGTGTTTGGTAGGCAAGTGGTTAAGTGATATATCTTTCAAAACGGTTTTCATTTTTTGAAGGTTAACATTGCTCGAGTCTACGTCCACTTGGAGTATTCTTACACCAAATACAGTACCTGAGACATTTTACATAGCAGAAAGGAACAGAACACTTAAACATAAAAAAAATATATAGATAAAGGCATTCATAAAATACAGTTAATCGTGAATTAAATGTTTGCATGGCATCTGTCTTTAATTTGCACTGGAATTTATAAGTATAGTAGGTTTCACACATCAGAAGTTTCCATAACTTTCACAGGTTTCACACTTACCATAAAACCAATTATTTCTCCCCCTCACCCTTTCTAATCACTGAAGACAAGACAGATTTATAATGTAAGTATGTAACATGTAGTAACTAGAATTGTCCTATATCACAGGGAAATTTGCATGCCCGTACAAAGTGCACAAATCAGCATTATTTGAGCATGTTTTGAAGATACTTCTCAGTGTTCACATCATTACCAAAATGCTACCTATCCTCAAAACCACAACGAATTAGTTCCAGCAGCTTTTTCAGGTCTGGGCCTTGCCACAACTTCCTGCTTATATTCTAAACCAGCTACCTGCAATTAGCTGGAGTCATGCAAGAAGCTTTGCTGTTTGTTTTATCGTGGGTTTACCATCCTTAAACTGCTTTCTTCAGTTAGAAAAAGTTCCAGTAAAAGTGAATCTTACGCAAATGATGATCATTTTCTTGTCAAGCAATGTCTTTTTGCTAAATACATACAGTAGCCTTTTGTTATGTGATCTGTTCATAAGATAAATGTTCTAATTGAAAGCCAGGCAATATACAAGATAAGAATGACCACAGAATATAATATTAGGACACTTTTAGGGAAAGCTCTGTGAATTATCTCTGAAAGGGACAGTGGGAGGTAAGTGTGATATGTTGATTGCATTAACTTCAGTGCTGTCCTTTTCAAGATCTAGTTATCCTAAAACTATATATTAGATGCTATTTACAACTAATTCTTTGCAGAAACCAGCAAGGACTGAAAGAAGTAAGAGCAAGACCTCTAAGTTTGATGCTAATAGATGCCCTGCTCTTTTTTTTACCATTTTAAGAGAGCTGGATCTTGGATATAACAGCGCAAGAAGAAAGTATAATTAACAAATTACACTTACTTCCTGCTGGGCTTTGCATAGGTCATTTCTGGAGTTCCTCCTTGAGGGAAAGTATACTGTTTATTCAGAGCTTGCTTTGCTGTACTTATTATTATTATACAGGATTTGTATAGCACCAACAGTTTGCTCAGCGCTTTACTATAAAAGGGAGACAATACAGCACTGACACAGTTTAATACAAGAGGGTTAGGAGGGCCCTGCTGGTGGTACAAAAGGTAATACTTGTGGGGGATGAACTGATAGGAGAAATAGAAGATTTGGTTGTTAGCTGAAGGCAGAATTGGCTTCTCTGAAGAGATTGTTTATCAGAGATCACCTAAAAGTGGGAAGAGTAGGCGATAGTCGGATAGATTGGGGTAGAGAGTTCCAGAGGATGGGGGAGGCTCTGGAGAAGTCCTGAAGATGAGCATGGGAGAAGTAGACAAGGGAGCTAGAGAGCAGGAGGTCGTGGGAGGAGCAGAGAGGACGGTTTGGGTGACATGGGAAGCCAGTGGAGGGATTGGCAGAGAGGGATGGCAGATATGGAACAGTTGGTAAGGTGGATGAGTCTGGCAGCAGCATTCATCATATACTGAAGAGGGGATAACCTGCGATGTAGGTAGGCCAATGAGGAGGGAGTTACAATAGTCAAGGTGAGAGATAACAAGGGAGTGAATAAGTTGCTTAGTGGTTTCAGAGGTTATGAACAGGCGTATCTTAGAGACGTTGAGGAGGTGAAATCTACAAAAATTTGGACAGTGATTGGATTTGGGGCTGAAAGGACAGATGGGAGTCTAGGATCACACCTAGTATCCTGGCATGAAGGGAGGGACTGATGGTTTTATTATTGATTTTGATGGAGAAGTCAGGGCAGGGGGTACAGGCTGGAGGGAATATTATCAGCTCCATTTTATAAAGATTTAGCTTGAGGAGGTGGAGTGACATCCATGCTAATATGTCACTTAGTAGGTTAGTAATATGAAAGGAGACTGAAGGGGTGAGGTGAGGAGTAGAAAGATAGATTTGTGTGTCATCAGCATAGAGATGGTACTTAAAGCCATGGGAGCTTATTGAGTGATCAAGGGAGGAGGTGTAGATGGAGAAGAGAAGGGGTCCAAGGACAGAACCTAGAGGAAACCCTACAGAAAGAGGAAGTGGAGAGGAGGAGACAGTTCTAGGTAACGCTGAAGGAGCGCTGTGATAGGAGAAGAACCAGGAGAGAGCAGAGTCTCGGAGGCCAAGAGAGTGGAGTTTTTTGAGGAGGAGGGGATGGTCAACTGTATCAAAAGCAGCAGAGAGGTCAAGTAGTAAGAGTACGGAGTATTGACCATTGATTTCCCCTCTGCTGCATATAGATGTCGTTCAATCCATCTCCATACACAGTATTCCTTCAGTAGTTGTATATAGGAAACTCAAAAAAGAAGGATATACTGTATATGTATAGTGCTCTCCATGTATATAAGATTTTTTTATTTTAAATCTCATGTACTGGTGTGACTTCCTCAGAGTATAGCAAGTCTATTAGTCCATGCCACTCTTTATATATGGCAAGCTAATCTTTGCCTGGATGTAATTCCGACCACCATTATGTTGAAGACCAAAGACAGCTCTAAATACACAGCCATATTAAAGTATGCCTGATGTCAAATAATATTACTAGAGGCTATGAACAAGCGGCCACCTTGTTACTGAAGCCTTTCACATCAATGCTAACATATTATCAAGCTCACAACTAAAATACAAATAAAAGCTATGAAAAAATAAATATTCTAATGTTAACTTTAATTCTATTATTTATACCAAGATATACTGTACGTATAGCCGTGTATGTTACATATATTGTATGCTATGGCTGAATAAGGTCCTACTATGACATATACTACTATCTATAAAATATATATAGCCATGTGTGTTGCTGGTAATGAATGCAAAGACATAATATAATCCTATCTCATATCTAATTGGTGTATGTTTAAAGGGCCACACACCCTCAAAATTACTGCACAAAAAAACTAATATAAGATGTTTCTCCTGATACTTATAGTGTATCCATTTAAAGGGCCATACACCCCATATTGTATGCAAAGACTGAATATACTCCTACTATGGTGTATACTACTACTTCATATCTAATTGGTGTATGTTTAAAGGGCAATACACCCTTATTTTGCTGCGCCTAGAACTAAAAAAGATGTTCCTCCTGATACTAATAGTGCGTCTATTTAAAGGGCCATGCACCCAATATTAATTACCAGTGAATCCATAAACTATATTAAAGGAAAAAACACCCCCTATGTTAAATATATATAGGAAACACGGACCTTCCTACCTAATAAACCTCAATCAAAGTCAACATCTAAGCCTAGAGTTTGCATATAGCAGATCCAAATGGATTCCTTTTCGCTTTATGGCTTCCTCTCCAATGTCTTTTATATTTCTTCATACCAGCCACCGTGTCCTTAACAACCATGACTCATCTGTTGTCAGCAGATATTATTACCCTAAAATGTAGAATGAAATTGATGATAAACCATATTGAGGCCACTTGCTCATTCCCCCCCCCCCCCCACCTTTCCTGGCCTGCTGGGCTGCATGCTCAGATAAGGGTCTGAAATGGATTTTGGAGGGGGAAACCCACATCATTCTTTTTTTAACTTTGGCATCAGGTTCCACTTAAAATCCACACTATACCTGAAGGGCTTGTTATCCCCTGAGGAAGTCACATGACTGTGATGTAATACGTTGGGAGAAGCCTATGACGTCATACCGCAAACAGAAATATTGTCACAGAAAGGATACAGTATTTTTGGCACAAGTGGATGAAAATTAATTATGGACACATGCATTGATATATATAGAATTTTTATTTCATAATTAATGTGGACTTGCATAGTTTATTTGGATATATGATTTGTGGTATTACATAAGCTCAGTTATGGTTTTATTTGTTCTATACTGTGCAGCACTATTTAATACTGTATATTATTTGCTTATCAGGCGTGGAAACACACAGAGTGTATGCAGCAGTATTTGGGTGTATAATCAGACACACATTGTCCTTGAGTCAATTTGCACGTTTATTTCTTTATTCTTCCATATACATTTGTTTTTTGCATTTTAATAAGCTTGGTGTCACTGTATTCACACCATATTGATTGCTCTGAGGTTTTTTCACTACCTTTGGCTCATAGACTTGCATTGTGAGAAGCATAGCAGAGACTGCATACCAGGGGTGGACTGACCATTGGGGAACTCGGGCACTGCCCGAGGGCCCGGGGTTAGTAGGGGGCCCCATGAGATGTCCCTGGTATCTTTCATAGGCTTTTTTGGGTGTGGTGTGAGTGTGGGCAAGGACACAGGGGCCCCATGATCCCCTATTGCCCGGGAGCCCCATGAGTTGTCAGTCCGCCCCTGCTGCATACTGTATGTTATAGGCAACTAATATTCTTTTCATGTACCTATTTAAAGCAGAACTAAACTGTATCTGAGCACCACAAATTGAATACACAATTTTATAAATGTTTAACTTCTGCAAGGACTACTACTTCCAGGTTCCTCTATGACGTCATGTTCAGCCTAGGAGACTGAGGCTCGGAACGCATGAAGGCCAATGGGAATGGTGTAGTGAGGTGAATCACATACAGGCTGTATACACTGGTGCTGATATTATAATTATTATATTATATCATTTTCAGCTTTCGGCGCTCTCACAGTTGAACGGCAATTGCACAGTCATGCAACACTATACCCAAACTAAATTTTTATCATTTTGTCCATACAACTAGAACTTTCTTTTTGGTGCTATGTGATCACCACTGTGTTTTTTTTGTTAAATAAATGAAAAAAGATTTTTAAAAAACAATTTTCTTCATTTCTGTTATAAAATTTTACAAATAAATATTTGTTCTTCATAAATTTACAGGACAGTACAGATATCCCCCAAATTACCCCTTTTTGGAAAGTAGTCTGCACTATTTAGTAAGAGGCATGGCGAGTTTTTTGAAGTTTTAATTTTTTGCCATATTGCAATGTTTTCACCATTCTTTTTTTTTTACATACTGTCACCAGTGCAGTACAGCATCATCATATAACTGGTGTAGCGTAGATCAGGGACACTGACCAGTGACAGTATGGAAAAAAAATAATACTTTTTTTAATTTTTTATTACTTTTTTTCTTTACAGTTTTTTTTATAAAGCACTGTGACCATAGTAATATAATGTTACCATAATAACATTTTACTACTCTGGGGAAGTGATCAGTATTTTTTTTTTTACACATTATGATTGCTTATAGCAATGAATTTCCCTGCTATACGCAAGCATTTAACTGAATGAAATCAACTCATTCAGTGTTTTTGTTGTGATTATCTGTGATTTGCCACAATTAATTATATGACACAGATTGGCTGTGATTTGCCCAGTCTGTACCATGTGATCGCTGTGACCAATCACAGCTAAGCAACACAACTTTATACAATGGATGGCATGAAAGGAAGCCATCCATTGTTTACAATTGTCATGTGACCTGCTGTGATTGGTCACATGGTACCAGCAATGAGCCGGTACACAGATTGGTCACTGGCTGTGTCTGAGGGACACAGTCAGTGACTGATCTCACCACATTGTGGCTGCGACATATGACGCTCACCCGGATCAATGGAAGTACCGCTCAGCCTTCATTTTGTTATTGGCCTTGGGAGACGTAGCGTTGTTTGACCCACCTGTAAAAATGGGTCATAATGCTCTGGTGGGTTTGCATTCCTTCTACTATCACAAGTGGTGAAGAAGCTGGGAGTTTGTTTTGATATCAAGTATTCACGTAAAGGATCCTTTTGTCACAGCGTGGTGTATGGGAATCTGCACATTATTGGACTTTTAAATTGATTTTATATCACTTGCTTGTTGTTTGTCAATTTGGATAACACAACGAATTATTAAAGTGGTTCTAAAGGCTCAAGGTTTTTTACCTTCATGTATTCTATACATGAAGGTAATAAACCTTCTGTATGCAGTACCCCCCCCCCCCCCCCTGTACACTGCTTCTTCTAAAAGGGGGTTTAGGGGCTTTTTGCTCCAGAACATGCACTCAACTCAATAAAAGCTTATGTGTCCATGTACACATAGGCATCTACCACAGTTTAGGAGCAGCAGAGTTTAGGGGCAGTTAAATGTTCCTCTTCTGAATGCAGAATAATCACGAAAAGGAGAGGAAAAAACGCTAAACGTGGCAAAAACATGTGTAAACACGGCTAAACACATCTAAACGCAGCTAAACACTAGCCACATTTAGTGCTTGGGCATTAATCCATGTCAGTGGAAAAAACTTTGGCCAATCAAATGAATAAACGTTCAAGCGCTAAACGTGGATAAATGCGGCTAAACGCAGTACCGCGTTTATATGAGCTTTTGTCGCGTTTAGAGTTTTTCTGCTGCCAGGAGAGTTTAATGACTAGGTTAGTTCATGTGTACATGAGGTCTTACCATTTAGTAACTTGTTTCCTTTACTGAAGCATGTGTTACTGTTTACTTCACCTGAGAAGAAGGGTCTCTGAGGTTACAGCTAAGTCATCATTTTTTTTTCTTTCTCATATTCATTTTGCTTTTGTCAGTTATAAGTACAAAGTGAACCCACCAAAAGGAGGTCTCATCTCTTTTACCTGTTCCCATCTGAAGATCAACATATGTGGCAGTTTCCTTCACCACATTCTATATATAGAAGCCTGTATCTGTGGCTTGCTGCTTTTTATGCGAAAACAACACACCTTAGACTCTAATTCCTCTTACCACCCACAGCAACGGTCACATGTCATAACAGCAGTACATTTTCCACAGGATAACTATGCCATGTCTTAACTGTGTTATTTATTTCTCAGCTTTAATTCTAAGGAGCATATTTTAGCATTGTATAGATATAGAGACCCTGCAACAGATACTTTATAGATGAGCAACTCATCATATACTAATCTTAAAAGTGCATTCTCTTTTTCATTTCTTAATATATTATAAACAATCATGTCATTTCATTATTTTACAGCTTTGGTCTAGATTACATTTTATTCTTGCTTAACACAATTTTCTGAAGAGAGGTTCACACAACATGTAGCAATAAGCTATTACACGTGACAGTGGCGTCCCGAGGCAGGTGCACAACGGGTGACACCGACCGCACAGGGTGACACCAGACCCGCTCCACAAAAAGGTAAGTTGTAAAGCAAGCCGACGATCCCCACAGGATGGATCCGATAAATAATTTCTTGGAGTGGGTCCGGTGTCACCCCGTGTAGGTTGCAGATCGTCGGCATGCAACCTATACGGGGTGACTCCAGACCCGCTCCAAGAAAAGGTAAGTTATAAAGAAAGCCAACGATCCCCGCAGAATGGATCAGATCTGCAGATTGAGCATAATGGATCGGATGTCCCTTCCCACTGCTTGTAAAAATTATTCAGCAGCTAATTGGCCACTAGGATTGCTTTTACATAAAAGCCGACCGCCAGCTGAAAAAAATGATACCAGGATGATTGTAAAAGCAGGGTGTAGCGCTAAATGAGTAACTAAAAGGCAAGAATCTGTGCTTATATCCAATATAGACACATTAATAAAGTGACCCAGTGATATGAAAACGTATCAATAACAGTAAATGCATGCATATATCATACAAAATGCATAAAAACGCATAAACAATATATGGTGAATTGATAAATCTGCATAAAGTGCGACATAAAGTGATAGCCTTGTCACTGAGTGGTGACAAATCAGGTACAAAGTGTCTGACCAATTAATCAGACAATAGTCCACATCTAAGGTGCATATGAGATCTTGATGATCTTCAAATCCAGTGATCTGTTCAGATATGCAATCAGACTGTGCATTTGGAAATACCAATTCCAAAGGACTGGAGATCCCTTTATGGTCTGGTCTGGTCTGGTCTGGTCAGGTGCCCCTCACTGCCTGGTATCCACTGCCACACATGCAGATCTGTGGGTGTTAGTAGCTCACATCATCCCGATATAACCACTCAAAGTCCAGCAACGTACCAGTACATTGCTGGTCCAGGTTGGGCATAAATGTAACAGCAGAGAACATGGGCATGTGATGAATTGGATCTGTGAACCAATATGACCACAATTCATTCTTTTTTGTAATGCCCATGTTGAGGATGAGTCCCAAAAACGTTTTACATTCAGAAACCGTTTTAGGTTTCCATGCAAATTGTTTGGCAAGAGTTGAATTTGGGTGGGTGGTAATATATTGTTGTGTGTATAAATTGCCTTGGCCCACAATCACTTGGTACAAATCTTCCATGATAAACAGTGGAGGGGCTAAACGCTAGTGCTGGCAACGAGCAGAGCTCATCCTACTAACATTGTGTTTTTGGGATCACTATACAAAGCAGGGACATGATCATTGTATTGCTCCATACAAACACTATACTAGTAATGGCGGTGATCAGCGACCTATAGCGTGGGTGTGATAGTGTACGGGCAATCTAACACTAGCTGACCCTGGCTGGGTGGGGCGTTTATTGACCCTGATGCTATCTGATGTCGCTAGTGGCAGGAATACAGTGATCAGTGAAAAATTCTATGTACTGACACTGTACTAATGGCACTGGCAGGGCGATCAAAGAGTTAATAGGGGCAATCAAAGGGTTAAATGTGCTAATCTAGCGTGTGTGTGTAAAATATAGTGCTTTTACTTCGTGCAGTGTTCTCTCTTCTTTCTCTGGACCAGTGGGTCCAATGGGTCTCAATATGGTATTTTTTATTTTATTTTTTTAAACATTTTTATTATAATATTTTTTAATACATATATCAGAATAGTGCAATGTTACCATAGTACCATTGTACTACTGTGGGGGGTGATCAAGAATTTTGTTTTGGTTTTTCTTTTACACTTTGCTTTGCAGAAGAAATACAGATCATTTCTCCTGCAATGCAAAGCTTGCTGTCATGAACCTAACTCATTCATGAACTGTCATGAATGAGTTAGGTTTTTGACAGTTAAAGATAGTGATCTGTGATTGGCTGGAGCTGGTCACATAGTACAGGGTGCTGTGATTGGCCCCATGTATCATGTGGGCCAATCACAGCTCACTAAGAAGAGAAGCAGAGCTGTTATGAATTGGGTAAACATTAAAAGACAGCAATGGACTATAGTAGTAGTCCCTTGCAACTACTTTTGGCTAAAGATACCTAGGTATATTGTGTAGTACTACCTTTTTATGTGAAAGATACACTATATAGGAACATTCTATATTTGCAGTTAGCTGTCATGAAATGTTTGGTAAAGGTACATTTACCATCAGCTTCCAGCTGTCATTATGGTTTGACAATGAATCAATGGACAATAAGAAATGCCTTCTTTAGCATACATCAGGCCCATAGACAAAGGGGCTGATTTGCTAATGATGAGTTTGCTGTTCACTTTGCAAAGAGAAGTTGCATTTTACAAGAGAATTTGTCCAAGAGCTTTGTGAATGAGGCGAAGCTCTGCTAACTTCTATCATCCAATCGTGTTTTTTTTCCCTTGCAAAGTGCAAACTGTGATAGCCTATTTACCTTTAGTAAATCAACCCCAGAGAGTGTGCACTGAGCTAAGTACTTGCCAGAATAAACTTTTCCACATCAGATAGCTGGCATGAGTATGCAAGCTGATCTGTAATACTTGCCATTGCCATTTGTACCATATTATTAAATAGTCCTATCTGCTTTTATATTTCCTGAACTCTAAGCTCCATGTACACGGGACACTTCTGAACGATGGAAACTGACTGCTGGAAAACGTAGGTTAAAAAACGTCTGTTTAGCCGAGTTTGCATACTGCGTTTATGAGCGTTTGCGTTTAGAAGCGTTTTTTAAAGATAACCTAAGGGGACCTTCCAAAATGCCCAGAATGCACTGAAAAACAGTAAAAAAAATTAACTATTTCAGACATTTTGAGAGAAATAGAGAGAGCAGAAGAAATTATTGCAGCACTGTCTAACATATTTTCTTTCATGCGAAACCTCAAAGTATGGTGTACCAGGTCCATTTGAGTACCAGGAAAATGCTTTGCATGCATCTTTCATGATGAAAAAAAGCTCTGGACAGCATCTGAAAATGGAAGAGTTAAAAAATGTTTCCAAACGCAAACTCTTATAAACGCGGTTAGCCACGTTTACAAGTGTTTGGCATTTGAAATGCTGATAAAATATACTCCTGAACGTTAATTTGGTGCGTTCAAAAAAAATTACTGTAAACTCAACTGCCTGTAAATGATTATAAACGACATAGTGTACATAGACACATAGGAAAACATTAGAGAAAGTTTAGGGGTTGCTGAAAAAAACACAGAAAAGCTCTTGATCGTCAGTTTATCAGCTGCAGTGTACATGGAGCCTAAATGTTGAAGTTAACTGTCATTAACCTGCAGTTTATCAAAATTTCACCATCAAATAGAAAAGTGAACATGAGTTAAGAAATCTGCTTCCTCACTTACTTTTCAGCTGTTATGTTTCGCAGTTCTTCTAAAGCTGCTGGTTTTCCTGCTGGTTAAAAGGGGAAATGTATTATTTAAATGATATAAGCCAGTGGTGTCAAACTCAATTTCATTTCAGGTGTGCCTTATGTACAGAGTGCAGGGTTCAGGGGTGGACTGTGTACAGACAAAGAACATGATGCCAAGTAAAAATACATAATGAAGTCCAATATATGTAAGTTCATATAGCACTAGGACAATCTCTTGAGGCTGTAGCAGGCTCTAGGTGAAGACATAAAAGAAGAAGAAAGGCGCCTCTAAGTGCAGTATGAAGGACATTTATTCTGGAACAAAGAAAAAACACTCACATGGTAAAAGTGTAAAAAGAAGTTCAAAGGTATTGTGGAGTGTCAATATGGCGTCCAAGTCCTCGCTGAGTATGCTGTGGTCCGCGCTAGGGGAGACTGTAGATGGAGAAAGCAAGCCAGCGCGTGTGTGTCTCGGAAGATGTGCGTTGGAATGCACCCTGGAGTGCAACGTTGGCATCAGCGTAATAACTTAGGAAGGACAAGCAAGCAATGCAACGCATTTCAGAGCTTGAGAAGGGAGCGCTCTTGCCCTCTTTTGGCCTTGCGCATTCTCTGAAATGCATTGCATTGCATGCTAGTCCTTCCTACATCATCACGCTGACGCCAACGTTGCACTCCAGGGTGGTTTCCAATGCCCATCTTCCGAGAAACACACACGCTGGCCACGTT
The DNA here is from genome assembly GCF_062004578.1 of Staurois parvus. NCBI lineage: Eukaryota > Metazoa > Chordata > Amphibia > Anura > Ranidae > Staurois > Staurois parvus. The sequence goes on along the minus strand of NW_028318508.1, from coordinate 1,090,231 downwards.
CTCCATCTACAGATTCCCCTAGCGTGGACCACGGCATACTCAGCGAGGACTTGGACACCATCTTGACACTCCACAATACTGATGAACTTCTTTTTACACTTTTGCCAAGTTAGTGTTTTTTCCTTGTTCCAGAATAAATGTCCTTCATACTGCACTTAGAGGCACTTTTCTTCTGTTTGTGGACTGTGTACAGAGTGCACCTCCTGGCTGCGAGGGCCACATGAAATGGTCTGGCCATCTAGATTCGGCCTGTGGGCCTTCTGTTAAAAGCTATGTTGGATAAATAGACCAGTTTAATGTAAATAGCCTAATAGACGGTTTTGCTTTTCTTGTGTTTTTCTTCTTCTTTCAGTGTAAATTTAGATGATGTTGTCTACTTTTTTTAAAACAACAGGCTTTTAACAATCTGTTATTTATCTCTTAGATTGTAAGCTCCAAGGAGCAGGGTCCTCCTAACCCTCTTGTATTGAACTGTATCATTGCTGTATTGTCTCCCTTTATATTGTAAAGCTCTGAGCAAACTGCTGGTACTATATAAATCCTGTATAATAATAATATTAATAATTTGTGGTAATCAGAGATCAGGTGATCTAGGTTGCCTAGGCAAGCAAGAGGTAAGGTGTCCAAAGATTCCAGAGACATGAGATTCCAGTGTTCTGGTCAAATTTTATGTCATTTGGGCACCAACACACACTGACAGCTGAGGCTTTATTGGGAAAACAGTTGTACGGTAGGCTATACAGTTCAGATATATACAAGGTTCGAATAAAAATTTTCAGTGATGCCTCTCTAAATTCATATTATGTTAAAAGATGGCAGCACTGACAATGACAAACATTAACACATTGTATGGGTTCTTCTCTATCACCTGACTTGGCAGCAAGTAATTTCAGTAAATTAATAGTTCACTACTCTCCATGAAAATGAACTCTTTTCTATATGATTTGGTATGTGCTGTAACTTAATTCTTGACAGGTGTTGCTGCATTTGAAGTTTACAGGCATATGCAAGCTATTTATGGTGATAACTGTGTTGCTGTGAGTACTGTGCGTTGGTGGACACAAGATGCAGAGATAGCAAGAAGGGAATATCTGTGTAGCTAAGTGTTGGTAGGTTGTTCCAACTAAATGATTTGGTACTATAATCAACAGAGAGCTGCAGGTCTCAAACACACCTGCTTGCTTGCTCCCTCCTTACTCCCCCCCTCTTCTATTTGGCTGTTCTGGACTTAAAGAAGGGGAAAGATGCAGCCATGAGTGTCATATTGGGAGATGTAGTTCTGCTGAGGGGTGGTGGCACTGTATTGGAGCAGTTGAAAGACTACAGTTCCCAAGGGGCAACAGGAAGGAGAGGAGAAGTTGAGGGATTCATAGCTGACTGCCTGGGAAAGTTCAGGGCAGTTTGCGCTGGGACGAAGGAGAGCAAGGACCTCCATAGTAGCATGTCCTGCCTTCTGGGGTCTCAGCCAGAAGTATACTCTGCTCTTCAGCTGTCACTATCGGGAAGCAGAGTACAGCTGTATCCACTCTTTTGCTGCTGCCAAACTGTCAAAGATAAGGATAGTGAGGCCATTCTTCATCATCATCCACAATGCTGATAGCCGGAGACTTAAAGAGATACCGATGAGAGCCCCTCCTCCATCCACAACTCTGTGCCGCAGGACTGATGGGAGGGTTGCTAATCCCCTATCTACAATGTTTGGCAGTAACTGGGTTTCTCAGAAACTGGTTAATCATTAAATCTATATAGACACATGTAAACTCATTAAAAGTAGCTTGCATAGAACTTCATTTTTGTCCAAGAAAACTCTGCTTCTTTGAACTGATTTTACATCTAACCTAGTATCATCCAATCCTGTCCCCTTAATTACCCCACAACCAAGTCAAGGATTATACCTGCAATTTACAATACCTTACTTGGATGCATGCTTATTAAATGCCTTTATAAGTGCACCAACTCTAAAGGGCCCCAACGTTAGCAGTCAGAAGAAACAGCTCCAAGATTTTCCTTGTTTTACTCAGTTTGCCTACATATGCTTTCTAGGACTTAGCATTAGACCAGACTGGCTCAAGCTATTTTAGGCCTAGCATAGCCATTCCCATGCATTCATTGGCATTATAGCTCTGGGGGTTTAGACATAACTACTCTTTTACTGATCATTGCTTCACGCTGGGAGACAATGTTACCATATAAGCTGACCTAGGTGGCTGGTAAATTATTGACCACATGGTACCATCAATTGCCGTATGTCCATATAATATACAGTAATACCTTGGTTTACAAATGCCTCGGTTAATGTAATTTTCGGTTTACAAATGAAAATCCATTGAAAATAATGCCTCGGTTTACAAATTTTTTTTTACAAATTTTTTTCACAATACGAAGTGTGTCAGTGCTGATTTTTAAATGCAATTGCCGGCTTTTTTTTCTACACTATAGCTCACAGAATCATTTTCCCCGGAGTTAACAGAAACTTTGTTTCTTTTAAGAAACTAAAAGGAAACATTGTTTCTCTTAACTCGGGGAAATAAATTTAAAAAAAAACTTTCTTTCTTTTAGCTGGAGGGAAAGTGACAGCAGACTTTCTGAGCAATAGTGAAGAAAAATAAAAGCGGTGATTACATTTAAAAACCGTCACCGTAATAAATAAAAACACGTGTGAGGTCCCCCCTCCCATCCATACCAAGCCCTTCAGTTCATTTTTATCATATGGGGTGGGGTCACATGCGTGATATCCCCAGGTGGCCCCGCTCCTTACATATTTAAGAACTTTCGAACCACCGGAGCAGGTAGAAGACTGGAAGCCATCGTCAGAAGCGGAGCCTTTTTTTTAAATTCCTTTGTCTGGTTGGCGGCGGCAGCGGCAGTGACGGGGGGCATCATGATTGCCATTGGATCTACTGCGGTGGTCATTATTTTATTTTTTCTTTTAATAAAGGACTTGTCAAAGACCGTGTCCTGTCTTTTTTCATACAACACTACGAAAAAAGAATTTTAAAAAAAGGATCCACTTCCAACAATGGCTTCCAGCCTTCTGCCTGCTCCGGTGTGACATCATTGATGTGGGGTCTATGCTCAGCATAGAACTTGATTGGCATTTGCCATTGAGCACCAGAATTGGTGGGTTCACCACTGGTTCCTTGTGCTTTTCACAGATGAGAGCAGGTGCACCCTGAGCACATGTGACAGATGTGAAAGGGTCTGGAGAAGCCTTGGAGACCGTTATGCTACCTTTAACATCGTTCAGCATGACCATTTTGGTCATGATGGTCATGATCCTTCAGTGATGGTCTGGGGAGACATATCCATGGAGGGACGCACAGATCTCTATAGGCTAGAAAATGGCACCCTGTCTGCCATTAGGTATCGGGATGAAATCCTTGGACCCATTGTCAGACCCTACGCTGGTGCAGTGTGTCCTGGGTTCCTCCTGGTGCACGACAGTGCTCGGCCTCATGTGGCGAAAGTATGCAGACAGTTGATACCATTGAATGGCCCCCACACTTGCCTGACCTAAATCCAATAGAACACCTCTGGGATATAGTATTTTGGTCCATCCGACACCGTCAGGTTGCACCTCAGACTGTCCAGGAGCTCAGTGATGCCCTGGTCCAGATCTGGGAAGGAATACCCCAGGACACTACCTGTCATCTCATTAGGAGCATGCCCCAACATTGTCAGGCATGAATACAAGCACAAGGGGACCATACAAACTACTGAGTACCATTTTGAGTTGCTGCAATGAAATTTCAAGAAATTGGATCAGTCTGCTGTATCGTTTTTTTTCACTTTGATTTTCGGGTTGTCTTTGAATTCAGTCCTCTGTAGGTTGATAATTTTCATTTCCATCAAACGATGGGGCATCCTCACATTCCTAACACATTACTCAGTCCATATCAGTATAGATATACAGCATAATATTTTTCCCTATTGGGATCTGATGTGTTTTCAAAGTGCTCCTTTAATTTTTTTGAGCAGTGTATTTTTGTCTTGACACAAGGAATGCATTAAGGTAAAAATTGTTAAGGCTTTAGAACCGCTTTAAGGCTTACATGCTTTGAACAAGTATTCTAATATTCCTTTTCAGGTGGTATTAAACCCAAAAACCAAAAATGTAATATATTGCAGCTTACCAATTCTTAGATGTGGTGGCTGCATTCGTTTCTTTTTCCCACTGTTTCCACCTTGTGATCTAGCCACTAACATATTCCCTGTATTAGCCCACTCTGGATTATGACGCACAAATGCACCTTTGGACAGCACTATTGTCAGTCTGAGGGGAGGGGAGTGTTAGATGTACTAGAAGATTTAGCTATACTAGCAAGTTGAAGTCAAAGTCCAGCTCACAATGCAGTTATAGCAACATTCTTTCATTTGGGATAAAAGATTTACATGAATAAATAAAAGCTGATCATTGTCTCAAACCTCCAACTGCTACATCTGCAGGACAGCTTGTGCTGTTGAAAAACAATTGATTTACTGGCTGGATCACCAGGTTAAAATAAAGGAAGGAAAGTTTAAAAATGAAAGCTTATGCAGTCAGCACATCTAAGAATTGGTAACCTGCAATTTATTAAATGTTTGCTTTTGGGTTTAAAGAATATGTAAACCCAACATGTCATATTCCTGATATGTGCCTGTTGTACCATGTACTTGTATGAAAAATTATCTTTTCTTCTTTGTATTGCTTCCTTTGTGTGAAATACCTGGTGTTCCTGACGGACCCCCTGCTCTCCTATCAAAAACTGACCACACTTGGCATGGGAGCACAGCATGGTCAGTTCTCTAGCTGTGCTAGACTGCACCCCAATGATCAAACTTGTGCTAACATGCCCTCCCCCCTGCACAGCCATTCACTGGGAAGACCAATGTGATGCTGTTTCTCTACCCTCACCTCTCTATGCAAATGAGAATAGAGGGTATGTCATCACAGAAAAAAGGGGGAAAAAAGGTATTTATTTTATATCTATTTTATATCTATGCACTTTTACTTTTCATTTTTATTTTAAACTGTATGGGTTGTTTTACAAGCTGAGGGTTTACATATATTTTAATACCGTTTTAAGTTGTCCTAATTGGCAGGTAGAGATAGTCTTATACATTATTTGTATAATGTGTTTTGAGACCATATAATTCTCCTGAGTGCTGTTTACAAATCAGACAATCTAATTGCATGAGATATACTTTCCTTCAGGAAGTACAAGAGAAGAAAATGCTTTCTCCATCACTGGTGTAGGAAGCATGACTCATGAAGCAGATATGTTTCACCAAGCTTTTGAGATTCGCTTTTACTGTACATACAATTACTAAGAAGTAAAATCGATGCATCACAAAGCACAATGTTTTTTTTTTTTTTATATGGCAGGTTTGCCTATTCATTGTTAAGCTGGCCATGCATAAGCAGGTCTGGCTGTTCCTGATTTTTGTTCTTAGATACTATCATCCAAATACGCAGCAGGTGGGAGAAAAAAACAATCGTTGAATGTCCATCCAAACAACTACACTTAAAATACTAAAATTATTATTTTTGGAGTTATATATACAGTGGGGATCGAAAGTTTGGGCACCCCAGCTAAAAATTTGTATTAATGTGCATAAAGAAGCCAAGGAAAGATGGAAAAATCTCCAACAGGCATCAAATTACAGATTAGACATTCTTATATTATGTCAACAAAAGTTAGATTTTATTTCCATCATTTACACTTTCAAAATAACAGAAAACAAAAAAATGGCGTCTGCAAAAGTTTGGGCACCCTGCAGAATTTATAGCATGCACTGCCCCCTTTGCCAAGCTGAGACCTGCCAGTGTCATGGATTGTTCTCAATCATCGTCTGGGAAGACCAGGTGATGTCAATCTCAAAGGTTTTAAATGCCCAGACTCATCTGACCTTGCCCCAACAATCAGCACCATGGGTTCTTCTAAGCAGTTGTCTAGAAAACTGAAACTGAAAATAGTTGATGCTCACAAAGCTGGAGAAGGCTATAAGAAGATAGCAAAGCGTTTTCAGATGTCAATATCCTCTGTTCGGAATGTAATTAAGAAATGGCAGTCATCAGGAACAGTGGAAGTTAAAGCAACATCTGGAAGACCAAGAAAAATATCAGACAGAACAGCTCGCAGGATTGTGAGAAAAACAATTCAAAACCCACGTTTGACTGCACGATCCCTCCAGAAAGATCTGGCAGACACTGGAGTTGTGGTACACTATTCCACTATAAAGAGATACTTGTACAAATATGGTCTTCATGGAAGAGTCATCAGAAGAAAACCTCTTCTATGTCCTCACCACAAAAATCATCGTTTGAACTTTGCAAATGAACATATAGACAAGCCTGATGCATTTTGGAAACAAGTTCTGTGGACCGATGAGGTTAAAATTGAACTTTTTGGCCGGAATGAGCAAAGGTACGTTTGGAGAAGAAGGGGCACAGTATTTAATGAAAAGAACCTCTGTCCAACTGTTAAGCATGGGGTTGGATCAATCATGCTTTGGGGTTGTGTTGCAGCCAGTGGCACAGGGAACATCTCACGAGTAGAAGGAAAAATGGATTCAATAAAATTTCAGCAAATTTTGGATGGTAACTTGATGCCATCTGTGAAAAAGCTGAAGTTACATCAAGAGGCGTAAACTGAAGGTTTTGCCATGGCCTTCACAATCTCCTGACCTCAACATAATTGAAAATCTATGGATAGACCTTAAAAGAGCAGTGCGTGACAGACAGCCCAGAAATCTCAAAGAACTGGAAGACTTTTGTAAGGAAGAATGGGCAAAGATACCTCAAACAAGAATTGAAAGACTCTTGGCTGGCTACAAAAAGTGTTTACAAGCTGTGATACTTGCCAAAGGGGGCAGTACAAGATATTAACTCTGCAGAGTGCCCAAACTTTTGCAGACGCCATTTTTTTGTTTTCGGTTATTTTGAAAGTGTAAATGATGGAAATAAAATCTAACTTTTGTTGACATATTATAAGAATGTCTAATCTGTAATTTGATGCATTTTGGAGATTTTTCCATCTTTCTTGGCTTCTTTATGCACATTAATACAAATTTTTAGCTGGGGTGCCCAAACTTTCGATCCCCACTGTATATATATACAATATATATATAAATATATATATATATAAACAGTTGTGTTCAAAACAATAGCAGTCAGACATCACTAACCTGATCAATCACTGTTTTTGGTAGAAATTATATTTCTACATGGCAAATTATTTACTAGCAGGTGTAGTAGAGTAATAGAAATCCAACAGACCCAACAGTCATGACATGCATGCTGCTGATTCTGTGTAGTTGAATCACTAATTGAAAGGGGCATGTTCAAAATAATAGCAGTGTAGAGTTCTATTAGTGAGGTCATTCATTCTTTGAAAAACAGGTGGCAATTATTGCCCTTATTTAAGGAAGGAAGGCAGAAAATGTTGTACATGCTGGTTACAGTGCATTTCTCTCTGAAATTCTGAGGAAAATGGGTCGTTCCAATCATTGTTCAGAAGAACAGTGTACCTTGATTAAAAAGTTGATTAGAGAGGGGAAAACATATAAAGAAGTGCAGAAAATGATAGGCTGCTCAGCTAAAATGATCGCAAATGCTTTAAAATGGCAACCAAAACCTGAAAGACGTGGAAGAAAGCGAAAAACTACCATTCGAATGGATAGAAGAATAGCCAAAATGGCAAGGACTCAGCCAACAATCAGCTCCAGGAAGATCAAAGAAGGTCTAAAGTTACCTGTGAGTACTGTTACAATTAGAAGACGCCTATGTGAAGCCAAGCTATCTGCAAGAAGCCCCCGCAAAGTCCCACTGTTGAAAAAAAGACGTGTGCTGAAGAGGTTACAATTTGCCAAAGAGCACATTGACTGGCCTAAAAGAGAAATGGTGCAACATTTTGTAGACTGATGAAAGTAAGATTGTTCTTTTTGGGTCTAGTGACAGTTTGTCACACGACCCCCAAACACTGAATTCAAGCCACAGTACACTGCGAAGACAGTGAAGCATGGTTGCGCAAGCATCATGATATGGGGATGTTTCTCATACTACGGTGTTGGGCCTATTTATCGCATATCAGGGATCATGGATCAGTTTGAATACATCAGAATACTTGAAGAGGTCATGCTGCCTTATGCTAAAGAGGAAATTCCCTTGAAATGGGTGTTCCAACAAGACAACGACCCCAAACACACCAGTAAACATACAACATCTTGGTTCCAGACCAACAAGATTGACGTTATGGAGTGGCCAGCCCAATCCCCGGATCTTAATCCAATAGAAAACTTGTGGGGTGACATCAAAAATGCAGTTTCTGAGGCAAAACCAAGAAATCGAGAAGAACTGTGGAATGTAGTCCAATCATCCTGGGCTGGAATATCTGTTCACAGGTGCCAGAAGTTGGTTGACTCCATGCAACACAGATGTACAGCAGTTCTCAGAAACAGTGCTTATACAACTAAATATTAATTAAGTGATTCAAAGGAAAGCAAAATCTTCAAACATTTTCAGTTTATATAGTGAATGTTTGAGTTTGTAAAGAAGAATACAAACACTGCTATTTTTTTGAACAGTCTAATATTAACTTTTCTTCAATTTTTTTAGAGGAACAACACAAATTTGATATTTTTCTTCATGTTTTGATTTGGAATAGAATGTGTAGTGTTCCCAATGCATTTGTGTGTATGGAAATAAAAGCTATTAGAAGGATTTTGAGCTTTATTCACTTTTTTCAACACACTGCTATTATTTTGAACTATATATATATATATATTTTACTAAACTAGAAAAGAGCAAGTGTTTCAGACTTGGCTGTAGGTTTGTATAAATAATACATGCCTGTTGATCCTTCCCATATTGTAGGGTTCACATGTACTTTTATAATGTTTATTAAAAAAATAAACCAGGGAAGCAATACACTTGCCTGTGCTGTTCTGAGTCCCAGTAAAGGAAACTCTTTAGCCTTTGCTAATAAAATAATAGCTTTAATTTCTGTGTGAAACTGATACCCAAGGAATACATATGTGAAAACTTGTTTTCTTGCAAAAAGATTGTAATTCTCTCCATTCAGTCCTTTGATCCACACAGATCGGCCAGGCAACGCAGTCAGGGCACAAACTCCCTTCAGAATTATTCAAAAGTGTGGCCAAGGGACAGTAAAAAATAGAAGATTGAGTTCACCTAAAGAAGGACATGATGTCACTTGGGGGTGAACACAGGCAGCAGCCACAGCAAGAATTAATCGCCCTGTAAACCCCAAAGTGAGTGAGCCATGTGAAAACCGTTTGCAATGCAGATGATTGCAGCATGGTAAATTGCCATTTCCAGGGTAAAAACAGGTGGTGAGGAGGCAATAGTTGCCTGTCAACCACCCTCTAAAAATAAATCCATATTTACTAAATGACTTCAGACCATCATCACCGGCCACTTTGTTGACGATCAGCATAATGAGTACATGTGGGATGAAATGGTTCAGGAGGGGAGAAGCATGCTCACTGCCCCTCTATTTACTTGCCAGAAAGAATGAATGTCAGGCTAAGGGTCTGGAATAGATTTGGAGGGGGACGCATGTTGATTTTCTTTTTTTTTTATCCTTGAGAACTCTAGGCAAAAAAACAAAAACAAAATTGCCATGGGGTCCTCCAAAATTCTTTCAAGTACCCAAAACCATATCAGGCCACATGTTCTCAATATGGAGAGGGTACCTTGCCAGCAAAGATGGCTAAGGTCAAGTCACATGTTAGGGTATGCAGGGGGAGAGTCTTAGGAATTGAAAGCCAACTGTAAAATAGGATATCCCAGATATCCACCTCGACCCTCTATTATTCATTCACAAAAAAGTAAAATGTAAATAAATACATGTAAAAAGTTCTATGGTGTAAATTCAAATTCCCTGACCAGCAGCTGAATGTAAACAAACTAACTATTATGCTGGCTGAAGTCATTGACCAAATATAGTCACACACACAGATACATTATATATATATATATATATATATATATATATATATATATATATATATATATATACATACACACATATCCATTCACCTTTTTGTTCAGACAATCCCTCTGGGGAATGCTGCTGCTGGTGGTGCTAACAGAAATTTGGAAGGTGCTAAAGCTCAGCCACATATCCCTAGTGCCACCACTAATGAATGACATTCACTGTGCATTATTAACAATTAGCAAAAAGAACCTTTTCACTTATAATAACTCTTCATTGCATCCCAGTGCTGCTGATCACTCAGTCTCTTTGCAATTGCTTCCTGTCTATATGCATAACTCCAGCACATGCTGCATGGCTGATTGGCTACCATGCACAGCTGCACCAGATTCTGAGAGCTCCAGTTTTAGTAAATCGCCCCCATAGTTTTTCACCATTATGATTATGTTTTTTGCTTCCTCTTGTAGCCCTGATGAAGGGGGAATGGTGTGGCCCTGAAACGTGTTGGCCTTTTCTATATCGCTTTTTTATCAACAATTAGGTTCCATGCACACTGGGTGTTTTGATAACGCTGGTAACGTTAGCTGCGTAAAGTCATATTAAAATTTTTTTTATCATTTTTGCATTAGTGTTTAGCTGCATTTTGAGGTGGTTTACCGTGTTTTGCCGCATTTTTCACCGTTAGTGTGTTTTTATAGCTAAAAGATTCCTCTAGAAACCCACTAGTTCTGGGGTTTTTTTCCAGCCAAAAAACATTGTTGCCCAAAAACGTTGATTACAGTCTATGTGTGCATGGACACATAGGATAACATGCTGGGGAGTTTACTGGCTGTAGAAAAAATGTCAAAAGCCAAAACAACAGCTGGAAAAACGTCCAGTGTGCATGAGGATTCAAAATGATTTTGGACTTATCTGATTTTGGTATGGCACTCTGTTCTGTATTTCTAAAGCTAATTTATTGGTGAGAGAGAGAGAGTCATCAAGGCTAGTATTGATGTTGCAGTGGTTACAGTAGGCAAATCTTTAACCAACTTTCATTTATTTATTTCAGGTGCTTATATAGCGCCTTTAAATTATGCAGCGCTTAACATATTATACATTCACATCAGTCCCTAACCCTCAAGGGGTGTACAACCTAAGGTCCCTAACTCACATTCATACATACACATACTAGGGCCAATTTAGACAGGATACAATTAATATATGGAAAGAGATCTGCTCATCTATGGCCACCCTATGAAAGCAGTCATACCAGATAAATGGAACATCATGAAAAATATCTCCAGGTCCAGTTTGTTCATTCATCATTATTTTAAAAAGTGCTAGCATTTTAGCTTTACTAAATTATGTTTTAAAGTACAGAATCTGTATGAATTTGGTACAGTAAACTCACTGCACTCCCAAACGTTTGGGAATGAGAAGAAAGGTTTGGATACTAAATGTAATAGGCAGAGCAAGCACACATAGCTTAACAGCTACGGATAGAATTACTCAATGTCAAATGTCAGTAACAAACTACTTTTATTTGCATTATAAAACAGCTGGAGTCTGTGTTACATTCAACCTTCCAGGACCAGTAAACCTTAAATAAAAGTTATCAGGCATGGCGGAACTATATAACATTCACGCAGTATGACCAAGCTTTCACTGACATATATTTTATTGACAGATAGAACTTCAAGTATTTGACTTATATAAAAAGATTATAAACTGCATAAAACTACACTGTGTACAGAAACTAAACTCCCATTATAGCTTTATCCGAAAAGTCTAAAGTTAAAGTGTTACTAAACCCACAACAGTAAAATCAGTCTGTATATACAGTAAAGCAGGATTGTTATACTCACTGTGGAACCTAAGGGGTAATCCTCTGAATTGTGTAAAAACACTGTTTGATCCCGACTTCTATGATCCTCCCCTTCTTCCAGTGTCCCCCTCTTATCTCCTGATAAGACATATGGTTTGGAGACACTGCACATGCTCAGTTTGGTGTATATTGCTAGATAGGTTTTTTTTTCTTGAGAGAGTGCATGTGATCAGCAAAGGGCCAATCAGCACTGTCCAGACAGAGGTCACGGGTTCTGCATTCTCCTAGAGCAGAAAGAAAACTCCTCCTACAAGCTGTAACCAGTGTTCTGTTGAACACTGAGAGAAGTCACAAGAGTGCTCTAACTGCTGATGAGAAAAGGTATTTAGCAGTTTATATTTACTAAAATATTTGCATTTCCATGTTCAGTGTACTGTGGGAGATTGGATATAGTGAATGCAGAGACCTGGGTTTAGTAACACTTTAAGATCACTTGTTAAAATATTTATTAACCTTTTGCTGACCAGTAATGTCCCTGGTATGTCACCCATGTTTGAATGGTTGTACAGGATTGATGCCTGCAGCTACCATTATTTAGTGCAGACGGTCGGCTTTTTGTAATAGCAATTGGAGTGACTAACTAGCTGCTCAATTGCTATTACAAGCAGCGGGAGGACAGGTCCCCTCCCCCCCCGCCGCCTTCCCTTGCTTAAAGCTATTGTCCCACAGGGAGTCCCAATTGACTGTCCAGCTAGTCAGGGGGCCAAACAGAAACTGGATCAGCTTGGTTCAACTCTGTTAAATAGCAAACCAGAAGTGATGGGCTGACATCACTTCCAGTTTTACTTTGAAATACACTGCGCCATTTTTTAAACATAATAGCATTCAGTCACAATAATCTTGGTGTGATTGAATGCTTTTAAGGGTAGAGGAGGGATATGGGGTCTTGTTGACCCTAGATCCCTCCATAAAGAGTACCTGTCAAATGCTTATTGTTTACATTCTTTGTGACAGCAACAAAAGTGATAAATTTTTTTTTAAAGTGACAGAGTAGAAAAAAAAATGTAAAAAAAATAGTAAATTGCGCTTGCTCAGAAAGACAAACACATGCGTCGGTCCTGCAAGCAAGCAAGCAAACAGCGATCATTCCACACATGTGAGGTATCACAGCAAACGTCAGATCATGTGCAGTAATTTCAGCACCAGACATCCTCTGTAAATCTAAAGTAGTAAACTATATAAGCTTTTAAAGCGTCACCTATGCATAGCAAAATTTCTGTTGTTTGTTGGTGTTGCACAGGTGTGTGCAATTTTAAAGCAGGACATGTTTGGTATCTATATACTCTGCGTACTTGCATATTTTATATTTAACAAAATTTGGGTTATGTATTGTGCTTTTTTTGCATTAAAATTAAAAAAAGTGTATTATTTCCTCAAAAATTGAGTTTGAAAAACCACTGTGCAAATACCATGTGACATAAAAAATTGCAAAACCCACCAATTTATTCTCCTGGGCCTCTGCTTTAAAAATATATGTTTGGGGGTTTAAAGTAATTTTCTAGCAAAAAAACCTTATAGTTTCCTGTGAACAAAAAGTGCTAGAAAAAGTCTGGTCCTATTACAAAAAAAGAGACCTGTCATGAGAGAAACATGGAGGTTGACACTGCAGAGTTCTTCTAAAAATGCTGGTTGCCTTGCTGTTGTGTTGATCCTCTGGTTTTTGCACTGTAAATCACAGACCAAAACATGCATAAATTAATATGTGACATTTCTCTGACATTCCTGATATGCATTTTTGTTCCAGCTCATACAAAAAAGTGTCTCATACAAAAATTCATCCAGGCAACAAACATTTCCAATATTACATTGGCAATAATCAGAAATCCTCCTGCGCTATACAAATGGACCTACCAAGTCTAATCACTAGCTGCTAGCACTCAAAACTGATACCAAATTCAGTGTGAATAGATTATATAAAAATAGTGCAGCGCTCAAAACTAATGTAGATAACCAAAAAACACATAACAGTGATAAATACTAGTGTCAACCCTTAATCAAAATGCCACTTGTATCAAATAGTGCAACACTCAAACTAATACAAATACCAAGAAAAACATACAACAGTGATAAAATAAGTGCCAACCCTTGATCAAAGGTAAGAAATTAAAGTGCAAAACATGACCATAAATACATAGTGCATAAATATATAAATATTGCTTAGAAAAAAGAAAAAATGTCCAATACGGGGAAAAAAACTCTAACAGTGCTCACACAGTGCCACACAAAATGAAACCACATAAGTGTTAAAATCAAGAACAATGTCCTTATAGTGGAAACAAGAAATAATTGAATTCATGCGATGTGCTTTTATGATGATGGATACAACTGTGACTGTATCAAAAAAAAAAAAAAAAAAAAAAAAAATCCTTCCGTGTATGGCTAAAGTGCCTCCTCACCTCCTCCTACTGACCCCAAAGGGCCAACAGGCATGCAGGATCACCTGGATCCTTAAATTGTAAAGGCCAGCAGCTTCTTTTCTTTCCTGGATCTCCTCCGCAGGATTCCACAAAGCCCCCAGTCAGTCAGGGCAGTCCTGGGGAGTAGTAGCTCACCAACCCGGTGAGCCAAAAAGAAAACTCTCTAAGTGCAGTATTAAGTAACTGATATTTATTTTCAAAGAGTAAAAACAGGGGTTACACTCACATTGCAGACATTCTCCCTCCTCACTGATGTGTGGGTGTACTGCATGTGCATGGGACCTCTCAGGTGTAGCAAGATGGCGTCTCACGCCGGAAATGCGTCACCACGGAACTACCGACTCGCGTACCTACGCGTTACGTCACCGTCAACTCGTGACTTCATCTGGGTAATACCCTACGAGTGTAGTTCCTCCCTTTTATATCGGACCCAACTGTAATGACATCGCTGGAGGCCCGCCTCTCATATACTCCACAGTACCCACGCCATTTTCCCGACTACCTCTCACCTAAACACACCGGCGGCCATTTTCCCGTCTCCCTCCTGTCACCTATCCTGCCGCATACTGCAACATAGGCTCAATGGGAGAATCTCCTAACCGAAGACTATTATTGGGGGACTGAATACTAAGTGCTGTTAGATAATATTAAATAAAAAATAAAAAATCCATCACCTAGCCTGCCGCATACTACAGTTTTAAAACCAATGGACAAAAAAATCCCCTAAACAGGAGACTATTAATGAGGGACCGAATACTAAATACTACTGAATAAAAATAAACATAAATATATGTACATCCGCATCACTAGGGGAAAGAAACAAACTAGGAGGATAACCTTTAATTAAAAACAATATATGAATAATCAGGGGAATAAATTAAAAAAAGGGGAATATATTAAAAAGATACCCATAGATAGGAATTAATTTATTTAAAAAAAAAAAAAAAAAAAAAAAAAAATTAATATTAAAAAACACTAGAAAAAAATATTAGATAAAATATATATGTACAATCAATATATACATATATATAAAAAATGTATACATTCAAAAACATGTATACATAAAAGATCTATGTATAAATACGCCATAATGTCCTACATCATACAATCTACCCACACATTTACATAATAAATAATACAGTATAGAATACAGTCAAAATATGAAATAACTGTTAAAATCTAAACATTATTAATGATATTTGAAAAATATTAACACAAATAAAAACTACTAATATTAATCTCTCACTAGGATAAAGTGTATAACTATCTTTCACATATCAAACCTCTACTTATCCTTAATGTACAAACAAGGAGTGAAAAACAACCTCTCAGTAATTACTAATAAAGCTATTCAAATCAAACTCTACGTTTAGCCCTTTGGGCACCTGTGTATTCATAGAATAAATCCACCTAGACTCCGCCTGGCTAAGGGATTTAATTTTGTTCGACCCCCTCCAGTGTCTTTTATACCTTTCAATCCCCCAAAATTTCATTTTACTGGGATCTTTATTATGACATAGTGCAAAATGTCTCGAAACACTGTGTTTTGGGAATCCTTTGTTAATATTCTGGACGTGCTCCCGTAGCCTTTTCCATAATGGTCTCTTTGTCCTGCCTATGTATTGGAGCCCACATTCACATTCCAAGCAATAGACAACTCCCTCCGTTTTGCAAGATATGAAGTCATTGATCTGATACTCCTGGCCCGTCATAGTGGCTATAAAGCTGTTCCGTCTTTTGTTTAATCGTTTTGTAGCCACACATGTAAAACAATTTCTACATGGAAAAAAGCCTTTTTCATTCAGGAAAGTAATGTAATTTGTCATCGGAGGATCCAGTACATTCTTGACCACCTTTGTCCTGATCGTAGGGGCTCTTCTATAGATAAATTTGGGGGAGTCAGGTAGCAAATTCCCTATGACTGGATCCAACTTAAGGATATCCCAATGTTTTATATAAATATTCTCTATTAATTTAAAATGTACATTAAAATCTAAAATGACCGCAATTTGAGCATCAAACCCACTATCCTTACTCCTATCTTCAAGGAAAGTGTTTCTATCCATGTTGCCCACTTCCTTAATTTTCCGTTCTATCTCCTCTACCGGGTAACCTTTTTCAATAAATCTTGATCCTAGTAGATCCGCTTGTTCAAGATAATCTCGTTCCAAGGTGCAGTTCCTTCTCATTCTAACGAACTGCCCTTTTGGGATATTAAAAATCCATGGTGGATAGTGGCAACTTCCCTTGGGGATATATCCATTGCGGTCAACCTTTTTAAAAAAAGTCTTAGTAACTATACCCTCATCCGTAATTTTAATATTCAAATCTAAAAAATTGATTTCATCTTTGCTATACTCCCAAGTAAATTTTATATTTTTATCATTAATATTAAGTTTATTAAGGAAGGCTACCAAAGTGGTTAGTTAGGATCTACTAGGATCAAGATTTATTGAAAAAGGTTACCCGGTAGAGGAGATAGAACGGAAAATTAAGGAAGTGGGCAACATGGATAGAAACACTTTCCTTGAAGATAGGAGTAAGGATAGTGGGTTTGATGCTCAAATTGCGGTCATTTTAGATTTTAATGTACATTTTAAATTAATAGAGAATATTTATATAAAACATTGGGATATCCTTAAGTTGGATCCAGTCATAGGGAATTTGCTACCTGACTCCCCCAAATTTATCTATAGAAGAGCCCCTACGATCAGGACAAAGGTGGTCAAGAATGTACTGGATCCTCCGATGACAAATTACATTACTTTCCTGAATGAAAAAGGCTTTTTTCCATGTAGAAATTGTTTTACATGTGTGGCTACAAAACGATTAAACAAAAGACGGAACAGCTTTATAGCCACTATGACGGGCCAGGAGTATCAGATCAATGACTTCATATCTTGCAAAACGGAGGGAGTTGTCTATTGCTTGGAATGTGAATGTGGGCTCCAATACATAGGCAGGACAAAGAGACCATTATGGAAAAGGCTACGGGAGCACGTCCAGAATATTAACAAAGGATTCCCAAAACACAGTGTTTCGAGACATTTTGCACTATGTCATAATAAAGATCCCAGTAAAATGAAATTTTGGGGGATTGAAAGGTATAAAAGACACTGGAGGGGGTCGAACAAAATTAAATCCCTTAGCCAGGCGGAGTCTAGGTGGATTTATTCTATGAATACACAGGTCCCCAAAGGGCTAAACGTAGAGTTTGATTTGAATAGCTTTATTAGTAATTACTGAGAGGTTGTTTTTCACTCCTTGTTTGTACATTAAGGATAAGTAGAGGTTTGATATGTGAAAGATAGTTATACACTTTATCCTAGTGAGAGATTAATATTAGTAGTTTTTATTTGTGTTAATATTTTTCAAATATCATTAATAATGTTTAGATTTTAACAGTTATTTCATATTTTGACTGTATTCTATACTGTATTATTTATTATGTAAATGTGTGGGTAGATTGTATGATGTAGGACATTATGGCGTATTTATACATAGATCTTTTATGTATACATGTTTTTGAATGTATACATTTTTTATATATATGTATATATTGATTGTACATATATATTTTATCTAATATTTTTTTCTAGTGTTTTTTAATATTAATTTTTTTTTTTTTTTTTTTTTTTTTTTTTTTTTAAATAAATTAATTCCTATCTATGGGTATCTTTTTAATATATTCCCCTTTTTTTAATTTATTCCCCTGATTATTCATATATTGTTTTTAATTAAAGGTTATCCTCCTAGTTTGTTTCTTTCCCCTAGTGATGCGGATGTACATATATTTATGTTTATTTTTATTCAGTAGTATTTAGTATTCGGTCCCTCATTAATAGTCTCCTGTTTAGGGGATTTTTTTGTCCATTGGTTTTAAAACTGTAGTATGCGGCAGGCTAGGTGATGGATTTTTTATTTTTTATTTAATATTATCTAACAGCACTTAGTATTCAGTCCCCCAATAATAGTCTTCGGTTAGGAGATTCTCCCATTGAGCCTATGTTGCAGTATGCGGCAGGATAGGTGACAGGAGGGAGACGGGAAAATGGCCGCCGGTGTGTTTAGGTGAGAGGTAGTCGGGAAAATGGCGTGGGTACTGTGGAGTATATGAGAGGCGGGCCTCCAGCGATGTCATTACAGTTGGGTCCGATATAAAAGGGAGGAACTACACTCGTAGGGTATTACCCAGATGAAGTCACGAGTTGACGGTGACGTAACGCGTAGGTACGCGAGTCGGTAGTTCCGGTGCGTGGTGACGCATTTCCGGCGTGAGACGCCATCTTGCTACACCTGAGAGGTCCCATGCACATGCAGTACACCCACACATCAGTGAGGAGGGAGAATGTCTGCAATGTGAGTGTAACCCCTGTTTTTACTCTTTGAAAATAAATATCAGTTACTTAATACTGCACTTAGAGAGTTTTCTTTTTGGCTCACCGGGTTGGTGAGCTACTACTCCCCAGGACTGCCCTGACTGACTGGGGGCTTTGTGGAATCCTGCGGAGGAGATCCAGGAAAGAAAAGAAGCTGCTGGCCTTTACAATTTAAGGATCCAGGTGATCCTGCATGCCTGTTGGCCCTTTGGGGTCAGTAGGAGGAGGTGAGGAGGCACTTTAGCCATACACGGAAGGATTTTTTTTTTTTTTTTTTTTTTTGATACAGTCACAGTTGTATCCATCATCATAAAAGCACATCGCATGAATTCAATTATTTCTTGTTTCCACTATAAGGACATTGTTCTTGATTTTAACACTTATGTGGTTTCATTTTGTGTGGCACTGTGTGAGCACTGTTAGAGTTTTTTTCCCCGTATTGGACATTTTTTCTTTTTTCTAAGCAATATTTATATATTTATGCACTATGTATTTATGGTCATGTTTTGCACTTTAATTTCTTACCTTTGATCAAGGGTTGGCACTTATTTTATCACTGTTGTATGTTTTTCTTGGTATTTGTATTAGTTTGAGTGTTGCACTATTTGATACAAGTGGCATTTTGATTAAGGGTTGACACTAGTATTTATCACTGTTATGTGTTTTTTGGTTATCTACATTAGTTTTGAGCGCTGCACTATTTTTATATAATTACATTGGCAATCACATCCCTCATATTACTCCCAGTACAGGCTTGTTTTAAATATCTATTGTTATGTTAATTACTGCCACAAAAATTATTTAGCAATTTTACCAAAGTGTCATTCAACGCAAAACGACAAATTTCATGGTGAACTGAAGTCTGATTAAATTTTACACTCATCCCTAAGGTGTGGAGTTCCATTCTTATCAAGGGCATAGGTAGCTACCTGTTTCCTGTATTGCATGTTGCTTATATATTACACAGTCATAGCACATTGATTTATTGTCAGCAAGAGTGATGGATGCTCCTCCAATTTGGACACCCATTCCTATGAGTACTCTCTAAAAATGGGAACTCTGTTAATTTGGGTCTCAAAAACAGGAAGTGAAGGGAAATCTCCCCAGTAAGAGGCAGGCAACAAAAAATTTTTTGACAGTATGTATTTTTAAAGTGATACTAAAACGTAGGGGTTTTTTTAACAAATAACAAACATATCATACTCACCTGCTCTGTGCAGGGGTTTTGCACACAGTGCCCCCAGAGAAAGCTACTTGCCCTGGGGGCACTGCTATGAGCTTGCTCCCGAGCTGTGGTGCATCCATAAGATACATAGATTCGTGGCTCGGCCTCACCTTCTGCTCACTCCTTATTGGCTCACTGGCTGGGATTGGCAGCTGCTGCCTCAGTCAATAAGAAGGGAAAGTCCCCATACAGCCAAGGCTATTGTGAACATTGCTGGATTGGAGGGTGCTTAGATAAGGATTGGGGGGGTCGCTGTACACAGGTTTTTTGACGTTCATGCATAAAATGCATGAATGTAAAAAATCTTGAGCCTTTACAACCACTTTAATTCAAAAATACCCTCAATTGCTCTCAGCCTCCTCTAAATCTCCAAATTCCTTTGGTACTGTGATCCCACTTTTGGTAGAGGGTTGCTATGATCTCCATGGTCCCACTGTATTTAGGAATGTAGCCAGCTTCTCTTGCTTGCTTACAAGATGGACTAAGGACTGCGGATTATGGGCTATGGTATTTGCAGTGTGCAAAGAGCAGTAAACATGACCACAACTAAAGTGCACTACTCAATCCAAGCAATCAGAATTGAGAGGTAGGGGAGCTCACAGAGGAAATTACCAGGAGGCAGGAAAATAAAATAAGAAACTACTTCATAAAATAAAATAGTA
The DNA here is from genome assembly GCF_062004578.1 of Staurois parvus. Classification (NCBI taxonomy): domain Eukaryota; kingdom Metazoa; phylum Chordata; class Amphibia; order Anura; family Ranidae; genus Staurois; species Staurois parvus. The sequence continues at coordinate 1,069,743 of NW_028318508.1, read as the reverse complement.
CAAGGCTATTAAATAGTGAATGTGTATGGATTATTTTTGGACAGTATGAGGTAGATTTACTAAAACTGGAGCACTCAGAATATGGTGCAGCTGTACATGGTAGCCAATTAAGCTTTGGCAATAAAACCTGGAAGCTGATTGGTTTCTATGCAGAGATGCACCAGATTTTGCACTCTCTAGTTTTAGTAAATCCCCACTAATTGTCACTTTAACCTTTCGTTATTTTATCAAAAATGAAAAAAAAAAATAGATTTTAAATGCAATTTAATTGAATTAATTGACTGCGGGTCTGAATGCTCATAAAATTGGTGACAAATTACTTTTAAAGCTGAATTGTAGGCAGATATAGAAGACAAAAAAGAATGTAGCTGTATATTCAATAATACATAATTAAATGTATTTTTAATGCAAGCTGTGGAGTACCTAAATGTGACTTGATATCAGCCTCTTGTAATCCTTTGTGTGGAATAAGGAACCAGTCAGTTGTGCTGCTGTGGTCATGTTCTAACATGCAGAACACTGATAGTAGAAGACAAACGTGATTTATGATTTTGAACTACCTGCCTTGGTGTATTTAACTGTCTGATTTTCAGTTAAATTTACTTTACTTTCTTACTCCTGTTTGGTTTTTATTTCTGTGTATTTGTATGACCATTGTCCCTTGGACTAAAAAATTATTGTTACCTGAACAGAATTAGAGGGTGAACCTTCTAAAGGTGCTTATTCTGTTGACATGTATTTAAGAAGGCATTTATGCCCCTTTGGAGATATTTAATTTACCTTCCTGTTGTGTTAACACAAAACGGACAAGAGGCCTTTATTTGTCAAATTCTCTCCAAAAAAAAAAAAAAAAAGACTTTAGATATTCTTTTATTTGTGAAAAAAGTATGTTCTTTATTAAATTGCCACATAAGGCTAGGTTTATAAAAACACATGCACTCCTTTGACTTGCATAGGTGTGAGTGGAGCCTAAGTTTTGACAGATCATTTTCCACATGCCTGTTAAGCCTTATTTCAGCTGCTGAACATTTAAAAGACAATGTGATTTTTTCCTATTAATTACCATCTACAGTAATTTTATTAACTAAAGCATTTGTATTGGTAGTAGAATATGACATATACCATTGGCCATACATAGGTTAAAAAGATGCTAAATCAACACTGCTAATACTTAACTCACCTGCTAACCCAAACACCAGGATAGGAAGGCATGTGCACTCATATACATCCCACTCCCATCTTACTTTTCTCACACTCCTTCTCCTAACCTCTGGGGATATCTCCCCGAACCCTGGTCCCCGATTATCTCACTCCACACCAGGCACCCTACTTCCTCCAGGAAAAGCTGTAATCCACTCAATTTAATCTCAATGCTCCTAAAAACCACCCTCCCATTTTCATGTGCACTCTGGAATGCCCACTCTGTCTATAATAAGCTCACCTCTGTCCATGACCTTTTTTATCCCAATCCCTTTAACCTACTAGCAATTACATAAACCTGGCTTCAAGCATCAGATTCTGCTTCTCCCGCAGCACTTTCCTATGGAGGCCTTCTCTGGACTCACTTACCCAGACCCAGTGGTCGGAAAGGAGGTGGAGTTGGTTTACTTCTATCCCCACTAAGCACCTTTCAAGTCCTCCCTACCCTTCCCTCTATATCCTTCTCTTCTTTCGAGACTCACTGCATTCAGCTGTTTTCTCCCATTTCTCTGAGGATTGCAGTGATCTATTGTCCTCCTGGACTGGTGTTGCGCTTTCTTGATGATTTCTCTACCTGGCTACCTTACTTTCTCTCCTCTGAAATACCCTTTCATTCTACCCCTCCTCTGAAATCCCCATTAATGTGAATAACGCAGCTACATCCCAACTCTTCAACCTGACTTCATCATTTGCCTTAACACAATGAACACAGTCCTCTACTCACTCCACTGTATTCCATTCTGAATATATTAGACCTTGTTTTCTCCCATCTTTGCACTCTCTACAACCTCACAAACACCCCCTTTCCTCTCTCTGATCACAATATCATCACCTTCACACAGTGTCCTCATCTTCAAACACCTATCCCTCCAAGCAGCAAACAAATACCCTCAGAAAATTTCACAACTTTAACCCTTCTCTTTTCTACTCTGCAACTGACAGCCTCTATGACAGAATCTCTCCCCTGTCCTTCCTTGACCACTTCTGTCTACAACATTTTGCTTTCATCCACACTAGACTCACTTACTCCTCAAACCACATGACGTATCAGGCCTCAACCATTACAACCTTGGCAGACTGACAACACCAGAAATCTTAAGACACATAGTCGTGAACTGGAGTGATTGTGGAGCAAAACCAAATCCCAGCAAGCATTCACCCTATGTAAATCTGCTTTCTTAAAATACAATTCCTCTCTCCATGCTGCCAAACAAGCCTACTTTGTTGCTCTTATTAATACCTTTTCATCCAGTCCCCATAGTCACTTCTCTACTTTTAACTCTCTACTTTCTCCACCTCCACCCAGTAACTCACTCACTGCTTACGAGATTGCCAATCATTTCAAAAACAAGATTGATGCAATTTGTAGGAGCATCTCCACTACCCAGACATCTATCCCACTTAGCATACCTTATACTAAAACTCCCTCAACACTTTCCTCATTTGACCTTGCTACTACTGAACAGGTCACTAAAGTTTTCTCAGAAGCCCATCTCCCCACCTGCCCCCTGGATCCTGTTCCCTTCTTCTTCTATCCTTTGCTCCCTCACTCACATCTTCAATCTCTCCCTCTCTACTGGCACATTCCGCTTCCCTCTAAAGCATGCACAGATCACTCCCATACTTAAAAAGCCCTCACTGGACCCCACCAACCTGAACAACTTAAGACCCATTCCCCTGCTCCCATTTACCTCTAAACTCTTAGAACACTTACTCTACAATCACCTGAGCTCCTACCTCACTGACGTCAACCTTCTTGACCCTTTACAGTCTGGTATTTGCTCACTACGCTCCACTGAAACTGCCCTACTAAAACTTACTAATGATTTACTAACTGCTAAAACCAATGGTCACTACTCCATACTCTTACTACTTGATCTCTTTGCGGCTTTTGATACTGTTGATCATCCCCTCCTCAAAAAAAAACTTCACTCTCTTGGCCTCCGAGACTCTGCTTTCTCCTGGTTCCCCTCCTACCTATCGCAGCGCTCCTTCAGTGTTACCTATAACTCTGTCTCCTCCTATCCACTTCCTCTTTCTGTAGGGATCCCACAAGGTTCTGTCCTTGGACCCCTTCTCTTCTCCATCTACACCTCCTCCCTTAATCACTTGATAAACTTCCATGGCTTCAAGTACCATCTCTATGCTGATGATACACAAATCTATCTTTCTACTCCTCACCTCACCTCACCTCACCCCTTCAATCTTCTCATGCATTACTAACCTACTAAGTGACATATCAGCGTGGATGTCACTCCACTTTCTCAAACTAAATCTTTCTAAAACGGCCTCATACTATTCCCTCCAGCCCGTGAACCCTCCCCTAAATTCTTCATCAAGATCAATAATACAGCCATCTGCCCCCCCCCCCTCATGCCAGGGTACTAGGTGTAATCTTGGACTCCCATCTATCCTTTCAGCCCCAAATCCAACTTACTGTCCAAATCTTGTAGACTTCATCTCCACAACATTTCCAAGATACGCCAGTTTTTAACCACTGAAACCACATCAACGTATTCACTCCCTTGTTATCTCTCACCTTGATTATTGTAACTCCCTCCTCATTGCCCTATCTAATTGCAGACTACCCCATCTTCAGTCTATCATGAATGCTGCTGCCAGACTAATCCACCTTACCAACCATTCCATATCTGCCATCCCTCTCTGCCAATCCCTCCACTGGCTTCCCATTGCCCAACAAATAAAATTCAAAACATTAACAATAACATAAAAAGCCATTGATAACCCTGTCCCCAATTATATCACCAATCTTGTTTCCAAATATCACTCAAACCGTCCTCTCCACTCCACCCACAACCTCCTGCTCTCAAGCTCCTTTGTCTCCTCCTCCCATGCTCATCTCCAGGATCTCTGAAAACCTATCTCTTCAGGGAATCCTACACTGCCTTTAGCTAATAACCTTCTATTTCTCCTATCAGTTCATCCCCCACAGTTATTACCTTTTGTACCACCAGCCCCTCCCTCTTAGATTGTAAGCTCCAAGGAGCAGGACCCTCCTAACCCTCTTGTATTGAACTGTATTGTTGCTGTATTGTCTCCCTTGATATTGTAAATCACTGAGCAAACTGTTGGCGCTATATAAATCCCATATAATTATTATATTATTATTATTAGTATAATAATAATGTGGATCTGCATTCACTGAAATTATACTGTTTGATGAAACATTGCAACTATATTTAGCTTTTTAATTTTCCAGGCTTCAAAACAATCTAATTTAACATTAATACTGTTATCAGTGATATTATTGCCACTTTTCCCATCACTAAGTAGACCAGTTTTAAATAACCAGAGAAATCTGCATTAGTGGTCTAGACTTCCCTGCTACACAGTTTAAGTAACATTTTTCTAAATTAATGTAGTATTAATGAAAGCAAACATCCAATTAGAAATGTGTGCTCCATGTCTATAAGTGTTAAAGTGTTAAAGTGGTAAGCTGTGCCTTATTAAACTTCCCATGGCTCCCATACAAGTTATTTTTAATAAACACAACACAAGCCTATTCTGAACAAATGTAGTGTAATTTTCAGGTTACTGAACCTTGAAAATTGGTTTAGATGTATGCAAACCAAAGTTTGAATCTCTCCAATAATTTTCAGTCTAGCGAATATTAGATAGTCGTACTCATTTTTTCAAATGCCAAAAGGTTTTTGTAGGTTTTGTTCGCCTGCAATTCATCTTTATTAACATCCAGTTCTCAAAGCTTAAAGCAGAACTTTACCTATGACAGTATTATAACAATTAATGTTCTTTAACAAAAGAACATACATTCCAAACTAATAATTATGCTACCAAAATTAGAGTGTGCTGTAAATTGACTCCAGTATTGTTCCTGTTTCTTCTTGCTGGAGGCCACCATTTTACATAGTTACTTAGTTATTCTTGACAAAAAAAGACAAAAGTCCATCCAATTCATTGAAAAAGAAAAAACACCGAGCTCACTATATGAACCACTGATGTATTTATACATGTTGATCATATGCCCCCTTAATCTCCTCTTCTCAAGAGAGAATACATTCAGTTCCTCTAATCTTTCCTCATAACTTAGCTCCCCCATGCCTCTTATCAGTTTGGTTCCCCTTCTCTGTACTTTCTCCGGTTCCCCAATGTTCTTTTTCTGAATTGGTGCCCAAAACTGAACTGCATATTCCAGATGAGGTATTACTAATCATTTGTACAGGGGTAAAATGATATCTCTGTCTCTGGAGTCTATAACTCTTAACACAAGAGAGGATTTTGCTTGCTTTAAAAACTGCAGCTTGGCATTGCATGCCATTATTAAGCTTGTGATGTACCAGAACTCCCAGATCCTTCACCACTGATTCCCCCAGTTGTACCCCACCCCCTAATATGTATGATGCATGCATATTCTTATCCCCCAAGTGCATAATCTTACATTTATCAACATTAAACATCATTTGCCACATAGTTGCCCAATTAAAAAAGTGCATTGAGGTCAGCTTGTAAATTGGAGACATCCTGTAAGGACGTTATTCCACTGCAAAGCTTGGTGTCATCTGCAAAGACTATTTTTAATCCCAAACCCTATATCATTTATAAATATATTAAAAAGTAAGGGTCCCAACGCTGAACCTTGGGGTACACCACTGACGACCCTAGACCATTCAGTGTATGAGTCATTAACCTCTACTCTCTGAATATGATCTTTTAGCCAGTTTTCTATCGATTTACATACCGATTTTTCCAAGCCTGTAGAGATTACCTTACACATTAGCCATGTGTGGGGGAACTGTGTCAAATGCTTTTGCAAAATCCAAGTATACCACATCCACAACCATCCCTCTGTCCAAGGTTTTGCTCACCTCCTCATAAAAAGAAATCAGATTTGTTTGACAACTTCTGTCTTTCATGAATCCATGCTGTCTGTTGCTTAAAATATTTTTTCCAGCAAGAACTCATCTATGTGGTCTTTTATTACACTCTCCAGTATCTTCCCAACTATAGAAGTAAAAATAACAGGTCTATAATTACTTGGTAAAGATTTTGATCCCTTTTTAAATATAGGCACCACATTGGCCTTTACACCAATCCAGTGGTACTATTCCAGTCATTAAAGAGTCCCTAAAAATTAGAAACAATGGCTTTGAAATGACAGAGCTCAATTTTTTAAGGGCCCGTGGGTGCAATCCATCTGGTCCAGGTGCTTTATTCACCTTTATTCTGTCTAAATATTTGTAGATCATATCAGTTGTGAGCCAATGTGGATCATCTGGAGCTGTGTCAATACCATGCCCATAATGGACAAGAGCTCCCCCATGCTCCTTTGTATACACAGAGCTGAAGAAGGTATTTAATAAATTTGCCTTCTCTTTGTCCCCAGTCGCCCACTCTAGATCATTTTGTAAAGGGCCTACATGCTCAGACCTGACCTTTTTACTTTTAATATATCTGAAGAATTTTGGGGGGTTTCTCCTGCTATTTTTTGCAATCTGTCTTTTGTTTTCAGTTTTTGAATCTTCGATTTCCTTTTTACATATTCTGTTATATTCTTTGTAATGTTTAAATGATGATAGCATTCCTTCATTTTTGTATTTACTAAAAGCTCTTTTCTTATTATTTATAGCTTTCCTAACTTTGGCCTTAAGCCACATAGGTTTGATTTTTAGCCTTTTAAACTTGTTGCTCATAGGAATATATTTTGCAGAGTGTTCACATACAGTCTTTTTGAAGAATTCCCATTTCTGTGTTGTGTTCATTGATGTCAATATTCCCTCCCAGTCTAAGTCTTGAAATCATGTAATGGTCACTGCTACCCAGATGCTCTTTAATATGGACATTAGTAATAAGCTCTGAATGGTTTGAGATTACCAGGTCCAGCACAACATCATTCCTAGTTGGGGCCTCTATGAACTGTACTATAAAATTGTTCTGTAGTTGGTTTATACATTTTTGCCCTTTAACTGTTCCTGCAGTGCCATTACTCCAGTAAATTTTCGGGTAGTTAAAATCCCCCATTATTATCACTGTCCCAGACCTTACAATCTGTGCAAGGAGCTGAGTCTCCACCTCTTCATTTACATTGAGTGGCCTATAACAAACTCCAACATGTGCAGTTCCAGGTGCAAACCATCTCAAGCATATAGGTGCACCCCAATAAAAAGTCAGCCTAGTGCTCTAGAAACCCAAATCTTTCCCTCTTACTCCAGGTCTTTAGCCATGTATTTAGTTCTCTAAATGTTGTTAAAGCCCAGAGCAGTCACTTCTTTATTGGAAACTCCCTCCCTTCCTTGGTCTCAAAAAATATATTTTACTTTCTGCAATTGAAATATGTGCATTGCAAACCTTGATTGTATGCCTTGGCTCAGTTAGAGAGGAAGACTGACAGAAGCTTTACAGCCCACAGATCTGCCCACAAGTAAGAAAGGAGAGAATATCTGGGAGATAAGATAAGATGAAATAAGATAAGACAATCTCCTTGTAAAGTTAACTATTTTGGTCTCTCTGAGCAGAATTTGTCCTTTCACTTCTCCTGTTTTTCTTTTCTCACTCCCTAATCTGTGTTCCCTCCACAAAGTCGGTGTCATTCCTGTTGCTTTCTTTCCCTTTCAGCAATAGTAAATTTTAAAACTGTCAGCTGATCGGTCTCTGCAAGCACATCTGCATAGCAGGGTGAAACAGTGCCTTACTGGATTTTAAACAGTATAAGGACTTACCTGCAAAAGAGGTCAGCCTGAAGTGATTTAACAGGACTTAATTTTCAGACTAAGGTTCCACTTTAAGTTTAGTTAATTTTTTTTTAATCAATACAATGTACTGTACTACATTAAATGAGAAGTGTCCGTTGTGCTAGTGACTGCTCTGTTCCTTGAAATGTTCCTTCCCCTGCCCTCCATACCCCCTGCAGCTGTGATCTTCCAATTCATTATGAGCCATTAGACTTGTCACAGGCACCCATCAAAAGTGCCGATTATGCCCGCCCTTTCTGCTCCCCGGCTTCATTTATAAAAGCTGTACTATCCCTTCCCACAATGAAATGTGCTCTTTGAATGGAGGATGAGTGGTTAAATGAAAGGTCCACCTCCTCTATTCAAAGACCACATTCCATTATGAGAGCAGAAAGGATAGTTTTTATAAATGGAAGAGGGGGGGCGAAAAGGGTGTGCATAGCTGACACTTCTGACAAGTTCCTGTGACAGGTCCAGTCCCTCATGTTAACCCCCACAGCACCAAAATAATACAGCTATGGTGGTATGGTGGGGAAAAGGAATAAACAGTTCAATAAACAGAGCAGCCGTCAGTGGCCTGGTAAGTACATTGGCTGCTTTTTTCTCATATGTATAGTTTTTGATCCAATTTAATTACCATATTTAAATGTGGCCCAATAATAATAAAGCAAGTGGTCTATTTAGAACTCGGAGGTATGGCCTTACCACTGCTAAAAAAGCATTATATATTAATAAAGGATAGCAATGGGCCCTACAAATCTGTCAAACGCATGTGACACACTTCTCCAATCACAGAGTTCTCTCTGCAGCATTAAAGCGATAGTAAACTTTTTTTTATTACAACAGGCCGCCTGCGGTGTTATGTCATAATGTGTTAGTATGCACTGCATACTAGCACACTCTGACAGACTTACCTTCAAACTGAGCCCTCCAGCACTGAGCTGTCTCCCACTGCTTCCATCTTTGTTGATCTTCCTCCCAGGTTTGTGCTGTTCGTTTAAATACCTGGGCTGTGATGACATCACTCCCGCACATGTGTACAGGAGTCGCTATCGCGGCACATCACTGTATTGCATTCATGGCAAACACTGTGTGCCTTGAGTGCAGAGTGAACTGCACATGCACAGTGACATCTGGAACTGAAGTGATTCTCTCCTAAACAATGAAAGATTAGGAAATATTCACAGTACCCACAAGCAGGGGCGGACTGACAACTCATTGGGCCCCCGGGCAATAGGGGATCATGGGGCCCCTGTGTCCTTGCCCAAACTCAAAAAAGCCTATGAAAAAGGTACCAGGGGCATCTCATGGGGCCCCCTACTGACCCCGGGCCCTCGGGCAGAGTCCGAGTTTCCAAATGGTCAGTCCGCCCCTGCCCACAAGTAAGACTTATTAAAAGCTTACCTGTAGGGCAAAATTAAAAATGGGAGTTTACTACTTCTTTAAGCAGAAAGATACACTGCAGGTTTCACATCATGGACTACTCTTTTTGAATGTGTTATCCAGAAAGTGGTTTTCTTCGTGCTAATCTATATCAAACAATCAGTTGCCTACAGTAAAAGGACAACTACATCTTTGTCTTAAAAATCAAAATTGTGATGAGTGTAGCACACTTATTAAAGCTGAACTCCAGCTTTTTGTCACTTGTGAAATAGTTTGGACCAATTGGGTATCTTCACTAACAGATGTGCCCACTGTCAGAACTGCATAAACTGTATATAGCATCTGCTAAGTGCCAATTGGAACACAAGCCCTGTGAAAGACCAATGTTGCAGCTGGGAGCTTACATAGAGCTGAGTACTCTTTCCCAGCCTCTTGTGAGAAAACAGGGGGCCTGATGTATCAATTACCAAACACCAGAGCTGTCGTGTGGAGGGAATTTGAGTGAGTGACATGTTCCCTCATATCCAGATATACTGAGCATTTTTTCTACACTTGATCAGTGGAGGACCTAAAAAAATAGGTGATCATAAGCTGCTACAGAGGTCAGCATTAAAATAAACCTGTTGATTTGGTCAGTATTAGAAAAGCACAGGTATATTTTAATTTAAAGTGGTTCTAAAGGTTGAAGGTTTTTTTTACCTTAATGTATTCTGTGCATTAAGGTAAAGAACCTTCTGGGTGCAGCTCCCCCTAGGCCCATCTTATACTTACCTGAGTCCCATCTCGATCGATGTGTATGAAAGCACTCTCGGGCAGGAGCGGACTGACCATTTGGAAACTCGGGCACTGCCCGAGGGCCCGGGGTCAGTAGGGGGCCCCATGAGATGCCCCTGGTACCTTTTTCATAGGCTTTTTTGAGTTTGGGCAAGGACACAGGGGCCCCATGATCCTATATTGCCTGGGGGCCCCATGAGTTGTCAGTCCACCCCTGCTCTCGGGTCTCTCTCATCTCACAGGCTCACACAGCAGCAGGAGCCATTGGCTACTGCTGCTGTCAATCTCAGCCAGTGAGTCAATGAAGAGAGAGCAGGGATGGGGCTGAGCCGTACTCTGTGTGTGAATAGACAATGTCCATTCTCAGGAGCAAGCCTGCTCGAGGGCCTCCATAGCAAGAGGCTTTTTATTGTGGGCACTAAGCAGAGGGGAGGAGCCAGGACTGCCAGCGGGGGATGCAAAGAGAAGAGGATCAAGGCTGCTTTGTGCATAACCATTGCTCAGAGCAGGTAAGTATAACATGTTACTTTAAAAAATACAAAAAAGGCAAAACTTTTTTTGATAGAGTGGAGAGGTATTAGAACACCTTTCCATTTTTTTTAGGTTTTTATTGCCGTCTCTGTCCCTATTAGGAAGATTCACCCTCTCTGTTTGTCCTGTTTATCTTTATTAATGAAAGTGAAAATGAAAGAAGATCCTACATTTTAGGCTGTTGACAGAACAAAAATAGAGTGGAAATCTTCCAATGACAAAACTAGTTCTGGTGACCCTTATTACAAACAGTGTTTTCCTCTTACTTTCTGTGTTGACTATAGGACAGGAAATGAAGGAAAATATCCCCAACGGGACTCACTCGCTCTCCCTTACTCTTTCAGAAATGAAAAAAAGTTTTAGTCCTACTTTAACCCCTAAAATTAAGTTATCCTTTTCTTATTCTTATTTTCATATTGAAATGACCATAATCTGAACTTAATTACCATATTTTTCGCTCCATAAGACACACTTTTTTCCCCCCATAAAATAGGGGAAATGTCTGTGCGTCTTATGGAGTGAAAATGGAGTGGCCGGCCTGGTCCCTGTCGCTGCCGCTATGTTAGAATACCGGGCTCTTTTGTGCAGCAGAACCTGCTCCTCGGTCCTACCTGTTGCTTGGTCCAGCGGTGTCCTCATCACTGCTGGTGTCACCATCCGTCTTCTCTCCCTGGCGCTGGCATCTTTAGTGTGGGCACCCGGCTGTGACAACTTGAGGCTTCACAGATGGGTGTCCACTGTGCATGCACGAGAATGTCCCCATAGTCTTCTGGGACCTGTCACATGTCCCAGAAGACTACGGGGAGGGAGGACAACTTCTGCTTCCGATCGCCTAGGCGATCGCAGCAGAAATTGGAGAGGGTATCTGTCAAATTCGGGTACCCGCTCCCCAAAGGACTGCCCACTGCACATGCGCGAGAAGTGCTGTGCTTTGTGAATGGCCCCGTAGTCTTGTGGGACCTGTCATGTGTCCCAGAAGACTATGGGGAGGGAAGGGGGGAGGGCAACTCCGTGGAAGTGGGAGCGGGTACATGTCAAATTCGGGTATCCGCCCCCCTCTCCCCAAATGTATGCAGTCTATGGTCATCTCCTGTACCATGTCTGCAGTCTCTGGTTATCTCCTGTACTGTGTCTGCAGTCTCTGGTTATCTCCTGTACTGTGTCTGCAGTCTCTGGTCATCTCCTGGACTATGTCTGCAGTCTCTGGTCATCTCCTGTAGTATGTCCACAATCTCTGGTCATCTCCTGTAGTATGTCCGCAGTCTCTGGTCATCTCCTGTATTATGTCCGCAGTCTCTGGTCATTTCCTGTACAATGTCCACAGTCTCTGGTCATCTCCTGTACTATGTCCACAGTCTCTGGTCATCTCCTGTACTATGTCCACAGTCTCTGGTCATCTCCTGTACTATGTCCGCAGTCTCTGGTCATCATCTGTACTATGTCCGCAGTCTTTGGTCATCTCTTGTAGTACGTCTGCAGTCTCTGGTCATCTCCTGTAGTACAGCCGCAGTCTCTGGTAATCTGCTGTACTATGTCTGCAGTCTCTGGTCATCTCCTGTAGTACATCTGCAGTCTCTGGTCATTTCCTGTACTATGTCTGCAGTCCATTGGTTCAGAATTTTTTTTTCTTGTTTTCCTCCTCTAAAACCTAGGTGCATCTTATGGTCAGGTGCGTCTTATGGACCAAAAAATACGGTAATCAAAATTAATGGTCATTTGGTATCACACATTTATTACATTAAGTCTAGAACTAACTAAATATTTTTAAAATTACACAGTTTCAAAGAAATCTGATCTATTTGTCATGCCTAAAATATGATTTAATATAATCATAATCTGACATTTACTGTAAGTATGGTTAAACATACATTTAGTGGTCACTTTGAATGCAATATGTGTAGCCAGCATCAGGGCAAGGGTCTTACACTTAACTAGCAAAAAGCACTGTAACTTGTGGATTGCTGCAATCATAAAGCAGGACAAACACAGATCCAAAGTATTTCTCTTCTCACTGAAAAGGTTACATAGATCATACCCACAGTATATGTGTTCAGTAAAAACTGTTAAAATGTAAACAGTACATATAAAAACTAATAATTCTCAACATAAAGCAATATTTAACTTATTTTTTTCAGTCCTATTTAACTACTTGACCCCTGTGTGAATTCTGACACTTCTCACATACATATAAAAATCAGAGAACCTGGAGAATACAAATAATGGTTGTTGCAATTTTTTTTATATCTCACAATATTTGTGTAGCCATTTTTAAAATGCACATTTTAAGGAAAAATTTCTTTAATGAATTTTAGTGCAAACAAACAATATAATAACCAATTTTTTGGAAATATATTAATGATGTTACACTGATTAAATAGATACCCAACTTGTCATGCAATAAAAATGCGTCCATAAAACAGCGACAAATTATGGTACCTAAAAATCTCCATAGGCAACTCTTTAAACGCCTTTACAGTTTACAAGTTTAGAGTTAAAAAGGAGATCTGGTGTTAGAATTATTGTTCTCACTCTGATGTTTGCAGTGATACCTCACATGTGTGGTGCGATCGCCTTTCACATATGTGTGCAGGACTTACATGTGCCTTCACATTTGCACAGGGTTGGTGGGGGCAATTCCATTTTTTTAAATTTCATTATTTATTTTATTTCAAACTTTTTTTACACTGTTCTTTTTTCTTATTTTTGTTATATCACGGGGGATGTAATATAACAGTGCATAAAATTATATACAATTATGCAGCGCTGTGTGTCCACAATGAACAACCAAAATGAATATGAAATCATTTATTATCATATATATGAAGTCCATCTATTGGTAACTGTCTTGAAGGTCCACAGAATGATAACCTGGCATTTTAAGAATGGTATCTTGAACATTCATCTATTGTGCACAAGCAAAGGCCCTGAACTTCATGTCCATACTGAAAAGGCTTGAACTTCTTTTCAAAGATAGGCAAAGATAGCTGCCTAGCAACTGGTACACCACCCACTGAAAGAAGGTAAAGAGGAGACAGCAAAGTGGTATCTGCATGGGAGCTGGGGGAAGATAAATGCTTCCTGGATTGCATTCCCAGTACATTAAATGATTTTACTTATTAATGGGAAATGTTTGTTAAAATTATTTTCACTTTCGAGTTTTTACGGGAGTTAGTTTTTTATGCTAACTGTAACATATCTTTGAATTTTCAATATGCAATCTTAACAAACCAATGCATGCTTTATTTAACAAGAAAGATGTCATGCTATTGGTTCGAACTCATCCTAGGAGAGAGTTGTCACAAGGACGTCCAAGGGATTTTAATAAAACCTGGTTCTTACACTACAGCGTCAGCTTTGAAGCATGGGTCAGAAATGTTCTCCTTTTGTCTAGTGCTTTGCATAGCTAGGTTAATTGCTCTTGAAATAAATTGTGAGTTACTGAATGCAGATTCCCCTAATACTAATTGATAGTCATTACTCAGTCTGTTTGAAATGAATTGGTATTCCCACATCATCTGCAAGCAAGCAGGTGTCCAAGCCACAAAATGAACACTCACAATTGACACTAATTGGCAAGTTAGGAAACAGTCTCAGAGGAAATTCGAAAAATTGCTTTGCAGTTATCCCCAGTGGAAGTATTTGCCAAGTCAGAATCAGCAGCGCAGAAAAACCATCATATGTAAGGCCTATCCACGTTCATCATGTATACAGAATAATCACTTCTATCAGAATAAACTAATTATACATACAGGTCTCCTAGCACTTTGTTATGTTTTATATTCTCCTAGAAATCACTGGACTTCTAGGACCACAGACATGTTGGGGGTTATTTACTAAAACTGGAGTGTGCAAAATCTGGTGCTTAGAAAACAATCAGCTTCCAGGTTTTATTGCCATAGCTTGATTGAACAAGCTGAAGTTAGAAGCTGATAGGCTATAATGCACAGCAGCAAAAGATTCTGAGTACACCAGTTTTTGTAAATCTACCCCACTGTGCTGAATAAATTCAGAGCAACCCTGAGCCCTTCCTGGACCTTAATGCTGTGTTCCAAAGTTCTACAACTGCTCAACAAAGGTTCAACAATGGAAGAAAAATTTGACCTAAGGCTAGGTCCACACATCTGCGTGTTGCAATTGATGTGTTTTTCCAGTGCATTTTGTGGTGCGTTTTAATGTGATTTACTTTTTTGTTTTTTTCGCCAATAGGAAACTATTGACTTTGATGCCACTGTGATGCTACTTGAGTGACAGAGAGTGTAATGTCACATCAAAGTCACACTACATGAACAGAACTGTCATACTTTCCTAATAACAAAAATGTAAAACGCATCAAAAACGCAATAAATGCATTTTTGGTTGGTTTCCATTGAAGTCTATTGCACTAAAAAGGCAATCTGCTGCAGGAAAAAAGTCCCTGACCCTTTAAAAAAAAAATCCACTGGCTCAAAACGCACAGATGTGAACTAGATCCATAGGAAATCATGTTAAATGGACTGTAGTGCATTTCTATAAATTGGAAAATGCACTGAACAATGCTAGGGTAACCTAGGCTAAGTTCACTCTTCTCTTTAAAGACTTTTGTAACATACCACATACATGTCTGTTGTTAGGGACAATACAGGGTTAAATCTGAGGGCCGCCAAGTACTACTAGTGACTTCCAGCAGGTGTCACACACAGTGAACCCGGCTTAATTAATATGCATTCCATGACTAATAATTTATTCAATTTTATTTTATTACATTCACCTTCAATTTCTCAAAGCACACTTGCCTAAAAAGTGCACGTTTTAGCTGAAAATCAGAGAGATTACACACTGGAATTTGTTTGCAAGCATTGTGAAATTGTAACAGAGAACAAGGTCTAAAAATACGTTTCTCTCCCTGTTGTTGAAAACATCTTAACGATTTCTTAGTAAATCAGCCCTTAATAGTCTTTTTTTATATATATATATATATATATATATATATATATACATACTTTCCCATGTTCCCACATACATATACTTTCCCATGAGGGCTATAAGCACATGGTATGTGCATTCACTTTTCTATTTTGCTTGCACACTGGCATCGTTATTTTTCTTTCTATATACTATATGTAGCATGTATTGTTTTCTTAAATCGCACAAGAACTTATACAAAGTTCATGCCACATACTTCTTTTCTGCATACAAATGTGTAGTTTGTGCTTTTGTTCTATTGACCCTAAAACAGATGTCCAGAGTTAAGGTGCTTCTGGGAAGAAGTGTCACAATGTACAGTCCCACCATTAAAAGCTGGTCAGATAAAGGAGGGAACAGATGGCACAGAGAAATAGGGATCTCAGTTCCATGGTGAGGGCACATGGCAGTGGAAAGAACGCTGAGCATCCATTTTCTGTTTCCCCTGTAATCCTGTTGAAGGAATGTTCATTTTTTTTCTAGACATTGCAAGTATGCATGCACATAAACTATGCAAAAAAAGTATTGTCAGACTATAGGTTCACATCCAGCTGACATCTTGGTTCTAAGATAAAAATGAAAATAAAATTAGTGGGCTGTACACTGATAATAGCCTGACACAATAAATAAAAATTAACCACAAACTCACATGAATACATGTGTACAAACATCAACATATAAAGTGCTGTAAATCAATGTCCGTAACATGAAAATACAAAAAAAGTCCCAAATCCAATGTGAAGGAAAGAAAAGTGCTGCGCGCTGAATATAACGTCCAACAAGGTGCTATGGTGTTCACAAGTGCTCGCCACACCAAACAGATCAGCCTCTTACCAGACCAATTTGATCTCAATCAAGAGATCAAATGAGCGGATGGTGTCCCGATTCTATACTGACACCTGTGTTATCAATATCAAAGGAGATAGATGGACAACTGTGCGCTCACCCGGATGGATTCCTCACACTTAAGGTGGGAATACACAATTAGAAAATCGACAGATCGGTCATCCAACAACGGAGAGGCGTCTGTTAGTTGGTTGAAATCGTGGCCCACATTAACCAATCTAAAAAAATCGTTCATCGGGCAATACGTAGCGATGACATCTTCCGTATAAGTGAAAGTGATGCAGTGTGCGTGTGACCTTGTAGCCACGCCCTTCTGGCCAGAACGAGCGATATACACAACAATTAACAGCAATGAGTATAATATAGTTTATTACATTACCTATATACATAAATAGTGATACATAAAATATAATATGAAGAATTCTGGTTTCATTATCTCATTAGGCCAATCTACTTCTAACATTTGGATTTTTCATTCGTGTTTACGAAGATTCCTTGGACATAAACATCCGGGTCTGTTTCCGCTTATGCATGATAGCGCTTGATAGATTATTTTTCGTACGACTGTCATGCAACCGCATAGAAAATCGGTAATTCGTATGCTCAACTACAAAATGTTTCACTGTTGCTCAACCAGATTTTTTTTCACAATATCGTTATCAGTTAAAACATCCTGCTCATCAACGAAGAGAAAATCATTTTATCAGTGGTTCCGCAAAATTTTTCATACGATTTTCTTATCGTGTGTACGGAGCATAAACCACTCTCCATACTTGGCTGTGGAGGATTGAGTTGTTGGTGGTGGTGCTTATTGTTGTGGGGGATGAGAAGGATGATGAGGAGGAGGTTGGAGAGGTGGTGCTGGAGGAGGAGGAGGATGAGGAGGAGAGGAGTAGTTGTTGATGGGTAACAGTCGCCAGGGCTACGAAGGCTATGGCGCTGGATTGACAAGGCAACAGTTGCTATAACTCACAAAAGAGGGAGGCAGCCTAACCTGAGAGGAGGTCCTAATGCATGAATCTGCAACACCATATAGAAAATGCTAAAAGTGTAATCTACTATGTACAGTATGATGATAACATGTAATTCATCAAGAGGAAAATAAAATCAAGTATTTAAAGACCATTTCTCCTCTTCTCCGTCCCCTATTCCCAGTCACTCTGACCCATAATAGCCTTCTCCCGGCTGCATTTTATGTTTTTAATTTTTATACGTTATGCTTACCTTTTCCACATATTTTCAGGCCTGTTACATGATGCACAAGATTCTTTTAATCTCCCCCTCTTCTCTAGCACTGACTGATCCCCAGTAATGAAGAAAGCTGTGCCACTCTCTTGGTCATTACAATGTGAGTGCAGTCCGCTGCTTTGGAGCCTCCTTAGGGCGTTGTTCAATCTGGAACACTGAGCCCATGTGCAGGAAAGAAGGAGTGGCTGTGGACGGCAGCAGTGGAGAGGTTGTGAGTATTACAGTCAGGGATGCACCACCTAGCAGACCGATAACATCAAAAAAATAGTTTGACCAATGCTGGACTTGAATGTTTTGACTTTTTGCAAGGCAAAGTTTAATTCAATATAAAGGACTATCAAATGCCAAACACCTTTTTAGTTTAGGATAGAGCAGGGAAAGTTTACAACCTCTGTAAAGTTTAAATTGCTGCCCCTGCATGTTCTGATGACCATTGTCACCAACGTGGGAAAAATCTAAAATATTTATTTGGTACCATAACAGAGATAGAAGAGATATCTTACAGTGGGAACATACGTTCTGCTGAGAACTGTCTGAGAGAGGATTTCCATCAATTTGGAGAGATTTCCCCTCACTTCATGTTGTGTCAAATGATAGAAATCCCTTATAAAATAAATAGATGGCAGAAAAAAACTGAGAGGGGTGTTTACCACCCTACCCAAAAAGAAAAACAGCTTAGCCTTTAGATGTACTTTAGGACATTATATTTTCCCCCTGTATTTTCCATCTGATTCTCAACACTTCTTTATTATAGAGAAAGGCTCATTTTGGGTGTTAAGATTACTTTGGCTTTTCAGCTGCCAAAATCAAGCTAGATGTTATATGGTCTGTACTAATTCTGTAATATTACAGAGACCCAAAATAGATAACAATAAACTAAAAGATAAATTAAAATAAAACAATAAAAAATAATATTTGATTTAAAAAGTATTTAGAATTTTATAACTACCCCAGACCAGGCTGTCATTCCTCGCAAAGTATACCAGCTGTGTGTGCATCTAGATTTTTCAAACCTTTAATTATACCTTGGAAATACTAGTTATGTGTTCTATTTCTGCACGCATTATTTGTAAACCTGGAATCATTCATCTTCTGTGGCAGGGTATTCTGCCATTGGATATAGTTCCTTTCTTTCTCATACTCTAGACTTCATGTTGCATCACAGCCATCATTCAACCCGATTCCCTGGAATCTAGGTTGTCATGTAACTGTCCCCCATTCTGTGACAGGACAGTAGAGGAGATGAGCACAGTGGCTTCTCCTCTTATCAGCATGCTCCTCACCAGAACATGAACTGATTGGCTCTTTGTGCTGCTTCATCTCATACTCTGAGCTCTGTTTTACAAGAAACTAATAGTAATAATACAAGGGGTATTCAAGTCAAACCAGGACATTTTGAGTTTATATAATAAAAGAACAAATTTGAAGGAGTGGAAACGGCATTTATTTTTTTACATACCCCCCTGCTACATTTATACACCTATCCCAGCATTTACCTAATGCATGTAAAGCTTCTGCATAAAAAGATTTGTAAATACGCCTGAACCATCCTAGGACAGCCTGCTTAACTTCGTCATCATTGTGTTCACTGTTCCCACAGAATGATTTGTCCCTTGTGCAATTTCATTACAGGTTATGCATTGGTTATCCAGGATCAGACGTTTCACACGCTGAATGTTCACAGGAATGACTGTTGTGGGCTGGGAACCACCACTGCCAGGATCATCACTGATGGATGTACAGCCATCATTGAAACATTTACACCATTCAAATGTCTTACTACGGCTTAGCGTCTCATCGCCGTTCTGTGCTTGAAGTCTTCTGTAGATAACTATGGGTTTTACACCTTCGTTCACAAGAAATGTCATGCTGTTTCATGCATGCACTAACACTGTTGTCTACCATCTTGATTAACGGTCTCTGGACTGGTAGGCGACATGTGCACCACCTATCAGTTATAGGACACATTGGCCATTTACTACTGCGTGTAGTATCACCACCCTGACATCCTTTTTTATACCTGTAAATTTAAAAGTCCTGGTTTAACTTGAACACCCCTTGTGTATTAATCAATACAGAACTGCAATAATTGTGTGTTTTATATAATAATTGCTTTATTGTTTTATACTTGTATTGAGCCATTCCTCTGATGCAGCCAACGAAGTACCGGCAAAACGGGTCATGGTATGGCATTTTAAACCTTCTCTAATTAATCCAGTCTTGACTCCACTGGGTTATAATATGTATTGTTTACATCCACTACTGCTTCAGTCGCCATGCTTAGTAGAAACAGAACATTCTGTTGTATGCTGTATGGACTACAAGAATGCTTTTTATTAATGTCACCTCTGCCTGTAGCCCATTGCATTGGCTTGAAATGTTTGTACTATATTTAACAAACGAGACACTTTGTGGCAGACTTTGTGGCAGATGCTAATGAAATGTTTACCCCCCACAGGAGTCGCTGGTGATGATGAGTTCCCTGTTCTGCCATGGTTCTCTTAACTGCTCAATCCTCTCTGATACTTGGTCTTAGGCTAAATTCCTTTTACACCTCTATGACTTAAGAGTTAGTAAACTACCACTCTATATTAATGAACAGGAATTAAGCCACAACCACTTGGAGGTAACGTATGTAAATGTATTAAGGCAATTCAATTCAATACAATCTAAATAAAAAAACAGATAAATGCGTAGACATAAGAGCACTATAATAGAAATGTGAGCAAAAAATCACTGACTTGCACTTAAAAGACTGTAGCAAAGTCAATTTGAACTGTAAAGGATACAACTAGGCTTTTCGTAAGGGCATTAACTAACTAAAAAGAGTCCATGATCCATGTGTGCACACTTTGCATATAATGGTTAATGCTGGCTGGCTTTCGATGGGGTCTGCTTTAAATGGTGCACGTGAACTGTCCCTTTAGGATGTTGGGGGTGAATGTACATGAACAGCTGGGTAAGAGCGGTCTCTAAGGTGTTTAATGCGTATGGCAAGAGCTTAAAATGTGTAGTTCCAGTACCTGTATTGTCCCTCACCCCCTCAAATGTGCTGTTATGAGGATAATGATTGGATAAAGGTAACCCACAATGTGACTATGATATCAAGACTGAAGAAGACATTATCAAGACTGATCAAGAAATAATGAAAGGATTTGTACAGAAAATGGCAAAAATCTGAGAACTGTTCTTCATTCTTACCACAATTTTCCTTACCGGACTAGCTCCACGGCAGCACACACATGGGTTAGGCCTAGTGTTCTGTAACTAGTAATGGGTGGGTAGGTGTGCTGCCATGAAGATAGTCAGGAAAGGAAAATTGTTATAAGTATTAATAATAGTCTGAATCGGGGGCGTGGCCTGACTGGCATGGTGTGAAGACATCTGAGCTCTGAGCTCCGGCGGCCCTGGGCAAATTCCTCTATACAGCAGTGATCTCCAGCCCCCTGCTCTCCCCAAATTATGCCTTCCAAATGCCACACTTATCCCCACCCTCCCGGAGGTGGCAGATCGCGGAGGGGCTTCAGACATTTTTCAGCCGGCTCCAGAGTTGCAGACAAGATGGCACCTGGACACGAGGCCTCACAGCACTCCTCCCCTGCTCACAGTGGCTGCTCTCCTGCACCATCGATCTCCTCGCAGGTACTGTGCCCTAGTCCCTCATCTCCCTCCCACTCAGTGGACAGGTCTTTCCCCTCTAGCGGAACACCTGAGAAGCTGACTGGGACATCAGGGAATATATAAGAGCTCTCCCTACTAAGGCAGACATTCAACAACTCATTGCAGCTGTGGAGCTATCATGCAAGCAGGCTATAAAAGGGATCAGGGAGGACACTGTGGTCCTGGGGAATAGAGTGGAGGCTTTGGAGACTAATCATGGAGAAATTCTGCAGACTGTTACTACTTTGCAGGAGACTGTTATACAGAAGATGAAGATATATTTAACTCCTTATTAGACCAATTGGATGACCATAAAAACAGGGATAGGAGGAAGAATATTTGTATTCGTGGCCTTCCTGAGGAAACCCACACACCTGAACTATTGCCTACTATGCAAGGCCTGTTTTGCCTAGTCTTGGGTGACTCTACTCCTGAAACTATTGAATTAGACAGGGTCCATAGAGCCCTCCTGCCTGTTCCTCAAGCTGTGGATAAACCACAGGATATAATTTACAAATTGCATAGATATTCTGTGAAGGAAGCGATCATGAAAGCTGCTCCCAACTTGGCCATATATCGATTTTGATGGTGCCAACATAGCTCTTTTCCCCGGATTTATCCAGGAGGACTCTCATAGAAAGATGTGCTGTTCGCCCCCTGCTAGCCAATCTGCTTGCGGTCAACGTGCCTTACCGATGGGGTTCCCTTTTCCGCCTGACGGCTTCTCGGAATGGCAAGACCTCAATCCTGTGTACTAAGGATGACCTATCGCACTTCCTTACAACACTGGAACTTTCACCAACTGATTTCCAAGACTGGAGATTGCATAGTCCTATCCTGCTTCCACAATGTTCGGATCACTGGCAACAAGCGTCTTCTAGACCCCGCAAGAGAAACTGCACAGGCCGCAGGGGCCTAGATTCTGCCTCTTCTCCCCCAGCATGATTTTTCCTCACCCGCATTTGTTGCTCTGACGAGTGTGGTTGGACTCAAGTGCCTTTCTCCCTTTGCTTGCTTACTGCATTTCATTGAACTTCTGGTATGATTGTTATTCGGTAGTACATATACGGGAAATGCATTTGTTGAGTTTATATTTTCATTGCGTCTTCTAATGTTGCACTTAGTTTTATAACAGCCAGTCATGGTATCTGTTCTTATTTGCGCTGCTGCTGGTTTTACTGTTTTGTATATTGTTAAATGTTACTGGATTTGCCCAGGGGTTGCTGAGTGTTGTTTTTGCTATGTCCCTGGTCATTTCCCCCACATTAGGCCAGTCCTCTGGTGGAGGACTTACATTCTGAGATTTTGCAGTGGAGGTGACACCCTTGGTGAGAGGTTTCCCTCCTCTCTCTTTTGTCTCAGCAAATTGACCCAGAGGGACGTTTTCTATTTCTTAAAGGTTCATTACATGGTCATAAATATACTTTTGCAGTGATTTATACCCCGAATTACCACACTGTTAAGTTCATGTTCACTACCCTTAAAAAATTGATGGACTTTAGGGAAGGAGTGATGATTCTAGAGGGTGATTTTAATATTGCCCTAGACCCTTGTCTGGACACGTCCTCTGGCAAAACATCTCTATCCTACCATGCACTAAAGCATGTTAAACAGCTTTTGCGTGCTCTTCACTTGGTGGACAGCTGACGGTTGATGCATACCCAAGATAAGGACTTCAGTTATTATTGGAAGATCACGTCTAGACCTCCTTTTTATTGACCAGTTTATCTGCGTCTTGTGGTTTCTTCTTCAATCAGTTCCATAAGAATTTTCGATCATTCTCCTGTGATGTTGTCCATTCATCCCCCAGCTGCTTACCAGACTGAAAAGGTGTGGAAACTTGAGAAGAACCCACCGGATGACCCAGCTGTTTTTGAAGCGGCCTCTTGCTCACTACAATTTTACTTCAAAACTAATTCCTCTGGAGACGTGTCCACACAGGCGATTTGGGAAGGTCACAAAGCTGTGATCAGGGGTGAACTGACAGCCCATGGCTCTCGGATTAAAAAAGAAAAACAGGGGAAGATTGTGGAACTGTTGAATAAAATTCATGCCCGAGAAATTAAACATAGAACACGCTTTGACCGTTCAGACGCTCAGGCGCTAGAAACCGTACGCACTGCACTCTCTCAGTGCTTGGACCATAGAGCCAGGGACAAATGCAGATTCTATGCTCACCACTTCTATGAACATGGGAACAAAAGTGGTCGCCTCTTGGCTAGACAATTAAAAAAACAGCTGGCCCTATGTCATGTTCATGCCTTGACAACACAGACTGGACGGGTGGAGGACACTTGTGCTATCGTTGAACTGTTTCAAAAGTTCTATGCCTCTCTTTACAACCTCCTATCAGCTCCCCTACTGTGGATGAGGTGAGGTGACTCAGAATACTGTGCAGACTTACATACAGGACTCCACTTTCCCTGATTTCCCCTCCCATATTCTTGAGGAACTGGAATGCCCGATAACCGCTGAGGAACTGTGAAAGGCTGTTGCTGCCCTTCCCTTGGGCAAAAGCCCGGGACCAGATGGCTTCACTAATCAATATTATAAGAAATTCTTCTCTATTCTTGACAACCCACTCTGTAGTTATCTTAACTCTATCACCCCTAACAACCCATTGCCTCCAGAGGCTCTCCTGGCCCATATCACCATATTGCCAAAGCCAGGCAAGGACCCTCAATATTGTGCCAACTATAGGCCCTTTTCTTTATTGAATTCCGATACTAAGCTGTTGGCCAAATTCTGGACCCTGCTGTGGAACTAGTTCACTCTGATCAGACTGGTTTCATGGTGGGTTGTGAGGCTAGAGATAATACAATCTGGGCTTTACATATATTACATTGGGCCCAACATAGTCCTGCTCACACACCTTGTGTTGTACTTTCCATGGATGCCGAGAAGGCTTTTGATCGTGTGAAATGGGCCTATATGACTGAAGTGCTACGAGGTCTAGGCCTTGGCGAACAGATGATGAGCTGGATTTTAGCCTTATATCAGGAACCTAAAGCCCGTGTGAAGGTGAATGGTACACTTTCTGCCCGCTTTGATATACATAATGGGACTAGGCAAGGTTGCCCATTGTCTGCTTTGTTGTTTGTCCTGGTCCTAGAGCCCTTTTTGCGGAAATTCCTAAATCATCTGGACATTGCAGGGATCCATATTGGGTCCACAGAACATAAGCTGTCAGACCTTCCTGTTTTATTTTTGGAAACCCAATATCTCTGTCCAGGTACTTATGACAGAACTTCAACAGTTTGGTGATTTTTCCAACTTTAAAATAAATTATAATAAGTCTGTTCTGCTTCCCATCCATGTTCCACCTCTATTGGCTGAATCGCTGCAACAGTCTTTCCCCTTCATGTGGCGGAGGGACTCTTTATCGTACTTGGGGACTTTCTCCTGACCTTGAACTTTTATATGACCTTAACTATGGCAAATTGCTGACTGGCATATTAAATAACTTACAGCAATGGGGGATCCACCCCTTGACCTGGTTTGGTAGGGTGAATGTCTTGAAAATGACGACCCTACCAGGGATTATATACTTTTTATATACTATACCTATTACCTTGTCCCAGACCTTCTTTAAGCGACTCTGTAGAGCATTTATGACTTTTATATGGCATGATAAACACCCCAGATTGATATACATCATCTTACATAGACATAAGATGGATGGGGGAGTAGACCTCCCGGATGTGGCTTTATAAAAGAGAGCCATGGCTCTGGTGCACATTCTAAACTGGCAGCATGATGTCCCAACTAAACTATGGGTTTCATTAGAGGAAACAATGGCGGGGAGGAAACTAATGGGTGCCCCTTTGATCCCGTCTGCTTCCAGAGGACTTTCTGACTAGACGTCACCCCTGACTCAAACCACATTGGCAGTTTGGGATAGAATGAATGGGTCCCGTTTATATGCTCCTGGGACATCCCTACTAGCTCCACTGAGGGTTCCCCCTGGGAGAGGATCTTGGATTCTTTCGCTTGTGGGGAGTGGATGGAGATTTTTCCTGTGCCAAATTTGCCCCCCTGCCTATCCATGTCTTACAATCTACGTATGGGAATTTCCCACTTGCAGATTGGAGGCACCGTCAACTGACTAATTTCTTAACTGGGTTGAACCATAAGCCGCGACCTAGACATGCCCTTACGCCATACAAATCAATGTGCGCTAGACTCCCAAACTCTAGACATTTATTATCCTAAATGTGTAAACTAGTGTTGCGTATGCATTCTACGTCGGTTCTGTATTACATAAAGGAATGGGAGAAGGAACTTGGCTTGGAACTTACCCCCCCCCATCAGATACATAGGATTATTAAATTAAGGCATATCTCCTCCATCAATTCCCATATCCAGGAGTCTTCTTATACATTTCTAACTCGATGGTATAAAGCCCCATCCCATTTAGCTCAGATATTCCCCACTGCCAATGCTCGTTGTTGAGGCTGCGATCAACCTGGTAAATTTATTCAAATTTCGTGGACCTGCCTAAAAATTGCAGTCTTTTGGGATGCAATCACTCCTTGGATCCAGAAACTGACATTAAACCATATAGAGAGGTCTCCCCTCTGCCTCCTCTTTCACGTGACCTCATCTTCTCTGAAGTTGTATAAAAAAAGCATCACTCCTCATCTACTGAACACAGCTAATTCCTTAATTCTTACGTTTTGGAAACAATCTGCTTGCCCAACACTTTCTGACTGGAAGAGGGAAGTAGATGCAATTATGGGAGCTGAGCAATGGGTGCACATGGTTAGGAATCAAAGGGAGAAATGTAAAACTGTATGGCAGGGATGGAAGTACTATTCCTCTGAGATATCAGATGATTGATTATTTTTCTGTAGATATGATATTTTGTATATCCCTATGTTGTTGTTTATACCCACCCGGGTGTTGTTTATTGTTTCTTGGGGGTTTGTCTTACTCTGCTTTATTCCCCTATCCCTTACACCCCTTTTTCTTTTCTCTTTTTTTTTCTTTCTTTTCTTTTTTTTTTCTTGGAATAATGGTGTTCTTGGGAGACATTGGTACCAAGCCAATGTACGGCTTACAATCAACATTTCTGGTTTATATCTGATGCCTTATTTTTTGTTTGTTTGTCTGGCCAATATGAATGTATTTGGTGACACTTTTGTATAATCTAAAAATGTTAATAAATATTGATTATAAACAAATAAATAATATTTTGAATCCCTTGACAGTTCCATGTCTGCACACACAAGGGAAATGCAAAAAGAAAATATTTATTCAAGAAGAGTCAGAGCCAATTATTCTCCACCCAAAAGTCCACAGTAGTCAAGGCAGCTCTATATGGTAGTGCATAGGAAAAGTATGAATGGAGGACCAGGTAGCCACCTTAAAAATTGTTTCCATTGAGACCCAGTTCTCTGTTGCCCAGGATGTCCAAACACTGCATGTAGAGTGTGCCATTTTACCTTCCAGAACCACCAATTCCTTTGATTTTTAGGACAACCAAATAGATAAGAACCTTTGAATCTTATGAACTCTAGTGTTAGAAACCAGTGATATATGCCACTTGCAGCATTATAAAACATGTTTTACATGTTCTAGTAAACATTTTCAAGAAGATATAAAACCTTATTCAATAAAAAGCTCTCTTTCTTAAGGACAGTTCATGAGAGCTGTTCCCTATTACAACCAATCAGTATTTACTATGTTCTGACAACAAAAGGACAAGACAGATTGGGATTGTTTGCTATGGGTTATGGCACTTAAGAAGGATTACTAAAAATGAAAACTCCTTATTTAATAAGGACACATTTTCTGGCTGAATAGTAGCAGTGTAAGTGGGCTGGACATGTGACAACTTGTAAGAACCTGCAAATTGTGTTTGTGTTGGCGATACAGAATTGTGCAAACTTTGTGAAACATTGTGAACTAATCTGAGACCGAAATGGTTCCTGTGGTTGCCTCATATTGCAAACTATCATTGCACTTGTTCCTTCTTTACCAAATTAAGCCATAGGTCTTGTGCTGCAGGGTATGGCAAAATATCACTGGCTTCTATTTAAAATGTTATTCAGAATGTGACCTGCTCCATTTTTCTTTCAGTTTTGTATTGTATGAGTTTAAAAAAAGAAGAAATTTGCTGGATACTATGGGCAAGAAAGACTGATACCATTCTTCCTTCAGACACGTTGAGTAGTTGTGTGGTAGTCATGGCAACAGTCTTGCTATAAATGTGTAGCACAGCGCTCCTACTGTTCTCATACCTAATATATACTATGTATATAAAGTGTCTAAATCATCAAACAACATTGAAAATTGAAATTATGCATCAACAATCAAAATGTTAAAAGTTATAATCTGCAATAACCAAATATAAGTGCAAATAAGTTTAAAGTGCAGCACTTAAATTATAACTATATAATTATTAAAATTAAATTATAAGGACATCCCTTTCTGAAGATGTGCGTGGCACGAAAACGCATCAAGGAGGAGCCAATACGCCGTGACGTCACGCCGCCGGAGCCTTGTGAAGGTCCAGTGGTCAGTCCTTATCACCTCTAGCTGTATTTTACCTGGATACTTATTATTTTGGAATAAAATTACCATATTTAAATTTACTACACTATGGGCATCTTTTGTTTGGCTCCCCTGTTGAGCTATCAATTTTCAGAGCCCACCTGAGAGATAAGCTGTAATCCATCCCAGTATCCAGAGGAGGAAATTTCCATAAACAGGCTGCAAACACCCATCCATCCCTTAAAGGGGACCTCTGGCTGGTCGGATTCCTTTACAATCCAGGAACACCTGCTGTTCTGTATACCATCCAGAGTAAGGATATTCCATACCTGGCCTACCTCGCTTCCTTAAAGGGGACCTCTGAGTATGTATTTACATGTATATTTTCAATACGCATCTGGTGAGTGCGTAATTTTACCATATCTTCAAGCACAAACACTGAATATTGGAGCATTTCCACTACTGCAACTGGCACCCTAGCACGGATTTTCACTTTATGAACTATTTATTTTATATGTATATTTATATTTGGTCTTAATCATGGACATTACTTATAATTTAAGTGCTGCACTTTGAACTTGTATGCTTATTGAGGTTTTACCTGGTTACCATTTTAGTGCAATAGCAGCTTTTATTAGAGTGCTCACTGATTTATATATATTTATAAGTGCAAATAAAACTGCACATCCTCTTTCAAGACTTGTCCTTGGAAATAATGTGTTTAGTGCAATATGCATTTAAATAGTTTTCAATTACTCCTGTGTCTTTCACCAATTTTGTGAATTGCTCACCACAATGCACACCCTAAGGGATAAGCATTCACCAAATGGTATTGACCCCTTATCTCTAAGTTGATCATAGTTTATATTTTTGGTGGATCCACTTTACGCATTACTCCTTTTTCCTCCTCCTATGTATGGGCTCTCTTTTCAGTTGCAACTCAGGAAAAATAAAGGGAGAAAGAGGCTTGCATAGTATAAAACCTGTTAAAAGGTTATTAAATATCAACACAAAAGGAACTCACATTTCTAGGTGTATACAGCACTGCTTAGCAAATGTCTTTACTGGACATTGCTAGCTCCATGCATCAGGAGTGGGGTCACCAATATTATCTTGTTGGATGTAAGGACATTACAGACTAATCCTATTCAAAATGTACACAGGTTGAACTGAATGGATGGGTGCCTTTCAGGGGCGGACTGACAACTCATGGGGCCCCCGGGCAGTAGGGGATCATGGGGCCCCTGTGTCCTTGCCCAAACTCAAAAAAGCCTATGAAAAAGATACCAGGGGCATCTCATGGGGCCCCCTATTGACCCCCGGCCCTTGGGCAGTCCGCCCCTGGTGCCTTTATTCAGCCTTACCAGCTATGTAACTATGTAACATATTTCATCAATAATGCCCTGCTCATAAATGACATCTCTGCTGTCAACTGGACAACCTTATATACAAAAAAGGACTCCTCCTTCCTGTCATAAATAACCCCACAATCTCCCAACATAATTTGACACCTCCAATAGAAAAAAATAATTTACAATTATTTTGCAGTTTATCTTCTTTAAATAATTAATACACCTTCCACTATATACCCCAACTTGATGAAGATAATGACAACAATCCTGCCACAACATTAATCATAAGACTACAGTTGCACACAGATACAATATCATCATGCATTGTTAACATAAATATAAGGTGTGCATATACATATAATAAGGTCACTTGCTATCTGTATAGGAAATAAGCTGATTATAGAAATCCTGATTTGAAAAAAAAAACGACTTTTATGCCTTGGGTGGCATAAACGTCTTTCACAGGATAACTATTCTATCAGGTACATTACATTAAAGGTATTAGGAAAAAAGACTTTAATCCCAGGTACTTGCCAGGAGACGTGTGAGATGTCACAAGAGACATTCTACTGTTTTAAGATTTCCAGTCACAACAAAACATTGCACTACTATGTACCATATAAACATGCTGCATCACTAAACAGCATCAAAAAGAAGGTAAGAACAACATGTTGATAGATATATTGATGTGTTTATAGCTTAACCCCTTCACGCCTAAGGGTAAAACAAATCTTAATGCCTAAGCACAATTTTGCAACGTTGACATGTGTTAGTAAAACCGTACATATCATCACAACTACTTTGTACATCCAGGCGAATTATACCTTGTATTTTTCAGGACACATTGGGCTTTCATTTGGTGGTAAATGGTAATGGATATCTCCTGATTTTTTTTTAATAAAGGAAGACTGCCCCAAAATACTAAAAAAAACCTATCACAGCAATCGTGTGATCTGGAATCGGGAGTCCCGGGTCCAGATCGTTAGAACGGGACCCAGGGCTCTCAGTGACACCCCGGTCTTTGTGCTGGGAGCGTGCTGAGAGGCACGCTCCCAGCACAAAGACAGGTATGCAAATATGCGGCCACACGGAAAAAAGCTAAGTTCTGTGAGGCCACATATTTGTGTTACGTCAGCTTCAAGGGGTTAAAGTGTATGTTTTTTCCAAAAATAATTGTTTGCAATACAGTAGCAGTCCTGCTATAACCCCAAAAGAATAGAAATGAAGACAGCCTCTAAATACTTTGTGAGAAAAATGCACATTTCGCCTATAGAAACCAAATTCCACCATGCTTCTGCAGTGAGAAATTTGACATTTGACTTCTGCTATGGGCAATATTACTGCTTACTACTACATCTGAGAATAAGTATTTGTACAGCTATATACATCATTATTTAAAGTGGACATATCACTAAAATCACACTACACATGAATCAACTGGGCACAAGGGAGATATCACTGGCATCATTAATCTGCTCTATTAGAAAACATGAACCCATTGCATTTATTTCTCTACGGGGTAAGTGGAAAGGAAGAACATGCAAGTGCTGTTCATCACCACGCCTCTTGATAGCACAAACCACATGACTATTGTTTCTTACAAAGGTGTACACTTTTTGATTGTTTTTTTTAACAATTAAATATAAAAAATGTTTATGCTTTAAGTCCAACTCCAGGAAAGTGTCAAATACCTGATAGTGAGCCTGACATGCAGAGGAAGGCCTCTAGTATAGCTCTGGGCATGATCTAGGGGGATGTTAGGGTGGGCTAAGCTCACCCAAATTTCAGTACCCCCCTTCAAAGCTGACTCCTCTACCCTGGACACTGTACTTGTCTGCTGAACAATACTTTAGAAAGCTGCACTTTCTCCTCTGCAGCTTTATAACCATAGTAGATGTACTGCCCAGTTTATCATCAGGTCAGAGGAGGAAGAAGGGGACCAGCAGGGTGGGGGAGGTTGTCTACACCTCTCCCCTGTCATCCAATACAGGTCAGCTATCCCTAGGTTATCTTCACTGTCTTCCGGAGTTGGTGGGTGGGGCGGGGGGGTGTGGCTGCCTCCTCCACTCCTCCCACAGACTCCTGCACCTAAGAAGAGGAGAAGAGGATACAGCAGCCAAATCCCGGGAAGTCTTCATCCCCAGTCATGCTGTAAGCGACTGAGCACACTGTCATTACATACTGTCCCAGCCTTCCACTGCTCTGCCCCAGCCTTTCACTGTACTGCCCCAGCCTTCCACTATATTGCCCTAGCCTTCCACTGCTCTGCCCCAGCCTTCCACTGCTCTGCCCCAGCCTGTCACTACACTGCCCCAGCCTTCCACTATACTACCCCAGCCTTCCACTATACTGCCCCAGCCTGCCACTATATTGCCCCAGCCTTCCACTGTACTACCCCAGCCTTCCACTATACTGCCCCAGCCTTCCACAATACTACCCCAGCCTTCCACAATACTACCCCAGCCTGCCACTATACTGCCCCAGCCTTCCACTGTACTACCCCAGCCTGCCACTATACTGCCCCAGCCTTCCACTATACTGCCCCAGCCTTCCACTGTACTGCCCCAGCCTTCCACTCTATTGCCCCAGCCTTCCACTGCTCTGCCCCAGCCTTCCACTGCTCTGCCCCAGCCTGTCACTACACTGCCCCAGCCTTCCACTATACTACCCCAGCCTTCCACTATACTGCCCCAGCCTGCCACTGTACTACCCCAGCCTTCCACTATACTGCCCCAGCCTTCCACAATACTACCCCAGCCTTCCACAATACTACCCCAGCCTGCCACTATACTGCCCCAGCCTTCCACTGTACTGCCCCAGCCTTCCACTGTACTACCCCAGCCTGCCACTATACTGCCCCAGCCTTCCACTGTACTGCCCCAGCCTTCCACTGTACTGCCCCAGCCTTCCACTGTACTACCCCAGCCTGCCACTATACTGCCCCAGCCTTCCACTGTACTGCCCCAGCCTTCCACTGTACTGCCCCAGCCTTCCACTGTACTACCCCAGCCTGCCACTATACTGCCCCAGCCTTCCACTGTACTACCCCAGCCTGCCACTATACTGCCCCAGCCTTCCACTATACTGCCCCAGCCTTCCACTATACTTCCCCAGCCTTCCACTGTACTGCCCCAGCCTTCCACTATACTGCCCCAGCCTTCCACTGTACTACCCCAGCCTGCCACTATACTGCCCCAGCCTTCCACTATACTGCCCCAGCCTTCCACTATACTTCTTCAGCCCTCCACTATACTACCCCAGCCTGCCACTATGCTGCTCCAGCCTTCCACTGTACTGCCCCAGCCTTCCACTGTACTACCCCAGCCTTCCACTATACTGCCCCAGCCTTCCACTGTACTACCCCAGCCTGCCACTATACTGCTCCAGCCTTCCACTATACTGCCCCAGCCTTCCACTATACTGCCCCAGCCTTCCACTACACTGCTCCAGCCTTCCACTATACTGCTCATGCCTTCCACTATACTGCCCCAGCCTTCCACTGTACTACCCCAGCCTGCCACTATACTGCCCCAGCCTTCCACTATACTGCCCCAGCCTGCCACTATACTGCCCCAGCCTTCCACTATACTTCTCCAGCCCTCCACTACAATACCCCAGCCTTCCACTATACTTCTCCAGCCCTCCACTGTACTACACCAGCCTGCCACTACACTGTCCCAGCCTTCCACTATACTGCCCCAGCCCTCCACTACACTACCCCAGCCTTTCACTATACTTCTTCAGCCTTCCACTACACTGCCCCAGCCTGCCACTATACTTCTCCAGCCTTCCAGTACACTGCCCCAGCCTTCCACTAAACTGCTCCAGCCTTCCACTACACTGCCCCAGCCTTCTGCTATACTGCTCCAGCCTTCCACTACACTGCCCCACCCTTCCACTATACTGCCCCAGCCTTCTACTATACTGCTCCAGCCTTCCACTATACTGCCACAGCCTGCCACTATACTGCTCCAGCCTTGCACTACCCTGCCCCAGCCTGCCATTATACTGCTCCAGCATTCCACTACACTGCCCCAGCCTGCCACTATACTGCTCCAGCCTTCCACTACACTGATTCAGCCTTCCACTACATTGCCCCAGCCTGCCATTACACTGACCCAGCCTGCCACTACACTGCCCCAGCCTTCCACTATACTTCTCCAGCCTTCCACTACACTGCCCCAGCCTGCTACTATACTTCCCCAGTCTGCCATTGTACTACCCCAGCTTTCCACTATACTGCTCCAGCCTTTCACTACATTGCCCCAGCCTTCCACTATACTGCCCAGCCTTCCACTACACTGCTCCAGCCTGTCACTACACTGCCCCAGCCTTCCACTATACTACCCCAGCCTTCCACTATACTACCCCAGCCTTCCACTATACTGCCCCAGCCTGCCAGTATATTGCCCCAGCCTTCCACTGTACTACACCAGCCTTCCACTATACTGCCCCAGCCTTCCACAATACTACCCCAGCCTGCCACTATAGTGCCCCAGCCTTCCATTGTACTACCCCAGCCTTCCACTATACTACCCCAGCCTGCCACTATACTGCCCCAGCCTTCCACTATACTGCCCCAGCCTTCCACTGTACTGCCCCAGCCTTCCACTGTACTACCCCAGCCTGACTTCTCTGATCCTTTCCTTCTTTCAGTGTCCCCCTCTTATCTCCTGATAAGACATGTCATGCGGAGTCACTCTGCATATGCTCAGTTTGGTGTGTATTGCTAGAGGTTTTTTTTTGGGGGGGGGGAGAGTTCATGTGATCAGCACAGTGCTGTATTGTCCAGACAGAGGTAAGGGATCCTGCATTCTCCTAGAGCAGAATGAAAACTCCTCCTACAAGCTTTAACATGTGGTCGGCTAGACACTGATGGAAGCCACAAGACTGCCCTAACTGTTGATGAGAAAAGGTATTTAGCAGTTTATATGTACTAAAATAATTGTACTTCCAAGTTCTGTGTACTGTGGGAGACCAGATATAGTGAATGCAGGGTCCTGGGTTTAGTGACAGTTTAAAGTAAAAAAAAAAAATTCCTTTAAATATCATGCCTGGGGGGTCCCCTTAAACTACCTACAAAGTTGCACATCTGTACAATGTATAGTACCTGCTGCAGCAGAACTGTCATTTAATTTAAAAATTACATTTTTATAAATATATAAAAAAAACACACAATGCCCCCCCCCCCCCCAATCCATACCAGACCCTTTAGTAGGCAGGTTAGGAGGAACCCCACAGTAAAAAGAATTTTTAAAAACGTGCATGGGGTTCCACCAAAAGCCATACCAGGCCCTTTAGGCCTAGTAGGACTTTTAGGGGAACCCCACCTCCCAAAAATAGGAGGAAAAAGTATGTGGGGTTCCCCCTAAAATCCATACTAGGTCCTTTAGGCCTGGTAGGACTTTTAAGGGGAACACCACCCCAAAGAAATAGCAGGAAAAAGTGTGGCCCCCCCCCTAAATTCCTACCAGACCCTTGATCTGAGCCCAAGCCTGGCAGGGTAGGAAAAGGGGGGGATGAATGAGCACCCCCCTTCCTGCAGCTTTCCAGGTCACATGCACTTAGCATTGGGGCGGTATCCCCATGTCGTTGGGGACTAGGGCCTCTTCCCCACAACCCTGGCTGTGGGGGTCTGCGAACAGGGGAGTTAGCATCAGGGTATACCTTTAAATAAGGGGGCACCCTGATGCTGCCCCCTCTTGTGAATGAGTAAGGGGTACTTGTATCACTATCCATTTACTAAAGAGTAAATTCAGTAAAAAATAAAGTAATAATAAATACAATTCCTTTATTGAACATAAAATAAAACAACAGTTTTTGACAAGTCCTTTATTTAAAAAATACATATATCCTGGAGTTGGGCTTTATAAAATAGTACTTTTTTGATTGTAGAAATCCAGTTTTATGACATCCATAATGTTCTCGTGTTGGCATTAGGGATGAGGGAATGTGTCTGAGTTTTATTTGCAAGGCGAGGAAAACTGTAAACTTAAATCAGACCCCCACTGTAGTCAGAGGGGGCGAAATTGTAATATAAATTATTCCCATTTTTAAGGCTAATAGGCTAGTGATTGTCAAAGTGAGGAGTAGGGAGAGGTTCCACCATTTTATCTGACTGTGAGGGGGGATGCCTTTAAATTGTATGTAATGTTATAGAAGAGTATGACAGCCAAACTTTATCATAAAAATAAAATGTACAAATAGAATGCACAAAAACACTTCAAAATCCCAATCCTACATTTCAAACACAAGACAGTTTTCATCCAAAAATAAAAGTTAACATGTATTAGTTCAGAGACAATAGCCAGAAATATTGCACATTCAATGTACATTATGTAAGCAGCTTTATTAGCCACAATTTAGGAGGAAAAGACAGGGCAGATTTTATCAAGAAATAAAAATTATAGTGCATTATTTCAAAGAAAACAGCAAGAAGTATTGTATAGTCAACGCATAGAATATAAGCAACTTTTTATATCACAATTTAAAGATAGATCAAGCAGGTCTTATTATGAAATAAACATTGAAATACATAATTTCACAAAGAATAGTCTGAAATGTTGTACAGTTGATACCAGGTATATAAGTGGGACATGCAAGAGAGATAGACAAAACAGGTTTTATAAAGAAATAAATATTACACTATATTATTTCAGAGATAATAGCCAGAAATATTGTACAGTTAATGCACAGTATACAGTATAAGCACCTGTAAGTACAATATGCTATTAAGGAAGAAAACAGACAGGTTTTATTAAAAAACAAATATAGTGTACTTTTACAGAGAATAGCCATAAGATTGATGCTCTTAACCATTAACTATTTAAAAAAAAACTTTCATGTAAGATTAACTTTTTTATCAGGCACTCCTCAGTACACACCAAGAAAATTGTACAGTTAATGCACATTGTAATCAGCTTTGTTAGGTTGCAATATAAGAGGTAGAGACAGGACAAGTTTTATCAATGTATAAAACTTGCAGTGTATTATTTCACAGAAAATAGCCAGTAATATTGTACAATTAATGCAAAGTGTGTAAATAGTTTTGTTAGACTGGATATAATAACCGGAACTGGAACTGGAAACTGGAAAATAACCAAACATATTATACAATTTATGGACGGTAAGTAAACAGCTTTTTTATGCTGCAATTCAAAGAGAGAGATGAAGCAGGTTTTAATTTTAAAATAAAAATTAGAGTGCATTTTTTCACAGAAAATACAAATAAATATATCACAGTCGATGCACAATATGTTATCAGATTTAATAGGCTGTAATTATAGAGGAAGAGATGGAGCAGGTATTTACCAGAAATAAAAATTAGAGTGTATTGTTTTACAATTTCCAGAAATATTCTGCAATGGATGCACAGTATATAAGTAGCTTTATTAGGCAACAATTTAAGAGGGAGAATAAAGCCGTTTTTTTAAGATTAGAGTGTATTATTTCACAGACAATACCCACACATTTTGTACACTAGCTGGAGTTGATAAGGCTGTTAATTAAAAGGAAGAGGTAAAACAGTTTATAGCTTTAAAAATTAGCATGTACTCTTTCAGAGAGACAAATTTTTAGAATGTTGGACAACTGTAATAGGAAAACTAGCAGACATCCAGCTTGACTTACTGTGCAACAAATACTTTACATTTTGCAGCTGAGACACAGCTGCTGAAACATTATGTGTGGTACTTTTACAGCGCTTGAGCAATGGAATAGGGCAGGAGAGGTTACAGGAGTTGGTAACTGTGGTAGGTCAGCAGAGGTTGCAGGAGCTGGTAATAGTGACAGACCAGTAAAAGCGGCAGGAGGCGGTAATGGTGGCAGCAGCAAGCCAGAAGAAGAGGCAGGGTCTGGTAAAGGAAGAAGGCCTGTACCTGTAAATCTTTGCTATCCAGTAGAAGAGAATGGCTGCTTCTTTTAGTCCTTTTCAAACTGCTCCTGGAGTAAATCCTGCCATGCTGCTGTTCTGGTTCTCCCTCTCTTTCCTCCTCTACAGTTTCTGAAACCCAGCTACAGTCAGCTACCTTGTTATTCCTACATTTAAAACCACTCAAGCCTCCCTCCATGTTCCTGGAACTCTCTCCCTTATTGTTTGATAACATGAATTCTTGCACATCTTCCTGCAGCAAGTTATTGATGCTGTGCTAAAATAATTCAGCTGACTTCTCTGTGCCATTTTATGAGGCTACAGAGGGACTAGCTGTAGAGGGGGAGAAAAAAAGGGGCATTTGTAACTGCTGGGTAAAAAGCACTGCACTTGGGAGGAGAAAATCTAGAAAGGCTTCACAACCTCCTCCATGTGCTCTGATTGTTTAGCACACTCACTGCCCGAAAGAACAGGCAGACGTGCCCTGTCTCTTAAAGTTGAGGCATAATCACCCCTTTGTCCCAAGTATGCAGAACATGTTCACCCACTACAAGCTACAATTGAAGAATCATTGCCATTACCTTTATGCCTCCATTTATAAATATAGGATATTACTTATCTTTATTATCAGCTATTGCTATGGGGCAATAACCGTGCGGTGCTTTGGTGTTCTTAAGGATGCAGTGATTTGGTGCACTAAATTGTACCACACAAGTATGCAGTGATGTGCTGCACACAAAGAGTAGCTTTATCTATGTCATTTACAATGTGTTTTTTAACTAGCAAAAAGAAAAAAATAAATTAAATAAAACAAAATGAATAACTGCTTTAGCGCTGCCCCATAGCAGAAATACTGCTACAGGGCAGCAGCGGTGCGAAAAATCACATATATATACCCACGCCGCCATTTGCGGCTGTCAATCACCGGGTCCTGGCCAGTGATTACTCGCTGGTGCCTGGTGATTGCCGAGCATTTCTAATGGGGGGCGAACTGTTAGTAAACAAAACACTTCTCTCCCATATCAGCTCCTGCACAGTGCTTTGCAGGGCTGTGCACAGCACAGCCCTGCAAAGCAGTGTGCTTACAGTGAAGCACACACACCCCTAGTAAAACAGCACACTGTTAACTCTTTGATCGCCCCACATGTTAACCCCTTCCTGCCTAGTGCCATTAGAACAGTGTCAGTGCTTTTTATTATCAGTGACACCAAGTCAGTTCCCCCCAGTGACAGAATGCCCGCCGCAGTCCCGCTATAAGTCGCTGATCACCGCCATTACTAGTAAAAATAAAAAAAAATAAAAAAGACAGCCCAGTCTATATACCATCATTTGTAAACGCTATAACTTTCACGTAAACCAAATAATTTACATGTATTGGGATTTCTTTTTAGCAAAGATATGTAGCAGAATACATTTTGGCCTAAATGTATGACGAAATTTGATTTTTTACATTTTTTTTACTGGACATGTTTATTAGCAAAAAGTCAAAAATATAGTTTTTTTTCAAAACTGTTGGTCTTTTTTTTTGTTAATTCAAAAAATTAAAAACCACACAGGCAATCAAATACCACCAAAAGAAAGCTCTATTTGTGGAAAAAAAAAGGATGCATAATTCATTTGGATGCAGCGTTGCATGACCGCGCAATTATTAGTTAAAGTAACGCAGCGCCATAACGCAAAAAATGGCCGGGTCAGGAAGTGGGGTAAATCCTCTGGAGGGCAAGTGGTTAAACATAACTGAAGTTGCTGACACACGCACAACAAAAATTAGTCCCAGAAAAGACTATTGGGTATATGCACTGTAAACAGAGGGGGTAAACATTAATATATACCCACACCTGTGTAATCTAGCACAATAAATCACAGAGAACATGGGGGCAGATGACAGTGTACACAATACTATGTAGCCCACCACACTGCCATTCACTGTACTGTATCACAGTACAGCACTGTAAATAGCATTGTATAGCAGCAACTATCCTTCCCTGAAAACGCACTGTCGTCTCTCTCTATCAACTCCAAGTCCCCCACACACACTGTCAAAAGGCTTCTGGAAACCTGAGGGGGCTGGCACATATTTCAAACCCTCATTATTGGCCTTTTAAAGCCACCTGATCACAGATCAAAGGCCAGGAAGTCAATTACTGATAATTGGTTTCTATTGTGGTGAATTGGCATATTAGTTTGCTGTTTTCCTAAACTGTGAGCTCATGTTTAACTACAACCCAAAGCTTATCCCTAGTCAGCCTTATTAAAAGGTTTTACTGTGTAGTATTTTGATTTACCTACTGAATGAGCTGTAAAAACAGATCAGTGTACATCTATAGAGCCTATTTGAATGAGAGAAAGCTAATGAAGTATGCACTTTTATTGTCAACATTTTAATTTTAGTCATAGATGAGTGTGTGTATGTTATAAAGGGTTTCATTCTCTGACCACAAAGGACTTGGCCTCAGGCATCTATTACACACAGAGCTATGCCTTCACAGATTTACATAGTTGTCCAATATGAAGCAAGCTGCTTGTCTGAACTAGCTCAATGGGACCCATCAGAAAATATGCAAGTTGAACATACCCTGAAAACTTTGCAGTAACACTGCACATTCCCTAAGAACTGTATACCAATGCATTATGAAAAGGGAACTGTCCCTGGTGGCTAATGTAGCTTTCACTTAATAGCATTCCTTATTTTGGACAAACAACACACCTTTAAAATGCCAGAGGGGACAGTTTTAAGCTGGCATTAATTATACGCTGATGAGCACTTACAATAAGTAAAATGATACTTATTGACATAATAGAAATACTTTTAGGATTGTTAAGATACTCATAGACATGAGGTAACAACAGTATAACAATGAATGCAGACTTTGCCAGCAACATGTTTGGGAATTAAGCAATTGAACAAGTTAGATAAGCTGGCTACAAGGGTATCTGCATGTGTTCCCCTCAATGTTCAACCTCACATATTTTTGTTTTTGCATGGACAACTGATGCTTTGCCTGAGCTTGATCAGATCATGCCAGATAGAATAGCCAATTTATGGGCAGATTAAATGCAGTCCATCGTAAACATATCAATATCAATTACACTTGTATGGTTGTAGGGCACTTAGATTAACGGAGGCATTCCATACTAAACTACACACCCAACTTTCTAAACTATTCTTTAGCCTATAGAATTTTGGCATTATTGGCCACGGATGGGATATTTACAAATTAAAAATGCTCATTAATTCATATTGTCAGTATTCCCATTGCACATGTTCCTGGATTAGATTCTGGAGTAGTGGGTGCTGCACCCACAGCCAGCTGGAGACTAGAGACATCACAGGTCAATGTATATATTTGCCAGCACATTACGGATCATCGAGTATTGGCAGAAAGATTTATGAAGAATTATCACAACAAGGGGAGTGTCCAAGATGGTGACCAGAGCGGCCACATAATCGAGAGCTCTGCCACATCTCTACTTCCATCCACAGCCATCCTGGGGGTAGCCAGATCCCACCTGCACCAGAGGCCCCGCTGACTTGACCTGCTGCCTGGAGAGGGGAGTCGAGCCTGTATGACCGCCCTCCAGAGTGCCAGATGTCCACGGCCTACTGCGGCCTCCACATGGCACAGACCCGACCTGTGGCCTATTCTGGGTGCCACTGCCCTGCTTCCTGGTGCCCAGTGTGGTAAGCCGCTGCTTGGGGAAAGTCCCTACCAGCCACCTGGCCCTCAACCCAGTCCCAGGTACTAAATATCTGAGGAGCATGTGTGCCAATCCATGGGGTGGCACAGCTTTTACCACACCTAGACCCTGATAAAGAATATCTACTACCTTGGGGGGAACATCTGAGCAGTTTATACCCCCAGTTTATTGGGACTCCCAGTTCATCCACTTGCCATCCACTTGTCAAGTTTTGTCTTAAGTCAGTACTCTCGGCTATACCTGAGTGATCTGCCCCATTAGATAGGAAGCGGCATCTCTACGACATGTGAGCTCTACAGACTTGGTCTGGGTACTTGCTCCATGGACATTCCTATGGCCTGTTGCCTAAAATTGTTCAGGGAAGTATGACTCTCCCGGTTTTGGGGGGATGAGGGTCTGGGAGGGGGGTGTTGGGTGGTCGTGTTTTTTGGGAGTTTCTAGTTTTTTTTCCACTGTTGCGAGGTACATTTGCTATCTCATGTGGTTCAGTTTATGTATGGTATCAAGCTGATATGCTGGTTCTTCTGATGCATATCTTGCAATTTTGTATTTTCTTCTTGGGATTCAGCCTGGGTGGTCGCAACTCTCTTTTTAAACACCTACTTTATGGCACCTCCTGATCTGAAATGTATCTTCTGGAATGTGCGGGGCCTCAGCTCCCCCGTTAAGAGTTCCTTGGTCTTCCAATTTTTCAAATCCTATAATCCACATATTTGGATTATAAAGAGAGCTTGGGTCATCACTACTACAATGCCACGTACTCTTCCTATGCCCAAGGAGTTAGTGTCCTTATTCACAAACCATTGCCATTTTCTCTCCTCCATTTCAGGCTGGATCCCAAGGGCAAGTACGTTATGTTTCAAGAGATGATCAACTGCTTTGAAATGGTAATTGTTGGTCTCTATCTTCAGCCTCCTGCTTCTGCATGCTCGCAGGCTGCTTTGGCCCAGCTCCTGGCCTCATATCCCACATCCCATGTTCTTCTTGATGGAGATTTTTACCTTACTCCAGATCCTAGTGTAGACAAACTATATCCTGATGCCAGTAAGGGGTCGGAGTTGGCCAAGTGGGCCGGGCTTTACCAGTTGACTGACGTGTAGAGGTGGAAAAATCCTGAGACCAGGACCTATACCTGGCACTCGGTATCACATAGAACAATGTCTAGAATTGATCTTTGCTATGTTACACCTCCACTCTTAGCAAGGGTTTGGGAGATCTCCATCCTTCCATGGGGGATATCTGATCATGCTACATTTCTCCTTAGCTTGAGCATCACTGATGCCCTGGGGGAAAAAAATCTGGAGACTATCGGTATTGGATTACTGACCCTGAGGTAGAACCCCCTATGGGACAGGCGCTGGAGCAATACTGAGTCTCTAATGAGGATACTGCTACACCTACTACTACTTAAGAGGCTTTTAAGGCTACCCTTAGAGGACAGTACCGTACCCTGATGGGGGGATTACAGGAGATGGAATTGGTAGACCGGAGGGTGCAGGAATCTGAATCCAATTATGTGACTAACCCAGATTCTGTTACTCAATACAACTTACTGTTACTGGCTGTTAGGGAGGCTTTATTGTTACACACGGAGGCCTCCAGGAAGATGTTGCTCCATCAAAAACAGCATATTTTTGAACAGGGGGATAAAGCGGGATGCCGGCTGGCTAGGGAACAAACTGCCTTGACTATTGTTGCCCTTATACAAGATGAGGATGATTATAGGATCCTTGATCCAGTATTAATCAACCATCCCTTTTCCAAATTCCATGCAAAATTGTATTTCTCCAAAGTTGCCTACACACCACAGGACTTGTACTACTGTCACGATCAGAGTCAAGCTCGAAGACCAGTTGCTATAGCAGTGGAAAGGCTTACCTGAAACCAGCAGGATAGGTACACAGGCAGGTCACCGTGGCAGAGGAGTGGGATCACCCGAGGTGCGGAGTCTAAGTACCAACCGGTGTTCACCAGAGCTCCTAATGGTGGAGATGGATTTGACTGTGTGTTAGCACCAGGTCGTGGTCCTCAGGATCACCCCACCAGAAGGTGAGCAGGCGGAGGTCCAGTAGCGTATAAACAGGTAAGGATCAAACGGAAGCATGGTCAGTAAACAAGCCAAGGTTGGTAAGGAGCAGTCGCAGGTTGGGATCAGGCAGAAGCGTAGTCGGGAACAAGCCAAGGGCCAATAACGAGTGATAGCAAAATACAGATAACAGCAGAGATGATAAGGAGCACGATACTGGCTGGAGAGCACATTAATCTGGCAAACAGGAAGTGCAGAGACATGGTTTATATCAGGAAGTTCATGGGATGAGCAAGGGGTTCAAGGTTCATGATAAACAAGGTCAAGGTAGGTTCATCCAAATAATTGTCAAGGGAGCTGTCCAGCAATCCAGGTCTCAGCAAGAAGAAACATTGCCACTCACCACAGAAGGCCCAGGTTCGGACCCAGGCTCTGACACCTACTATCTAGATCGTGTTGAACTGCCATCTCTTTCCCCGACCCTGAGGGGACAATTGGTGGCTCTGATTTCCTTAGAGGATATCCAACAGGCGATTGACACTCTCCAATCTGGAAGACCCTGAGATGTTTTGGATTTGGCCCTAATTTTATTTCATGGGTCAGATGCCTGTACAGTGCGCCGTTCGCGAGAGTATGTACTAACAGTATTCTTTTTCCCCCTTTTGCTCTCCATTGGGGTACTTGGCAGGGTTGCCCGCATTCTCCGGGCCTGTTTGCCCTGGTGACCCATTCTTCCATGATCTTGCATGGGCTACCAGTAGGTGACTAGAAGGATAGAGTTTCCCTATATTAGGATGACACTCTCTCATATCTGAAGGACTGCAATTTGTCTCTTAGAGCGGCACTGGACCTTATCGATCTCTTCAACAGCTACTCCGGGATAAGTATAAATTCAATAATAAGTCAATATCATTTCCTCTTACACCAGGACCTTTGCCTGACATTTCATTTGCCCCTATTAGATTGGTTTCCAAATTTAAATACTTGGTTGTAATGGTGCAGCGCAATCTGACAAAATACCTTTCAGACAAGACCTTCACCCTCTCCTACAACATTTGCAAACTAAATGTAATGCCTGGTCTTTCCTTCCTATTAGCATCATAGGCCAAGTAAATCTTTTTAAAATGATATTCCTTCCTAAGTTTATTTACTTTTTTCGACATATGCCGGTACAAATCCCGCAGTCCTTTTCCTGTTGTGTGGATGGTGTTGTCTCTGTGTTTCTCTGGGCTGGGAGGGCCCCTAGACTTTAAAGATCTACCTTGCACTTACCCATTAATCGGGGAGGCCTGGCACGACCTAGGCTGCTTTTATATTATTTGGCACCAATTCTGGTCACGGTGCAATTGTGGCTCTCCTGGCCTAGGGATAATGCAGCGGTGATCCTGGAGGCAGCGGTATTGGGCTCTTATGCAGAACTTTGTAACCTGGTTCATAGAGGATCGAAGTCCAACCTGGCCCTCACAACTCCCATGCTGACAACCCTGAAGATGTGGAGACAGGCTAGGAATCAGTACAGTATAAATAACACCTACTCCCCTCACACGCCACTCTGGGGCAATCCTACACTCCTCCATCTGCACATGATACCAGATCCTGTGGTGTGGGCTCGGTATGGAATCAAAGCGTTGAGCCATATTATGTCTTGTGGTGTCCTGCCTTCCTTTGATGAACTCAAACACAACCATGGCTTGCCTAACCGGATGTTTTTCCGGTTTCTAAAATT
This sequence comes from Staurois parvus, assembly GCF_062004578.1. Taxonomy (NCBI): domain Eukaryota; kingdom Metazoa; phylum Chordata; class Amphibia; order Anura; family Ranidae; genus Staurois; species Staurois parvus. The sequence goes on along the minus strand of NW_028318508.1, from coordinate 1,025,285 downwards.
GCGACATGCTGTGGCCGCCCAATTTCCTTCTCCCCCTGATATACAGACTGACCCTCTAGAAAACTTGTTGTTAATAGAGGGCTTGCTTAAACTTTATCCTCTCTCCATTCCTTGTTGCTACCCCTATCTACCCCTAGAATGCAGTTGCTTTACAGTAAATGGCACACAGACCATCCGTCCCTGTCGGAGGATGATTGGGAGGATTGTTGTTTACAATGCCTCCCTACCATGATCTCGGCTAGGGACCAATTTACATAACTATAATTCATAGAGTATATTATACCCTACGGCGACTGGCTGCGATATATCCTGGTAGATCGGCAACATGTCCTCTTTGTGATATGGCAGAAGGCACGTTTCATCATATGCTTTGGGAATGTTCGAAACTATGTCCCTTTTGGACTAGAGTATTAGATACTATTAACGCTGTGGGTAAACTGTCCATTCCCATGGATCCGCTGATTATGTTGTTAGGCCTCACTGACCTCGTGGAAGCATCTAAGCATAGCAAACTGTTTGTCTTTTATTCTCTCTATCACACTAGAAGAGAAATTTTGCTGAGATGTAAGCTGTCTACCCCGCCCTCGGTTTCAGATAGGAAGTTGGCAGTCAACGGTGCGCTTCCCTTATAAACTTAAAAACTTACATATGTATGAGTAGCAACTGTCCAGCTAAATTTGATAGAATATGGACTGGGTGGGTGGAGGCACAGGACCTTATGGTATAATCATTGGTGCAATCATTGGTATTTCCAATTGAGGTTGTAAAAAGTTTGTATTATTTGTCTGACTTGTTACTATTTGTGTTACCTAACTTTCTTCTTCACTCTTTTTCTTCCCCTTCTTGCCCTTCCCACTCTTTTTTCTTCCTGCTCCAGCTCACGCCCTGTGATTTTCTCCTCAACTCTTTTCTTTTGTGGGTTGTTACCATCTGAACTGTAATATGTATGCGATTCTGGCTCTGCTCAGGACAACAGGTTGATTCTCTAAGATTTTCAGCATTGGAAGTTTGTATGTACTGCTTTTCTACTGTATGCCATGAGCTTGACTGTTCTCATGCACCTTGGATTGTTTCTAATTTTGTACGATTTTAATAAACACAACTGTTAAAAAAAAGAATTATCACATCACAGTGGACAAAGTGCAACAACAGGTCCTGTGTGGCTCCAAAACATTGCACTTTATCCACTGTGATGTGAGAATTCTTCAGTAAACCTTTTGGACAGTATTCAATGATCTGTGGTGTACTGGCAAATATGTACATTGCTCAGTAAATCACGATTCATCTCATTGATCTTGTTTTACTACCTTGATAGTCTCCTTCTCCAGAGAGCTTGTTGTACATTTAAGCTGGCCATAGACAGATCAAAATGTGGCCAGTTCAGCAACGGCTGGCTGAATTTTGATTATTGTGCGGCTGTCCTTTTTCAACAGAATTCGATCATTAGATCAACTTCTATCACACGAACAACTTGGAAAACTTTTTTGTCAATCAGTGACTGCAGCTACTTCTCAGTGCATTCTGAGTGTTCTGTGCTGGGTCCAGATATCAAAATAGAGTGTCCCAGTGTGGAGGTTATTCCATCCACCTCATTTGTGTGAATGGAGGAGTCTGGATTTTTTTTGTCCAACCTGCTAGCGGAATGATAAAACTACTCACCTAGAGCCATATTTAGTCAGACCAAACTAGTGGACTTTTACTAAGACCAGAAACCAGTAAGAAACCAGTAAGACATAGCCATTGTGGAGCATTGCATAACAGTAGGCATAGTCTGTATACAGTCATGGCCGAAATTGTTGGCACCCTTGATATTTTTCCTGAAAATCAAGTATTTCACACAAAAAAGGTATTGCATTAACACATGTTTTGCTATACACATGTTTATTCCCTTTGTATGTATTGGAACAAATATAAAACAGAGGCAGAAAAGCAAATATGACATAATGTCACACAAAACCCCAAAAATGGGCTGGACAAAAGTATTGGCACCCTTAACTTAATATTTGGTTGCACACCCTTTGGAAAACATAACTGAAATCAGTCGCTTCCTATAACCATCAATAAGCTTCTGACACCTCTCACCCGGAATTTTGGACCACTCTTCCTTTGCAAACAGCTCCAGGTCTCTCTTATTGGAAGGACACCTTTTCCCAACAGCAATTTTAAGATCTCTCCACAGGTGTTCAATGGGATTTAGATCTGGGCTCATTGCTGGCCACTTCAGAACTCTCCAGCGCTTCTTTGCCATCCATTTCTGAGTGCTTTTTGACGTATGTTTGGGGTCATTGTCCTGCTGGAAGACCCAGGATCTTGGACGCAAACCCAGCTTTCTGACACTGGGCCCTACAGTGCGACCCAAAATCCTTTGGTAATCCTCAGATTTCATGATGCCTTGCACACAGTCAAGGCACCCAGTGCCAGAGGCAGCAAAACAACCCCAAAACATCATTGAACCTCCACCATATTTTACCGTAGGTACTGTGTTTTGTTCTTTGTAGGCCTCATTCCGTTTTCGGTAAACAGTAGAATGATGTGCTTTACCGAAAAGCTCTATCTTGGTCTCATCTGTCCACAAGACGTTTTCCCAGAAGGCTTTTGGCTTACTCAAGTACATTTTGGCAAACTGTAGTCTTGCTTTTTTATGTCTCTGTGTCAGCAGTGGGGTCCTCCTGGGTCTCCTGCCATAGCGTTTCATTTCATTTAAATGTCGACGGATAGTTCGCGCTGACACTGATGCTCCCTGAGCTTGCAGGACAGCTTGAATGTCTTTGGAACATGTTTGGGGCTGCTTATCCACCATCCGGACTATTCTGCGTTGCAATCTTTCATCAATTTTCCTCATCCGTCCACGACCAGGGAGATTAGCTACAGTGCCATGGGTTGCAAACTTCTTGATAATGTTGCGCACTGTGGACAAAGGCAAATCTAGTTCTCTGGAGATGGACTTGTAACCTTGAGATTGTTGATATTTTGCCACAATTTTGGTTCTCAGGTCCTCAGACAGTTCTCGTCTCCTCTTTCTGTTGTCCATGCTTAGTGTGGCACAGACAGACACACAATGCAAAGGTTAAGTGAACGTCTCTCCTTTTTATCTGCTTTCAGGTGTGATTTCTATATTGCCCACACCTGTTACTTGCCCCAGGTGAGTTTACAGGAGCATCACATGCTTGTAACATTCTTATTTATCCGCAGTTGTGAAAGGGTGCCAATACTTTTGTCCAGCCCATTTTTGGAGGTTTGTGTGACATTATGTCGAATTTGCTTTCTTTCCTCCCTTTTTTTGTTTTGTCCCAATACACACAAAGGGAATAAACATGTGTATAGCAAAACATGTGTTAATGCAATACGTTTCGTGAGAAATACATGATTTCCTGGAGAAATATCAAGGGTGCCAACAATTTCGGCCATGACTGTATTTAATCATCAAATAAACAAACAACAAGATTATTAAGTTGGTAAATTTCACTTATCTAGCTGAAATCTGTAAAAAAAAAAATCCTCAGTTTCATAAGTGTTTAAAATGATTGTAAGCCCATAATTGTTTACAATAAATATATCAAATTTACCTGCTCTGTGCAATGGTTGTGCACGGAGCAGCCTGATCCTTCTCTCTCAGGTCACCTATCGACACTCCTGTCCTGGCTCATCCCCCCACCAAGTACCCACCATAGCACACAGAGCATGTCTTGTCCCCATCCCCCACTCCCTTCTCACTGGCTGTGGGTGATGTCTCTGAGCCTATGAGGAGGGAGGGAGCAGAGAGAGTTACTGCTCTCGTGCACTGCCTTGAATCAATATCGAGCTCAGGTAAGTATAAGGGGGGCTGAGCGGAGTTGCATTTAGTTTTGAAGTTTCCCAAAGCATATGGTGAAACGTGCCTTCTGCCATATCACAAAGAGGACATGTTGCCGATCTACCAGGATATATCGCAGCCAGTCGCCGTAGGGTGTAATATACTCTATGAATTATAGTTATGTAAATTGGTCCCTAGCCAAGATCATGGTAGGGAGGCATTGTAAACAACAATCCTCCCAATCATCCTCCCACAGGGGCGGATGGTCTGTGTGCCATTTACTGTAAAGCAACTGCATTCTAGGGGTAGATAGGGGTAGCAACAAGGAATGGAGAGAGGTAACAAAAACCCTTTAACATTTAGAACCACTTTCAAAATGTTATTTCCACTTTTGCGATCAAATTTGAGAAAAAACCTACTATGTGTTTGTTATGTGCTCCCATTCACACAGCATACCGAAAAAATGTTTTTAGATATATGTCTTACCCTTTAGATGTTTCTTAGGACAAGGTGTTATGGCTGTTTGCAAGATTTTTTGAACAATGTTAAAGTGAACCTGTCCCAAGGTCATACAATGCAGAAGGGCAGTTTCTACATTTCTTAACCCTTTATTAGGACAAACTGTTCACATCTAGTTACAACTGATAATAAAGATCTGCCTGCACAATACAAACAGGGTTAATTATAGCTAACATAGTTGCCCAGTCCCGTCACAAACAAATATAACTACACTGTATTTTCCATGGTGGAGGGTCCAGAATAGAGCATCTAATAAGATAAGCTGCAGATTTAAAAAAAAAAATTAAGTTGCTATGTGAATTGGGACATGTAACAAATATAATGTAGGTGTTATCCCAATGTGACTGAAAAAGTGGAAAAGTACTTGAGCTAATGTTTTTCAGTGCTTTTCTAGTCTAATATTCACCCAGCTGCCTCCAACAGGTCATATTTTCAGTGTTTCCTCCATTATATATTCTGTATTACCTTATCAATCATTACCACAGGATACCCTAAAAATATAACCTGCTGGGTAGCTTGCTACAGAAAAGAAAACAGACACAGAAAAGGAGGAGCCTAGAGCACGATTGAGGGACCCCAGAAGAGGAGGTTCAGGGACGTTCTGTGCAGAGGGCAGGTAAGTATAATATGTTTGTTGTTTTCATTTAAAAAAAAAATATCTTTTAGTAACGTGAATCAAAAAGTAGCATCAATTGTAAACTAATTGAATTTGGAAGCACACTCTAAATTGTGATGAAATTAATAACTATTGTAAAAAGAAAACCAAAGTGAAATATATAATAATAACCTTGCAATATGTGTATATCTGATAAATGTATATATAATTAGTGGTCCTATTGAAATCCTTTATAAATAATTATAGCAAAGTGTCAAATTTAAAGGTAAATTGTATCCAACATAACAAGAAAGTAAGGTCTGGCAGAACTGTGTCTGAATACAATGCACATAGGCTAATAAACTTGCAGAGCAGCAGATTTCATTACAGATTAGCGAAAGGGACAGACGTATAAAGGTTCCGTGTACAGGCAAGCGGCATACCAAACACTTTTTTGTGTGAGCTTGTGCAGCAAATTAAAATATCAAGCCTTCCAACTGATTTTAACAATTTTGTCAGCTTCACTGTCATTCTATCATGTGCCCTCCTTTGCCTGGCAGATAATATGGTGTTTGCAACTTTGTTAATTTACACAGCCTTTAAATCTAATCTCGGAAGCCAGCCTAAAGGGTTTCTTCAGCCATTCAAATGCCAATATAATTGAAATTGTCTACAAAAGACAGCCAGGCAGTAATGAGTATTTCACTGCGCTGATTGCATGTCAGGAGTATGTATAGAGGTACAAACTGAATTAATCCCAGGGCACTGCACTATCACATATTTATAATGTGGGTATGCACTAACCTTTGACTTGTGCACAATAACTAATACGTCCTTTATTCGGTTTGTAACCCAAACAGATTAACACCCACGAAGCTGCTGTGGATGCTTGCTGTTTTGACAGTGTTGCTGATAATTCTCTGAGTCTCCATAGTTAGGCTTGAAATATTTCCTTCTAAAAAAAAAAGAAAGAAGTGTTTAATAAAGGAAAAGTGTGAAAAGTGAGACTTTTGATTGCATTGAGGTGTAAAATGTTGGTGTTGTGGCTCATCAGTTGTGCAGATAGAGCTGTATTGATCAAGTTGGACAAGCCATTTAACAAACTAGTTGGATAGGACACTGGGGAGCAACTCTTACTGTTTCAAGTTGTGATTAGGATAATAAACTGCAGGTCTATTAAATTTTTTTCTAAACAGTGCATCCTACTAATAAGAAACAACTAAGCTTCTTTTTTCTCACATGAGAAAAACGTGCTTTTGCATCCTTGCATAACAACTGTGTTTTTTACCATATTTACATTTTAACTTGTGCAAGATTATTATTATTATTATTATACAGGATTTATATAGCGCCAACAGTTTGCTCAGCACTTTATAATATAATGGGAGACAATACAGCAACAATACAGTTCAATACAAGAGGGTTAGGAGGGCCCTGCTCCTTGGAGCTTACAATCTAGGAGATCAATGTCTCTTTATGTATGTATTATTTGTATTATTGTGATCATGTCATTAAAAGTACAGGTGTTCATTTTTTAGGAAAACCTGCATGTGATCTCTCACTTAACTAATATACAACAAAATCAGACCTCACATACAGTGCAGTCCCACTTAATACTGCATTGTGATGGGCTTTTTGTGGTGACTTAGCTCTAGAAAGAAAATTACATTATTATTATTTCAGGTACTTATATAGCGCTGTCAATTTATGCAGTGCTTTACATATATATTGTACATTCACATCAGTCCCTAACCCTCAAGGGGCATACAACCCAAGGTCCATTACTCACATTCATACATACACATACTAGGGACAATTTAGACAGGAGCCAATTAACCTACCTGCATTTCTTTGGAGTGTGGGAGGAAACCGGAGTACACGGAGGAAACCCACGCAGGCACAGGGAGAGCATGCAAACTCCAGGCAGGTGCCATGGTTGGGATTCGAATCAACACCCTAGTATTGCCAGGCGGAAGTGCTAACCATTTAGCCACTGTGATGCCCATTGTGCTTTACATCTAGACCCTGCCTTGTGCAGTAAAGAGCTGGACAGTATAAAGCAAGACATCACTGCATATAAGGGCTGACTATAATAACTAAGGTCGGGTGGGTGGGGGGGCAAGGTAACCTGTTAAGGGTTTTTTATAAAAAAAAAAGATACATATGCATTTTTTCTGTTCCAAATATTTTATTGAGTACAATAAAGAAAATTCTTCATAAATGTTTGGCTAGCAATTTGTGCTGCATATACTCCATCAAAATCAACAAAGCACTACTGACATGTACAGCAAGGTGTTATAGGGATCTGTTAGGTCAGAACAGGTGTCTGGGAATAGGCCCCAAGACTGAGTGCCTGGCTTAGAGCCCAAATGATTCAAGGGCTTCAATAAAGACTTAAAGTTCAGATCCAACCAAGCTCATCACCATTACCATAAGAGCATTATCCACTAGCTATACCATTCAAAGAAAGAGCCATAACAGAGAAAACATGGAACTTCAAAGGAAAGATATACAAGAAGGAGGAGTAACAGGGACCCACTCCGACACCTCCCCCCAACCCTAATTCAATTAGGGGACTGTATGTAGCCCATTCACAGCTTCCAGACCTTCTCAAATCTGTTCTGTTTCCTGTGAAATGCATGATTAGTTTTTGTACAGTGTGATTTTGGCATTTTTTTATTTGGTCACTACAATTTCTACCCCTGCTGATTTCCATGCTCTAGTGATAGGTATTTTCAATGCCAAAAACATAAAAGAGTGTATGTGAGTGTCTGGGAATAATTGTGATCTGCTCAAAAAAGGGTACATATGTATTTTAAACTGAAGATACAGTATTTTTCCATACTGGCATATTTTTGAACAGGGACGCAACTAGAAATCACAGTGGTCCATGCCAAAATTTTTATAGGAGCCCTAAGAAAAAAACAAACAAAAGAAAATGTACAAAAATAGAAATTACACCATTGAACAACACCCTAATTACTACAGTCATTTGGCAAAGGCCATTCAATGTGCATTATTAGATCACATCACCCAAATAAGCTTTATTGGTGTTAGTGTACACTATTAGACCCTTATCCCCCAAATAAACCTCATCGGTATCAGTGTACAGTGTGCAGTGTGCACAGTCAGACTTCCTAACCCCAAGTTAGCTTAATTAATACTCTCTTTCTTGCTTCTTGCTTATAATTCTTCCTTAGATTTTCAATGAAAGCAGAACTTTTGAAAGGCATAGGAAACACATTTATGAGCATAGGCTCTTAATGAGTGAGGGAAAAATAAAAGAGAATCATACAGTGATACATCTCTGCAATACAAGTACCTTTCTCCATGTTTTGTACCTTTAAAGATCCTGCAAGTACAGAAAAATAGCTGTTCATCTGCCAAAAGTGCACTCATCACCTGAGCCCAGCTGTGTGCTGAAACAGAAACCATTTTTGGGGATTAAGTGGTGACAGCCCTTCCTGGTGTTTTTTTTTTCCTAAATTCTCTCACTCTTAGATTTCTACAACTTAAAGGCTAATCATATTGTACTTTGTACCTGTACACTTAAAGTGGACAGGTCATTCTGTATATATCAAACAGATATGACAAAATGCTTGTATATTTAATATACCATAAGGGTACAAACAGAGAAGTTCATAGACTTTAAAGTATACAAGGTTTGCTGAGAAAAAACGAATTTTTTTCTATGTAAACTGTAAACTCACAAAATTTTAGCTAACATTTTTATATTTTTCTGTTGTGAAGAAATTGAGATGGTTTATAAAATACTGTAACTCTGTGAAGGTATTTTTGATACACAACAGTATTCAGGACAGCATAGGAACGCCTTGGAGCCATCACAAGCTACAATTTGTTAAAAAAAATACAGCTTGGTTCAAGACCTGCCCAAACTGTGATAGGACAATCAGGGAGCAAAAACACATTGATGATGTCATGCTCTGCCCTTTTGAAAGTATGTATATGCTAATCAAAACTGATCACCCTTCATCTGCTAATTGAAATGCTGCTGATCAATTGTTTAAAGGAGGCAAATTCCATTGTAGTATAGCAACAGAGGTCCTGTTCAATGACTGGAGAAAATCCTCTTCCAGGCAAGGATTTAGGCTGATGGGTGAAAAAGGTCTTTCTGCAGAGGTAGTCAGCAGAGTACCACCTTTCTGCTGCAATGGAACAGATAGTTAGGCCACCATGTGAATGCTCCATGGGGTTCATGTGTCCTGGGAGGAATGCAATTATGGATCATGTTTTTCCAGGTAGTCAAAGTGCCTCAGGATATGAGGAATGGAACTTAATGATGCTATGTCATGACAGGCAACAACAAAGGTCAATCCACTTTTGAACATGTTCCTCCTATTAAAGAATATATTCACCTTTCTCTCTCCTGTATTTAGGGTGTAACACATAACATGTTGAGTATCCACCACCTCACGTCTGATCAGCCCCCTCCTTGTGACAATGAGTGGGGGACATTCTCCTTGCACCCACTGTCACAATTTGAAAACATTTCTGCCCCCACACAGCCATGTCATTTATTCACAGAGTTCTGTGAATGAATGCCTACAAATCCCATCAGCCATTGTGACTGAACTGTCAATGAACTGTGGGGGCTCTGGTGAGTGCTCTCATACTCCATTGAGCCTCCTGGACTCCAGTACCTGCCTGCCTATATTGGAGTTACGGGGCAGATAGTGTATTGACAGTCTGCAAGAGTCTGACATTGCACCTGCGATCAGTTGATCATGGGTGCGATGCTTTGCAGGCTCCCAAGAAAGAAAAATATAAATGCACATTTTTTACCTACAAAAAATGTGCATTTATTTTTTTTAAGGTGCCCTTATCCTTTAAAGTGCATGTCTGATCTGCTGATTAAGTCAGTGTGTTTTACATTGAGAAGTTCTGCATCAAGAAGAAAACTATGTGTGTGCCCCTTCAATAGAGCAATTCTGAATAACCTCTACAGGCAGTATGTAAAGTGAATGCATTGATGGCAGTATGTAAAGTGAATGAATTGATGACAGTAAGGAGACTAGGGCTGAAGTGTGCAACAGCCATGTGAAAGTGGCTACACTGAGATAGGGTTTTATTTATAGCAGGTCTGCAACAAGTATGGGAAACTCTACTTTATTGGGCTCTTGAGAATAACATGTAATTGTGCTGAAGCAGACACACTGATTTCTCCATCACTTTACCTAAGGTTTTCTGGGCTCTACCCTGAAAGATCGTCTGCTACTTCAGAGAGGATTGTCACATGCTAAGCCAGTTCTATATAAAAAAATATATTTAATTCTTAAAGAAACATATGCCACAATTACATGGTATTTTGTATCTGCTTGGAGTTCAATTTGAAGCTTAGAAATAATGAGCTAGACCACACCTGAGCCTGAGTCAGACACCTGCTTTGTTGTAAACATAATTTTCTCTATCCTTCCATCTCCTCTTAATTAAAGTATCTATGGTTCACAATAGCAGCTTACAAATAATCACTGCTAATGATTGAGGCTAATTGATTTCAGATTATAATTATGTTTATCTTAGACATTATACACTGTATATACAGTGCTCAGCATAATTGAGTACACCCCTTTTGAAAAGTAAGATTTTAACCAATGTCTCAATGAACACAAGAGCACAAAATGTTGACAAAACTGAGTTTTATAGAACATTTGTTTAGCTCATTACATGAAAAGTAAGGTATATATTTTAACTTTGATTACAAAATCTTCAGTTTTACTCTAATTAGTTGATGCAAAAATGAATACACCCCACAACAAAAACTACTACAGCTAGTACTTTGTATGACCTCCATGATTTGCAAAGACAGCACCTTCTAGGCATGGAATGAACAAGTTGGTGACATATTGCAACATCTTATTCCATTCTTCAAGAAAGACCTCTTTTAGAGCCTGGATGCTGAATGGAGAGTGATGCTCAACTTGTCTCTTCAGAATTCCCCATAGGTGTTCGATTGGGTTCAGATCAGGAGACATACTTGTCCACTGAATCACTCTTACCCTGTTCTTCTTTAGAAATGCAATATTGGCCTTAGATGTGTGTTTTGGATCATTGTCATGTTGGAAAAGTGCATGACGACGATGGCACAGAGTGAGGTTAGCATCTTCTCTTTCAAAATAGAGCTGTACATCTGTGAATTAATGATACCATAAATGAAATACAGCTCCCCAACACCAGCAGCATCCATGCAGCCCCACAGAAGGACACTGCCCCAACCATGTTTCACTGTAGGCACCATGCATTTTTCTTTGTACTCCTTACCTTTGCACCATACAGTTTTGAAGCCAGCACTTCCAAAAGCATTTTTCTTGGTCTCATCACTCCCAAGTTCAGAGTCCCAGTAGTCTTCTTTTTCAGCTAGGGCCCTGGCAAATTCTGCGTGGGCTTTTTTGTGCATGGGCTGTAGGAGAGGCTTCTTTCGTGGACGACACCCATGCATGACATTCCTCTGCAGTGTACACCATAATGTGCGACAGGAAACAATTGCTCAAGTTTGGCTTTTTACTTCTTTAGCTAACTGCAGTGAATTAGCATGCTGATTTTCTTCAACCCTTCTCATCAGAAGATGCTCCTGACAAGGTGTTAACGTTCGTGGGTGATCTGGTCGTGAGATGATCGTAGTTCTATCTTAATTACATTTTTGTGTCACTTTTGCTAAAGCATTCTGACTGATAAGTAAAACTTTGCTGATCTTCTTTTAGCCTTCACCTTTCTTTTGTAAAGAAATAGTTTTCTTTCTCAGGCCTAGTAACATTTTTCTTCCATGTGGTGCCATTGCTGACAGCATGAAATAGGAAGGGGTGTTATGTGTTAAATAATGCCCTTTTATAATCAACTGTCTGTTGTATACCTGTTTAATGTATAAATAGACTCACCTGTAGTTGAATTCTTGTTAATTAGGATTTTTTTGTCTAAAATTTAGCTTTGCTCCTAAGATTTTCATTAGGGTGTATTCATTTTTGCAACATGGTCTTGAATGAATTTGTTAGGAAAAATACTTTTTGTGTGTGCAAATTAAAAAATCTTGTTTGCAATCAATGGCCCGAATTTGTGGGAGTATTTTGTAGTATAGTGTCCTATAGAAAATGTTGATTCTCAAAGGAATGTAAAGGTTTGTGGACAAACCTGTTGGGGTGTACTCATTTATGCTGAGCACTGTATATCAACCTCTGTCTCCAAAGACCTGCATAGAGGTATTTTTCATGCTTCCAGAAAAGTAATGACACTCATGAAAAAATTCTCCATAAAATTTAAAAACATTATAGTACAATTAAAGGTTCATATATGACAGCCCAAATAAATACCAAATTCAATAACTGTTTGATGCACAAGCCTCATAAAACACACTTTTTATGCTTTTATATCTGTAAATGTAATTTTAGTGGGGGATACAGTAAAGTGTTATACAGAGAGCACTATGTTTCTGTCTTTTTGTTGCATGAGATCTTTTTTGGACTGATGTCAGAGTAAGTGAAAGGCGAGAGGAGATAAGAAGATATGTCACTGTGACTGAGAAGTGGAATACACCCAGATGAGCGCATATTTTCTTTTCTTGAGTTGAGCAGGTTTTTCACCTGGTGTGGTGGAGGATCACTGAACACTACCAAAGGATAAAACATTCATAGAAATGATACATGTCACTGAGGGGATTGTTTATGAACTTTTTAGTTTTGGGGTCACTTATATATGTTTTTCACAGGAGTATTTACGTTTTCTAACAATTATTAATTTAGAGAGTTGCGCTGCATTAGTAATTTGTGAATTTAATAAGATAGTGAGGTGTGAACCATTGTTTTTGTGTTCAGCAGGCAACAAGGGGTGTTTATAAGTATTCACTGATTTTGGATTTAAGTGGGGAGAGAGATTGCGATGATTGATCATAGTAGGTTATATCAGAATATAGTGTATATAACATTACAAATCTCAGAGTGAAATGTGACAGATTTTAATACAATAAAAAATTGCTAAATCCTGAACAATGAACAAGTTCTAGGAGTGAATAGAGTGAATACAACGTTGTAGTTTTGCAAATTAAATACAATTTTTGCAGATAAGGAAATCAGAGGAAAATCAGACATCCTTAGCTGCATACTTGATCCAGGGCAATGATTGAAAATATTAAAGCAAAATGACCAGCATGTCAGCCAGGAAGCTAGCATATGTTAGTGAACGTGAAGCTACCAAGGATGTAATATATTGGTTAGATGCTTACAAAATCTCTTCTATATGCAAGTCACATATAAACATATTCTGCACTGCAGAAACCAACTGGTCAGATTATCAGATGACAAACCTCATGTGTGGCCAGTATTATACCCCATGTCCACAAAAACAGTACTAAAAGTAAACATGTTATGAGAAAAAGTATGTATCTTTCAGATATCAACTCTGGGAGGGTTCATGGGTACCTTAAAATATATTCCAGTAGCATCCCTGTTGGCCATGTATATACCATTTTCACTGAATGTAGCCATGTCTGCTCAAGGCAAACTGCCTTCAACTGTCTGCCTGTCTCCATAGCTGACACTGGCTGGCATTGTTAAAAGTATTATGCAGAAGAAATAAGTGGAGGGTTGTGCTGTTGGTAACTTTTTAATATAAATATGATATTGCATGCGATCAGAGACCAAATATTAAAAAAAAGGCATGAGACAGAGTCTATCACACTAGTATCAACTAGTAGTTTTAGATGGACTAGATGGATAAATTAAACAAAGACAAACTAAGTACTAATCAGCTTCAGCTAATAATTTTAAGCAACTACAGCAACCATTTCCCTTGGAAAAAAGGTTTACAACACATGAATAAATGGTGACCTGGTGACCATTGTAGGCACCTCTGCAGTGTTCTGCCTGCATATGCTCAACATGTGAGGAAAATATAAATAAAGGCATGTGAGATCAAAAGGGAATGTATATCCTGAATACTTTTATTACACATTTTAATTACATACAGTTACCATAATACAATTTATTTCACTGTAAAGCCTTTCAATAACTGGACTTTATTTACAGTTTTCATTTTAAAAAATGTAAAGTACATTTGCTCTGTACTACTCCTTTTTAATTATTAGAGCCTTTCCTCTGAACTAGTTGGCTGCAGTGCAATTGGTTACTAGGAGAGTACAAATTCCACAAAATTTTGTTCTCCTCAAGCTCAGGCTTCTGCAGCAATGAACGACTGCATCGAGAGGTAAGTAAAGCAAATATTAACCTCCCTAGCAGCCTGATTATGTCAATATTTCTGTGCTCAAAGCGGTCCTTTTTTTGCATGGAAATATGTCGTTTTTTTATTGTAGGCCTGTAATTCTTAGGAATAAATCACTGAAATCTGTCCGAACAAGAGTCTAGTAAACATCCCGGGTATGATCAAATTTGAAACACAAAATCATAAATTATAATATAATAAATAATCATAAAAAATAATAATATAATAATAATACATTTAATTCAATAATGTAATCAAACCAAAAACACTAAAATTTGAAATAGAGCACCAAGTTCGCACATCACTGATATTAGTCGCAAAATCATTTTCATTGTCTGATGACGAATTTCCCCACGAATCATTATCACTCAATTCTGCAAGTGGTTCTAATTTACTATCTCTGTTCTCTAGCTGGTCTAAAATTGCTTTTGACCTAAAGAGAGGCTTTTTGGATGCCATGGACGTTTCTCAGTTTCCAGGCAGAAAGAACAGTAAAAATGTGGGGAGGGCACAGGACAAAGCACTAGGGACAAAATGTATGTGAAATGGTTTGATACAGTAATGTTTTACTATGTGATTTTAGTGTATTGAGTGAATGTCACTTTTAAAATTCTTTAATTTCCTGCAGGTTCAATCCCCCGTATGTCCTGTACGTCCCGATGCTCGCAGGGAACGGAACCCGGAAGACGGATGCTGGCATCGGCCGGAGGAGATGGCCTGGGACACTGCAAGGGGGACATCGCGGGAGCGCAGGACAAGGTAGTGAAACAGGGATCCCGGAGCAACGCTGCATGGTAATCCCGAGTGTAGCACGGGGTTATCACTTTTGGTACTGAAAGTTAACCCCGAGCTACACTCGGTAATACCGCCAGGGGGGTTAAAGGCAGGGATGCTGTTAGAAACAACAGGACCCCATACAGCTAACTTGACAGCCCCCCCCCCCCCCTCCCAAATAAACAAAGTTTTACTATGCTTCAGTTATGAATGGATACAGTGAGTGATTGGTACCGACCACTCATTGTTTTATTAAGGAAAGGAAAGTGTTGGTAAATATAACATATTTGATAGACCCTTCCCCCACTCTCCTTCCTGCCAGGGAGAGGAAGAGGAGATAAGCCTGCAGCACATTGGGAGTAGAGGGACCTGGGGTGAGGAGAAATGTATGGTGCACAGGGAAAGTGATTGGCACAGTGGGGAGGGGGGCAATTACTGGAACTGATCCCCTGTATGGCTCTCTCTGCAGCAGCTGAAAGCCAGTGGGAGGAAGAAGAGAAGAAGCCAGCGTTCAGCTGCTGCAGAGAAAACCATACAGGGGATCAGTTTCTGGTAATTGCCCCCTGCTAAGTCGATCACCCTACCTGTTCACATCCAATTTACCCTGCTGCATGCCCCCTCCCCCCCCCCTCGCTGGCCTGGACCTGGCACAGGAGGACTGGTGGTGCCCCCTTACCCCCAGTCCTAATGGGGAAACTCTTGAAGGTGAAGTAATATAGGTAATAAGTATAAACATGGCTATGTCAGTGAGTTGATCATTCTCTGATTTTGCTAGGACTCCACCAATTAAGCAATATAATTTTGGGGTGAACATACACAAGGCTGCACATACACTGAGAACACTCCAGCCTCTCTTGCCATTCCTCCCACCATGCCTCAATGAGTGCCGCCTAAGGCACCTTATCAATCCACCTTATTGGCGGCATGGCCCTGAGCATAAATAATATAACAGTTTTAGTAAGCCTTAATTCTTAGTAGTGACTGCTGTATTTCCTATCTGAAAAGAAAATGTCATATTGAGCTGCATTTATTAACAGTTCTTGGGATTAGTTGCCATTATTTTTCTAGTAATTTATTTTATCAGTAACGTACACATTGTAGCTGGGTTTGAGTTAGCAATACTGCTGCCATTTTCTAGAGAAATCATTTATGCAGAAGTAAAATGATCAGTGATATAGTTTGTCTACTATGGAGGCCTTCCTTGCTTGCATAATGATCACTGACAGTAGAGTCCTTTCTTCTTCATTCCAGCCCTCTGCAAACAAATGGAAGCTTGTATCTAGAAGCTGCATTCACATAACGGAACATTCAGCAGGAGGGTTTGAAGTTAAACCAACATCTGTGTGCTCTTTAATCCCAATATTGATGCAGATGTTACTATTGTTATTCTGCTTTCACTAGTCTGCTACATTAAACATTTAATTAGTGCCTTATAAAATGTCTGTTTATGATCACAACATGAATGAATGCTTGCCTGCATTATGGCTCCCTAAGACAAATTAACAGAAGAAAACCTTTTTATTGCAATTTAACAGCACTAATAAACCTATTCAGAGTAAAATGAATTCCCTTAAGATTCATCTGTCACCAGCACAAGACTCAGTCTGATAACAAAACCACTTTTACATGGACAGCATACATCCCTTGCTTAGTAATTGAGCATTTTAAATAACATTTAAAAAAATGAAGATAGGTACAAATGTGTAATATATTGTCTTTTTGCTAAGGCAGTTACTATTATTTCTAGGTCACTTTCTCAACCAGTGGTATGTAACAACCGCATACTCACTTTTTAGTGAAATGTTGGGGCCTATTTATAAAAGTTCTACATTTTACTACTGATGGTTTAGAAATGACAATGGCAATACCTTTTTCATAATTTACTAATGTTTGTAAGTATTAAAGGATAAGTTCACCTTTTGTGAAAGAATATTGTAAATAAATTGATATATTTTTGCAGGAAAAAAATGGGAATATATTGTTTTTTTTCCTAAGGAGCCTGCACATCATTGCGCTCATGATCAGAGGATCAGGGATGCAATGTCAGACTCTTGCAGACAAGCTCTGCATCTTTCAGCCTATACCTCTGATACTGCTTAAAGCAGAGTTCCACTCACCCTGTCAAAAAACTGTAGCTGCTGACTTTTAAAAAACAGCCACTTACCTGTCCCTCGGTCCCGCGATGTGTGTCCCCTGCAGCCCGTTTCACCGTCCGTCCTGTATTCCAGGAGACCAGCATCTTCAGTCTGGGCACCCAGCTGTGATAGCTTGCGGCTTCACAGCCAGGTACCCACTGCGCATGCGCAAGTAGCCTTGCGCTTCATGAATGGTCCTGTAGTCTTCTGGGACCTTTCACATGTCCCAAAAGACTACAGGGAGGGAGGGAGGACACCTTCCACTTCCAATCGCCTAGGGATCGGACGGGAAGTGGGAGTGGGTACCTGTCAAATTCAGGTACCTGTTCACCCCCCTGCCCCCAAAGATGCCAATCCTTAATGGGGAGCGGGGTAGCAGTCCTTAAAGCGGAGCGTCCCCTTTTGGGTGGAGCTCTGCTTTAAGTATATTTGGAAAGAACAGGGGGGGGTAAGTATAATGTGTTAATTGAATTTACCTTTCTGCTGTCCTTTCCCAGATACAGCTCTCTGGAAATTGTACAGCCAACCGGAAGTGGGAGTGGGTACCTGTCAAATTCAGGTACCTGTTCACCCGCCCCCAAAGGTGCCAGTCCTTAATGGGGAGCGGGGTAGCAGTCCTTAAAGCGGAGCGTCCCCTTTTGGGTGGAGCTCTGCTTTAAGTATATTTGGAAAGAACAGGGGGGGGTAAGTATAATGTGTTCATTGAATTTACCTCTCTGCTGTCCTTTCCCAGACACAGCTCTCTGGAAATTTTACAGCCAACTCAGTGCTAGAGTTGAGCTTCAGGTTTGGGCTGACCATGAGTTTGAGGGGAACTCAAGTGGTTCACAGCTGAGAAAGAACTATTGACCAGGTATATGGGTTTTCTTATGTGCCTATCCCACTTTATAAAAGTCAGGGTTACCAGCAGTCTTTCATCAGTGTATGTGGAGACTTGCAGTAGAATGGGACAGCTGACAGATTGTTTGCAAGTAATAATAGTTGCTGTTTAACCCCTTCACGCCTAACGGTAAATCAAATATTAAAGCCTAAGTAAAATTTTACAACTTCGGCATGTGTTAGTAAAATCGTACATATCATCACAACTACTTTGTACATCCAGGTGAATTATACCTTGTTTTTTTCAGGACAAATTGGACTTTCATTTGGTGGTAAATGGTAATGGATATCTCCTGATTTGTTTTTTAATTTTCAAAGGAAAACTGGCCTAAAATAGTAAAAAAAAAATATTTTTTTTTTATTTAGCTGATTTTTTTCTTGTTACTACCATAACTTACCACCAAAGAACAACCCAAAATAAATTTTCAGCTCTTGATAATCGCAGCGATACCATATATGTGTATGTTTGTTGTTGTTTGTACCTGTACACTAGCACCAACTAACTGACACTGATACCAATTACAAAAAAAAAAAACCTGACCTTTGCCCCTGACCTTGACCGAAACACTAGCCCTGGCACTGAACTAGTTCAAACCTGGGTATTTTATTATTTATTTATTTATCTTTTTTTTTTCTTTTTTTTTTTACAAACAGTTTTTCCCCCCTCTTTCTCTGCAAGGAGATAGAGAGATACATTGAATCTCTCTCCTCCATTCAGAGAGAAAAAAAACAAGGGGGGTGGGCTGTACAGTGACTGATCACTGTGCTAGCCATAGAATGGGACCCAGGGCTCTCAGTGACACCCTGGTCTTTGTGCTGTGAGCGCGCTGCGAGGCATGCTTCCAGCACAAAGACAGGTATGAAAATATGTGGCCCCATGGAAAAAAGCCCAGTTCTGTGAGGCCACATATTTGTGTCACGTCAGCATGAAGGGGTTAACAGTGCTACTAATCTGTGATCTATGCAATACTATAAAGTACTGTATTGTGCTTCATAATTACAGTAAATTGAAGTGTGGTTTAGCTACATAGTCTGTACCCATGTGTTTACTGTACTGTCATTTGCAGTGTTAGGGTTCCATATTATCCTGTACCCATCTCTGCACAGTGAATAGACTCTTTGTTAGCATTACCTTTTTGTGAGAGTCAGCAACAACTTCAGCTGTTGTTTTGATGCTGGGTCCACCATCTTTTTTTTTTTTTTTTTTTTGGAGGGAGGGGGGTTATTGAGGTTTTTTTATTTTCTTTTATTTCACATTTGTTCTTGTTTTGGTTTGCGCTAGGTTAAAAAAAAATGAAAATAAAAACAGGTGGTTTGGAATTTAGTTTATAGGGTTTGTGTTTGGGGTTTAGCGTTTTAGCATTACAGTTTAGCATCTTAGGTTTACATTTTTTCGTTTTGAAGGAAGTTCATTTCTTTCAACAAATTTTTGTTGCGGTCTTTTATTATTTTTGTCCAAAAGGTGAACTTATCCTTTAAGGAAAACTTCACTAAAATATACCTCCCCACCCACTCAGTTTAGTCCACACACTAAAATACAAATCTTCATTCCCATTCCTGAGTTCTTCACTGTACAGCCCTGTCCAGCAATGCACAGTCTTTGAAAAAAGAAAAACCATCTCGGATGGGTCTTGTGGCTAGAGTGAATGTGTGCTGAGGCCCTGCTAATTCCTATGAATAGTTTATACCTTCATGGATGTTGTGGGACTGCCATGAGTATTGACTAGCTATATGAAGGAAGCTCATAAAGTTTATTTGCTAAAGGCAAACAGAATGTGCACTTTGCAAGTGCCATTGCACTCTGCAGGGGCATTTGCTCCAGAATGTAGCAAATGAGGGAAAGCTCTGCTGACTAAGTTCATCCAATCATGGTTAAGCAAAAATGCTGTTTTGTCTTTTGTTTTTTTTTCCTTGCATGTAATTCGTTATTCTTTGAAAAGTGCATAGTCTATTGCCTTTAGTAAATTAACCCCATGTGTGCCTAAGTCAGAGAAATATTTACACTGTGTAACGGAACCGACCCAGTCTGCGCTTGGGTACTTCCGTTAGAATAGGGAGCCCACCAGATTGACTCCTAACCGCACACAGCCGTGAGGAAGGCCGGCGCCCATTTTTATGACCAAATGTGAGTTTTGTTAATTTTTGCCTGGATATGTTTTATTTTATATTATAATAAACATACTACACTATTAGTACCATTTTTGCCCCTTGGCTT
Organism: Staurois parvus; assembly: GCF_062004578.1. Classification (NCBI taxonomy): domain Eukaryota; kingdom Metazoa; phylum Chordata; class Amphibia; order Anura; family Ranidae; genus Staurois; species Staurois parvus. The sequence goes on along the minus strand of NW_028318508.1, from coordinate 1,005,150 downwards.
GGTTATTACGAGCCCCATCTGGGAATGTGAAGCCAGTACGTATAGCTGTCTTGATGAGTCTGTGAGTGGAGTGAGACCCCCAAGTGTGAGTTGCATCATCTTGAGTGTCCACTGTTGAGCCTGATGACCCCGCAGCCCTAGACCAGACCCAGATGACCCCAATATAAGGATATACATATAATGCGCATGTTATATGTACTTCTGGTAAGTGCATTATTTTACCGGATCTTGGCACCACCATTTATCATCACGGAGCACGGATCACCTAGATTGTAAGCTCGAAAGAGCAGGGCCCTCAATCCCCTCATGTTTTGCATTGTATTGGTATTGTTCTGTCACATGTTCTGTCCCCCTTTGTAATGTACAGCGCTGAGTGAACTATTGGCGCTTTATAAATACTGTATAATAATAATAATAATAATCACCTCGCAATATGGACTATGTTATTGTGTGATTGGACTCACCATCATTGTCACCTTATCATTTTGTATATACTTTACTGATGCGTCACTCATAGACGCAGTCACCATCTCTGCGCCAATATCAGCGCTCACCTGCATTATATGCTTATATTTATTTATTAATATCAATATAATAGAATACATGCTCTTTTAGCGCTGCATATTTATTTTCATTTGCCATTTCAAGGTGTTGAGGTTTTACCTTTATATGCTAGCTGCTTTTATCTATACTTGATACTGCGCTCACATTTACTCCTAATATAAAATATGAGATAGACTCATTACATGCAAAGCAAGATAGTTCAAGCCGTGATTTGTTATAATTGTGATGATTATGGCTTACAGCTCATGAAAACCCCAAATCCACAATCTCAGAAAATTAGAATTTTACATGCAATCAATAAAACAAGGATTGTACATAGAACAATATCGGACCTCTGAAAAGTATAAGCATGCATATGTACTCAGTACTTGGTTTGGGCCCCTTTTGCAGCAATTACTGCCTCAATGCGGCGTGGCATGGAAGCTATCAGCCTGTGGCACTGCTGAGGTGTTATGGAAGACCAGGATGCTTCAATAGTGGCCTTCAGCTCTTCTGCATTGTTCGGTCTCATGTCTCTCATCTTTCTCTTGGCAATGCCCCATAGATTCTCTATGGGGTTCAGGTCAGGCAAGTTTGCTGGCCAATTAAGCACAGTGATCCCACGGTCATTGAACCAGGTTTTGGTGCTTTTGGCAGTGTGGGCAGGTGCCAAGTCCTGCTGGAAAATTAAGTCAGCATCCCCATAAAGCTTGTCTGTGGAAGGAATCATGAAGTGCTCCAAAATCTCCTGTTAGACGGCTGCATTTACCCTGGACTTAATGAAGCACAGTGCACCAACACCAGCAGATGACATGGCTCCCCAAATCAACACAGACTGTGGAAAATTTCACACTGGACTTCAAGCATCTTGCAGGGTGTGCCTCTCCATTCTTCCTCCATACTCTGGGTCCTTGGTTTCCAAATGAGATACAAAAGTTGCTCTCATCAGAAAAGAGGACTTTGGACCACTGAGCAACAGACCAGGTCTGTTTTTCTTTAGCCCAGGTAAGACGCTTCTGACGTTGTTTGTTGTTCAGGAGTGGTTTGACAAGAGGAATACGACATTTGAAGCCCATTTCCAGGATCCGTCTGTGTGTGGTGGCTCTTGATGCACTGACTCCAGCTTCAGTCCACTCCTTGTGAAAGTCCCCAACACTTTTGAATGGCCATTTCCTGACAATCCTCTCCAGGCTGCAGTCATCCCTACTGCTTGTGCACCTTTTTCTTCCACACTTTTCCCTTCCACATAACTTTCTATTAATGTGCTTTGATAGAGCACTTTGGGAACATCCAACTTCTTTTGCAATTACCTTTTGAGGCTTTCCCTCCTTATGGAGGGTGTCAATGATGGTTTTCTGCACAACTGTTAGGTCAGCAGTCTTTCCCATGATTGTGATTTGTACTGAACTAGACTGAGAGACCATTTAAAGGCTCAGGAACCCTTTGCAGGTGTTATGGCTTAATTAGCTGATTAGAGTGGGACACTTTGAGCCTAGAATATTGCACCTTTTCTCAATATTCTAATTTTCTGAGATTGTGGGTTTTCATGAGCTGTAAGCCATAATCATCACAATTATGACAAATCACGGCTTGAACTATCTTGCTTTGCATGTAATGAGTCTATCTCATATATTAGTTTCACCTTTTAAGTTGCATTACTGAAATAAATGAACTTTTGCACGATATTCAAATTATTTGAGTTTCACCTGTATTTTTAAAATATATTTCAAATATATTTTTCTTCCATGTGAGTGGGATTAGGAACCTTTACAGTATATGAAACTGGGGTGAATTCCAGGGGCAAGGAGGCTGGATACCACAAAATACTACAAAAGGATGCCATAGCCATACAAGCAACAGTTCCCCTGCTGGTAGATGTACAAATACATAGCACATTTTATATAAAATAAAGTGTATCTTGTTTGTGTCAATAAATTACTGCTAATTGGAGTTCCCTTGCTTCCTTACCTACCACAAAGAGCCTCCAGTAAGACAGAGCAAGTGCCCAGCATTTCCATCTGGCTTATCATGAGAGTTTTTAGTTAGTTTTGGGGGGTTTATATAATCTATGCCATCTTTTATTATTATCTATCTAAATCTTATGAGTACATTAAAATACCATTAGAGTTCTATAAAAGCATACTAACATAGTTTTATCTTCATCCACTAAGTATGAGCATACCTTGTTAAACTGGTTTAGCAGGAAAGAAATTAAAGATTCAGCCAATTCCGTGTTTTGTACAGAAGGAAAAAGGTAATAAAGCACATAACATTTGCTTTAGAATCAAAGAAATGTCTAATTTATAACCTTCTTCATTCCACAAATTTCTTTCTTGCCCATGATTACAATCATAACAATGTAAAAGCCATGGCAGAATCTCCTTCCTGGTCTGCACTTGAGATGTTTTCACTAAATGCAAACAACCCGTACTGACAATATGTTGAGTACATTCTGAAATGACTGATGAGCATGAGAATGTCATTGAACCATGAGCTGTATACAGTATGTCCTCATACATCTAGATGAAGGGCATTACTCTCTAGATCCATGTTTTCTGCAATGTAAAAAAACAATACTCTACCAACATAGCAGCATGTTTTGCACAGACAAATAGCAAGCCATACTGATCCAAAGGAAGTCCTAAAAGGTGAATTGGTGTGCAGAAGTTGGTTTTTATTTTGAAGTTTGCTACTATAGAGAGTCTGTAAATCATACTTTGTTAATTTTAATGAAAAAATAAATCATTGTTAACTGTTTCTTGATATGATTTGTCTTACCTTAAGTATCCCTTGACGTGTGTACATCCTTAACTGGTGCAACCTTATACTAGGCATACATGGTTGGAATTTTGGATGACGCTGATTCAACTGAAATTCAAGCCCGGGTGGCTCCATCAGCACCATCTAGTCTGACAAAAGTTAGTTTAAAAATTGACTGAGCTGAACAGTGTGTGTGTCTTATTAGATGCAGTCATCATTTAGACATACCACAGGTGCCAAAGCTGTCTAAATACAATAGCTAGAAGTGCTGTCTCCTCCATCAATACTGTTTAGTATGGGTTGAATGATAGAAACCTACGTGTATGGCTTTTCCAAACAATCCCTTGTGTTTTTAAAATGACAAAAAATACCTATTGATTAGTCTTGTAAAAGATATAGTTTATAATATCCTAAGCATTTTCTGTTTCATTTAACTAAGAACTAATTCCTGGGGTACATGCACCACTGACTAAGAACCTGTGCTGTAGGTTACAGGTCCCTACAGAAATGTTTATGGCATGTCTGCTATGAATGTTGCAATTGATGGCATTTTGTTTAAGCCCTTCTCCAAATGACTTCCCCACCCTTGACTCTACCCTCTTACCCCTCCTGTGCTTTTTTTTTTTAATTACCTGTCGAATCAGTGTTTTATTCCCCTAAGTTCACTGTCATGATCCCTTACTAATGCTCTTCTAGCTGAAGGTGCTTGGTGATCCAGCACTGCAGATGTGCTCATGCAGGACGGTCACCTTGTTCTGCTGTCATCGCCTGCAGTCTCTAATCTAAATCTTGAGAGGACTCCTGTGCTGAACAGCCAATTGAATGTGTCCACATCATGCAGGAGATGACGTGGACACTCAGATAAGAACATTAATTTAGGTTTTCTTTTTATGCCAGAAATTAGTTTGAGGGGATGAGGGAGGCAATGTATGGGAGGAGAGACGAAGCCCAGAGTTCATCTTTAAAGTGATTCTAAACCCAGAAGCCTGCATTCACTATATCTGGTCTCCCACAGTAAAATGCAATTATTTTAGTAAATATAAACTGTTAAATACCTTTTCTCATCAGAGGTTAGAGCAGTCTTGTGACTTCAGCAGAGCACTGGTTAAAGCTTGTAGGAGGAGTTTTCTGTCTGCTCTAGGAGAATGTGAAACCCTTGACCCTCTGTCTTTACAGTGTTGATTGACCCTGTGCTGATCACACAAACTCTTCCAAGAAAAAAAAAACCTCTCTAGCAATGCACACCAAACTGAGCATGTGCATGTGACTACGGATTCAGTCTGTATCAGGTGGTCATTTCAACAAGAGGAGGGGCAGAGAAGAAAGGATCAAACAGCCTTTTTACACATTGCAGAGGTTTAACCCCTTACGTTCCACAGTAAGCATAACAAGCATACTTTACTACATATACAGACTAATTTTACTGTTGTGTGGTTTAGTAACACTTTAAGTTACATACAAAATGTTCACAAACATGAGCATATTTACAGTGCACACATTCTAGACCATACCATCTTAAGAATACCGTGCTGGAAGAAAAATCTTGAGGGTTTTGCCTTTGTATTACCGAAGTATACAGGGGGTGGTAGCCATGTTTGTGCGATAAACCTCTCAAACAGTAAAATAAAACGTGGACTAGGTAACACATTTGTATAAACAGGCAGTAAATAAACTCTTCTGTGCTACGTAATGTGAACCAGAGGCCAGCAGGATCATCTTATTATTAACAAGCATATGTCGTATCCTGGAAGATAAGCCTAATGTGCCAAAATTCATAGGGTCATGTCGGTCTTAATTAACAGTGAAAATCACTATTTGCTGAGTATTGAACATTTTACTTGTCAATAAACACACCATAATGATGCTTCCATTGGTCCAGTTAAAGTTAAGAGCTTATTCCAGAATCGGGCATATAATTGCTTGTCATTCAGGACTGCTGCTCTAATAGCAGGCATACCTCCCCTATCCCTGCTGCTGACACACATCTGAGTTTCAACATTTCTCTTTGACAGAAGATTTCAACCAACTATAGTATTATGTGTTTGTATATTTAGCACTGCACTGAATATCTATTGTAGAACAAACAATATATCTACTGAGGTATTTAGTGCAAAGTTATCTATACAAGTACATAAATCTATAGTGTTTACAGTTTACTTTAAAATAATATATATATATATATATATATATATATATACTGTGTATGTACACAGATATTTTTTCAGTGAGGGAAGGAATGCAGTTCCGGCACTTCCGGCACTTCCAGCACTGAATGTCTGTAATGACAATGGGTGCTGGGGTGTGCTGGAGGGTCTATTATTGCTGGGGGTTCTTATGTTTCTGAGAGGGATCTACTGTTGAGGTAGGTATGTATTGTTGCTGGCTGCTGGAAGATCTATTGTTGTTGGGGTAGTAATTTGTTGCAGGGCTCTATTGTTGCCAGAAGAATCTTTTGTTGCTGGGAGAGCCTATTGTTTCTTGAGGGTCTGTTGTTTCTGGGGGAATCAATTGTTCTTGGGCAGGTCTATTGTTGCTTGAAGGATCTATTGTTTCTGGCTGTAGGCGATCTATTTTACTGGGGGGGGGTTTGTTACCCAATTCCATAAAAATTACTTGGCACCAAAATATGATACTTGGTTCTGAACTATCTAAAAGCGGTGGTACTGGTAGGTTGGTAGGGGCTGGAACCAAGGAACAGTGCTCAGAGATGGGTAGGGGGCAGAGTCGAGGAGTTACTCAGAAAGGGGGGGGGGTACCTGCGCCTATTCTCTGAGAAAAAAAAAGGCCTGTATAAATATATATATATATATATATATATAAATATATATATATATATATATATATACAGGCCTTTTTTTCCTCAGAGAATATATATATATACTCTCACCGGCCACTTTATTCAGTACACCTGTTCAACTGCTTGGTAACACATATTGCTATTCAGCCAATCACATGGCATCAACTCAAGCATTAGCATGGGATAGAAAGGAGATTTAAGTGACTTTGAACGTGGCATTGTTGTTGGTGCCAAACGGGCTGGGAAAATATCCAGGGAGCGGAAGTTGTGTGGACCAAAATGCCTTGTTGATGTCAGAGGTCAGAGGAGAATGGGCAGACGGGTTTGAGATGATAGAAAGGCAACAATATCTCATGTCAATATGGACCAAAGTCTCTGAGGAATGTTTCCAACACCTTGTTGAATCTATGCCATGAAGAATTAAGGCAGTTCTGAAGACAAAAGGGGATCCTAACCGGTACTAGCAAGGTGTACCTAATAAAGTGGGCGGTTAGTGTAATATGCATATACTGTACAGTTAAATGTTGATAGCTTCATGTTTTGATACTCAGGCCAAATATCAGCCGGTGTTGGCTGGTTCAATAGAAACCAGCCAACAGCCAGCCCTGTGTGTACACCTGCCTGTCCAACAAAAGCCAGCTTCTGATGCTGAAAAACCAGCATCTAATCAGCGTCCAATCAGTGGTGACAGCCAATGGCTGCATGCGCTAACTGGTGTGGTCTGGCGGGGAAGCATTCCCCTGTCAGAGCACAATAGCTCAGCGGGGAGATCGCTGCCCTAACATCGGTTAGTTAGTATAGCTAGCTCCTCCCAAGCTCTTACTGGGTTGAACGAAAAAAAAAAAACGAATAGTGTGTACCAGGCATAACAGAATAATCTCTACACTTGTCTCTGCCTTGTTTCCAGTTTACATTTCCTTCTCTCAACTATCATCATCAATGCAATGAGAGCCTGGGAGCCACAGCTGTAAAGCATGCTGCAGCCAATTCATCTCCACCAGACATTCCCAGGCCTTCTGCCACCAATGATAACTTGTCTTTCTATTTCTGTAATTTTTTTCTTACCGCTCAACTCCCATTTTCTCCTGTCTCCTGGTGTTTCTATGCAGTTTGTTGGTTTAGTTTTGACCATCAGCTTTCCATTTAAAGATTCCATCGGATACCAGGAATGACACTGTCATCCATGATCCTTGCACATCCCTACTAACTCTGACCAGAAGTCTTCTTATCCTGAAAATATACTGAGCATTATATTATTATAGATGTACATTAAACTGGAACTATACTCACCTTGGCTCAAGCAATGCAGTGTCCTGGAGCTCCCTGTTGGCCTCTGACATCTTTAAATAGATGGTTTCCATGTATCGTATCCACGTATCCAGCATGGCCAGCATAATGTCATCCTGCACATGTATGGCGGTTCAGCTCTGGCATTCCTGAATTTCTACAGTGAGCTGACACGCAGACAGGCAGGTAGGTAACTTTAATGTAGAAGAGACATAGCATGCCTCTTCTACATTTAAAACATGCCTGTTTGCCCTTTTTTAGTTTTTACATAACAGGTATGGGTATGTGTTTCAAGAACACCATTCACAGTTGTCCTAAAGCACAACTAAAAAAGTTGCTATGTGACAGTCATGCTTGGTACACTTTTCAGCTGTATTTTAAAAGAAGTTTTCTGAAATGTTCATAATATTTTTTAACTACACATATTCCAACATTTTTCCTTAAAGTTATCGAATGATCAAAGGTAAGATTACTGATCTAACAAAAAATGTCTCAAATCTGAATGGTCTACAATTTCTGTCTTTACTTAGGAGGAGTATGTCAAGACCTATTTGTGGGAAGATTCTAATACCCCTGTTTGTACTAAACACTAGTTTTGGGGCAAGTGATGGTAAATCTATTGGCTCAGTCACTTGGATTAGGAATTCAACCCATAAATCAGCAAATGGCTTCTTTTATCAGAGCCTTTTCACACAGGTGTTCTGCTTCATAGTAGAGGCCCTTTAATACTGGACATTGTGCTGTCAGTCTCTTGAGAAATGCAGAGCTAGACTAAATTGTATAGATTCTCTGAAGCAGGCATCTGAGTCTGTGTTATAGCTACCTGAATGTAAGTTACAGCGTTTCAAGTGTAATTTAATTTTCCTTTACTCATTTATTTCCTTTTTGTTTATCTCTTCTTGAGTTATCACTGAAATACACATTTTAATTGTATTGTACCATTTTCAAACATCTCAGGCTTTTGAACATTTGCATGACATTTTCATTCAACCTACCTTCACTCCAAAAAAAAAACCTTGATTCAGAACTTGGCAGGTTTTGCAAAAGTAAAGAAAAACTTTACATTGTTTGCATTCTAATTGAAGTACCAAAAAACAAAATCAATTATTTTTGAACTAGATAGGAAAACCTAGAATATGGATTCTGCTAGGTAACAATGCCTGATACAATTTTGTAAGCAATTTCCCAAGTCAGACAGTATTTTTTTTTATTCTGCTTAACTTTGCATTTAAAAATATTACATAAAATTATTTTTAATTCTGTCATGCAGCATAATGTGATGAAGCAAGTAGCAAAATAGATTACTTCATAAAAAAAAGAACACTGTTTGTAAGGGTAAACCTCAGCCTACAGTATATAGCTAGTATAAGCAAGCACTGAAGATGACACAGAACCATCAGTAGGTCTTTTTTGACCCAAGTCACTTTTTGGTTACAGATTTCCTACACAAAGGGGTTCATTTACTAAAATTGGAGAATGCAAAATCTGGTGCAGCTGTGCATGGTAGTCAATCAGCTTTTAACTTCAGCTTGTTCAATTAAGCTTTGACAAAAAAAACTGGAAGCTGATTGGTTTCTATGAAGAGCTGCACCAAATTTTGCACTCTCCAGTTTTAGTAAATCAAACCCAAAGTGTTGTTTGCACACGATGGAGTAAAAGACCGTAAAAATAAATAAATGTTTTTTATATATTTATATATATAGTGCTCAGCATAAATGAGTACACCCCTTTGGAAAAGTAAGATTTTAATCAATATCTCGGTGAACATAAGAACAATTTCCAAAATTTTGTCAAATATGAGTTTACATCTAGTATTTTGTATGACCTCCATGATTTGTAAGGACAGCACCAAGTCTTCTAGGCATGGAATGAACAAGTTGGCGACATATTGCAACATCTATCTTTTTCCATTCTTCAAGAACGACCTCTTTTAGGGCCAGAATGCTGGATGGAGAGTGATGCTCAACTTGTCTCTTCAGAATTCCCCATAGGTGTTCAACTGGGTTCAGATCAGGAGACACACTTGGCCACTGAATCACTTTCACCAGAAATGCAACAGTGGCCTTAGATGTGTGTTTTCGATCATTGTCATGTTGGAAAAGTGCATGACGACCAAGGACATAGAGTGATGGTAGCATCTTCTCTTTCAATATAGATCAGTACATCTGTGAATTCATGATACCATCAATGAAATGCAGCTCCCCAACACCTGCAGCATCCATGCAACCCCCCAGGACACTGGCACCACCATGTTTCACTGTAGGCACTAGGCATTTTTCTTTGTAATCCTCACCTTTCCAACATCATACAGTTTTGAAGCCATCAGTTCCAAAAACATTTATCTTGGATTTATCTTGGTCTCATCACTTCACAGTACAGAGTCCTAGCAGTCTTCATCTTTTTCAGAATGGGCCCAGGCAAATTATAGGTGGGCTTTTTGTGCATGGGCTTTATGAGAGGCTTCCTTTGTGGCAGACACCCATGCATGCCATTCCTCTGCAGAGTACACCGTATTGTGTCACAGAAAACAATCACCCCAGTTTGGCTTTCTATTTCTTTAGCTAACTGTGGTGAACTTGCATGGCAATCTTATTCAATCCTTCTCATTAGAAGATGCTCCTGTCGAGGTGTCAACCTCCGTGGACAGCCTGGGTGTCTCTGTGAGATGGTAGCAGTTCCAACTTTGTATCACTTTTGCTACAGTATTCTGATTGATAAATTAAGCTTTGCTGATCTTCTTGCAGTTTTTACCTTTATTGTGTAAAGAAATGAATTTCTTTCTCAGGCCTTTCTCTTCCATGTGGTGACAGCATGAAATGGGAAGGGGTTTTCTTTGTTAAGTAATCAACTGTCTGCTGTATACCTGTTTAACGAATAATTAGACTTACCTGTAGTTAAATTCCTGTTAATTAGGATTTTGTCTAAAATTTAGCTTTGCACCTAAGACTTTCATTGCGGTGTATTCATTTTTGCAACATGGTCTTAAATGAATTTGTTAGTAAAAATACTTTTTTGTGTGTGCAAATTAAAAAAAACTTGTTTGCAATCAATGGCCCGCATTTGTGGGAGTATTTTGTAGTATATTGTCCTATAAAAAATGTTGATTCTGAAAGGAAAGTAAAGGTTTTCTGGCAAATCTGTTGGGGTGTACTCATTTATGCTGAGTACTGTGTATATATATATATATATATATATATATGGGGTTTTCAGAGGGAACATGGGGCAATGCAGTTCCGGCACCTCCAGCACTGAATGTATGTAATGGCAAGGGGTGCTGGAGTGTGCTGCAGGGTTTATTGATGCTGGCTGCAGGCGTATCTATTGTTGCTAGAGGAGATCTATTTCTGCCGGAGTGTCTATTATCGCTGCAATGGGATCTGTTATTATTGGGGATGGGCCATTTTTTCTGGTGGGGTAATTTATTGCTGGCAGGGATCTACTGTTGAGGGAGCGGTCTATTGTTGCTCACTGCAGGACGGTCCATTGATGTTGGCTGCAGGAAGATCTGTTGTTGCTTTTTGGTGGTCTGTTGTTGCTGGAGGAGGGGGGTATTTTGTTGTGGTTGTACCATTGTTGCTGGGAGAGCTATTGTTGCTTGGGGGTCTATTTTTTCTGCAGGGGAGCTATTTTACTGCTTTTCTTGTTATCATTAACAAATTCAATATAATTTTATTTAGCACCACAAAATGATACTTGCTTCTGTTTTCTTTAAAAAGTAATGGTACTGGGAGGTGGGTAGATGGTGGAAAAGAAGTTCCTGCACCTATTCTCTGAGCAAAAAAAGCCCTGTATATAACTATATGTATATATTTGGAAGTACAAATATAGCCTTTTTGGTATTTTGATTTGATTGCATGCCGTGGTTATGTTTTGAACAAATTAAATGCATACTGTGCCCTTTTTCCCATCACATACCACACACAGAAATTGTAAAACCAGATTTAAAATTTGAAGGGAAGTTGTGATGATTTTTATTCTTTTATTTTTAGAGTAGAATAAATAAAAATAAGCCTTGAGGCACCAGTGATATGTTAGTATGCATATAGCAAGGACCCTCCTAACCCTCTTGTATTGAACTGTATTGTTGCTGTATTGTCTCCCTTTATATTGTAAAGCGCTGAGCAAACTGTTTCCGTTATATAAATCCTGTATAATAATAATAATAATATTTCTTAGGGAACTTTTTAGAAACATTCTTTTTAAAGTTAATTTTAGGGGTTGTGTGGATGAGCAAATGTAGCTTGATTTTAGCATACATTTAAAATTGGTTGAACACACTTAGATCATTCAGTGTTCATTGACATTATATATTTGACCTGCAACTAACCTTCCTCAAAACTTCATTTGACCACCTTCATAGCTGCATCAACCTACTTTAATCCATTGGCATTGGCGCCTCCTGGACCTTTAAGGGGTGTCAGATGCCAGGGGGCGGGGCAGGGTTTGTGATCATGTGACCGCCATGATTGGCTGTCACAGCGGTCACATGATCAGAAAGCTCCCAATTGTAAGTAGAAATCGGGAGCCCTCCATTAGCCGCTGGTACCTATGTGCTCTCGGCATGGTGCAAGCTCTTGGCACAGTTCTGTTTTTCTTTGGGTACACATATATGCAGCGTTAAGGCCCACCTGCCGATAGGCCACATATATGCATGCAGCCAGCGGGAAGGAGTTAAGCTGCTTTTTTATTCCAATTGACAGTTGACAGAAGCATGTGAACAAAAGCCTCTCCACACAGGCCCTAGCAAAGTCTTACTGCACAATAGGCATGCTCTTAAAGCAATGCATACTTATCTTGTATCATATAAATTATAATATACTGTCTTTTTCTGTGTAGCGTTGCACTAGATACAGTAAATTTTAAAGCTTCATAAATTTACTACTACATGTCTTACTTAATGTAACGCATTTTAAATGTCCTAGAAGAAAATTTTTGTTGGTCACACCATTGGTTTCTCTTTGCTGGGACACCTATCATACATGTACAGTCCCTTTCTTGGGTGTTTCCCTGGTTGCTTACTCATTATAACTAACCAAGTTAAGAGTTGTTGAACTGCCTGCATGGATATGACTTTACTAAATACCATTTTATGTGATGTTCCTTTTAATTAATATATATGTTTGCATCAAGACAGCATCCAATTACCAGGATTTCATGCAAATATATCCGTACACTACATGCTGAGAAGTAAACCTAGAGGCAGGAATCACAAATATTAGTGTGCTTACAACTTGCTTTGTTTTACACTGATGCTCCAGGGCTTTCTGCATTGATGTAGGAAAGGAGGTAAGCATTGTTTGGTCTGAAAGACAATATAAACTGTTGACATTTCTTGGGAAAAAAGTGTTCTTTTCTACAGCTCACTGCCTTCAAACACATTGTTTGTTTCTCTCTTGCTATTTGATTTAAAGACGTAAACTCAGTTAGTGTAATAATATTTAGCCTTGTGAGTCCCTTCTGTTTACAACTGAAGTGTTTTTTGACAATGGCATTATAAATGCATGGCCCTTGGTCCAACGTTTTTAAAGTGGTATTAAACCCAAAACCAAAAATGTACTATATTGCAACTTAGCAACCATTAGATGTGGCTGCATTCATTTCCTTTTTTAGTTTTTTTCCCCTCTGTTTTCACCTGGTGGTATGGCCATTACCACCCCTTCTCTATTAAGGTGCCCCCACTCTGTATGAATGAGCACAGGCAGCACATTTGGACAGCAGTATTGTCAGTCTGGGAGGGGGGAGTTAGTTAACTGTGCTAGCTGATTTAAAAATACTAACAAATTGAAGCCAAACTCCAGGTCAAACCAAGTGTTTTGTTGTTGTGGAGCTTGCAAGCTTGAGATCATGACCTTCTTAAAGTATAGGTTAGCTTCTCATACTTGCTACCTTTTGGTCCACTAGGTTTTTTGTTATATTTGTTCAATGGTTGCAAAAATACCTGTTGATTTTTGCCAAAAATCTTTTGAGCTAATACCTTCCTTTGCTCTCTGTTTGGACACAGACAGAAGTTACTGAGATGAGGAGGAGGGAAAGAGATCAAGAGTGTTCTTTGTAATGCATCAGAAATTAGGCAGGCAGGGCTGACGGCCATTGTTTTAGAATTCAGAGCCAAAATTACATTGTGTTGTTATGACAAAGCAGAAGTTAGGAGATTTATTATTATTATTATAGGTACCTATATAGCTCCATCAATTTACAAGGCACTTTACATATATATTGTACATTCACATCAGTCCCTAACCCTCAAGGGGTGTACAATCTAAGGTCCCTAACTTACATTCATACATACACATACTAGGGTCAATTTAGACAGGATCCAATTAACCTACCAGCATGTCTTTGGAGTGTGGGAGGAAACTGGAGTACCCAGATGAAACACATGCAGGCACAGGGAGAACATGCAAACTCCAGGCAGGTGGTGCCGTGGTTGGGATTTGAATTAATGACCCTAGTACTGCCAGGCAAAAGTGCTAACCATTTAGCCACTGTGCTGCCCAGTAGATAGGGATATGAGCATGTATTGAGAAGATGTACAAAATATGCTTATTTATTTATTTATTGCCTTTAAAGTTTGCACCAGTGATCAGCACATCCCAGGATAATAATGTGCTAAACTTTCAGCTTAGTGGTGCCATCATCTACAAACAGCTTGTAATGCTCACACAGCTATACATTTTGAATTAGACAGGATCATGATTCAAGAAATAAACAGCCATATTAGAGTTGTGAGTAGGTTTAACCACTTGCCTACTGGGCACTTTTTCCCCCTTCCTGCCCAGGCCAATTTTCAGCTTTCATACGCATTTGAATGACAATTGCACAGTCATGCAACACTGTACCCCTATGAAATTTTTATCTTTTTTTTATACAAATAGAGCTTTCTTTTGGTGGTATTTACTCACCAATGTGTTTTTTTTATTCTTTTGCACTATAAACAAAAATGATCTAATTATTTGGGGAAAAAAAGGTTTTCTTTGTTTCTAGTATAAAATTTTGCAAACAGGTAATTTTTCTCCTTCACTGATATGTGTTGATGAGGCTGCACTGATAGACAGCACTGATGGGCACTATTAAGCAGCATGCACTGATGAGGCAGCATTGATAAGCAGTACTGATGGGCACTGATAGGCTAAACTGATGAGGCGGCACTAATGAGGTGACACTGGTGGACACTAATAGGTAACACTGAAGGGCACTGACTGGTGGCACTGACTGGCACAAATTGGCAGCACTGTTGAGCACTGATTGGCAGCACTGTTGGGCACTGATGGGCAGCACTGTTGTGAACTGATGGGCAGCACTGATGGTCACTGATGGGCATCGCTGTTGGGCACCTTTGGGGCTGCACTGATAATCAGTGCCCTGATTATCAGTGCAGATGTCTCCTTTGACAGTTGCCGGTTATTGGCAGTACTTTCCTCACGTTGTGACAGCATGAGGAAAGTACTGCCGATAACCGACAAGTGTATTTGCATGGTGATCAACTGATTGGACACAGCTAATCACGTAGTAAAAGGCCGCTGTGATTGGCCCTTTAACATGTCATGTGATCAGCTGTGTCTAAAAGGCACAACGATCACAGACAATGGCGGGTGCATGCCGCTGGGGGCGTGTTCTTGGAGGACATCATATGACACCCTCCAAGAACTGGATGACCATCCTGTAGCCGTCATTCGGCTCTAGCGCAGTAAGAAAGGAGTAATGCATGAACATCACTGGTCTACCTGTCTTAAAAGTTTGCATACTACAGAAGAGAAAAACACTTTTATATGTTGGTATTTAATTTTACTGAACTTTTGTTTTGTTTTTTAATTGCAATTTATCCTAACAAAGGCACCAGGCAGATATACCAAATGGATCTTTTTCGCACAAATCTCCCACTATTTAATTTCAAATAATATAAGGTCAATACATTCTTAGATGATATTTATGTTTTCTATCATCCCATCTCTTCTTTAAAAACCCTGTTAGGTCCCCAGTAGTGTTGGTGTGTTCAAGCAGAGCTTGCTGCTTGCTGTTTTAAGAGTAGACCTATCTGAAGATTTCCAAAGATTCCTGAAGATTCCCTCTGCAGAGGAGCATTTGAGCTGATTTGAGAATAGCGGGGGAATGCATATTGATGCACCTCTAGTTGTAGGAACACAAATGATTATGCCTGGTGAACAAGCTGGTGTCTTTGTTGAGGGACCATACATAGAACAATTGTCAAACAGTAAAAAGTGTTACTAATTACTGTAAAATTAATTTAGGTAAACCTGGTGAGTAGTACAGCAGGGATAACTCAAGCAATCAATGTTGTTGGCAAAAAATATGGTGGGATGACCACTATAAGAAAAGTAAGACAAGTCATGTTAATCCTCTTCTTTTTTATGATCAAGAATGGACTGTGTCATTTAGTCCTCATAAATTTGGGCATTTAATCTTGTAAATTGTGTTTATGACGTTAGGCTGGCAGGGCTGTGGACTATGTGTCAAATATGTTTCCTCCCTACACATGGTGAGGGGCTCCTGGAATTGTATCTATTATGGATAATACAAACGTTTTGTTTTCTCAGATCCTAATATGTTCTGGTCTTGACTTTGAAGCCTGGAGGCTCTGCAGAGCTTTTGGTGGAATAAGCCTCCATCCATAGGACCACATTCTATCTGTTAGTCAGATATCATTGATTAGCTATACACAGGCCCTTTTATATACAGTTGCAAGAAAAAGTATGTGAACCCCTTGGGATTACGTGGAGTTTTGCATGAATTGGACATAAAATGTGCTCTGAACGTCATCTAAGTCACAACAATAGAAGAACACAGTCTGCTGAACATAATACTACACAAACATTAGATGTTGCCATGGTTTAATTGCACATAACATGTAAACATTCACAGTGCAGGGAGGAAAAAGTATGTGAGGCCCTAGCTTAATGACTTTTCCCAGAGCTAATTGGAGCCAGGAGTGAGCCAACCTTGACTCCGATCAGTGTGATGATATTGGATGTGTTGCTGACAGCTGTCCTGCCCTTAAAAAACACACACCTGTTTTGGGTTTACTGGTTTCAAGAAGCACTGTCTAATGTGAACCATGCCTTGCAAAAAAGAGTTCTCAGAAGACCTACGATCAAGAATTGTTGACTTGCATGAAGCTGGAAAGGGTTACAAAAGTATCTCCAAAAGCCTTGAGGTTCAGGTGTCCACGAGTTTATCAAGACATTTTGCAGGAAAACGTACGACCATCTGTCCGCCAACTGAAGCTCCGCAGAGGATGGGTGATGCAACAGGACAATGACCCAAAGCATACAAGTAATTCAACAAAACAATGGCTGCAACAGCACAGAATACGCCTTCTGGAGTGGCCCAGTCAGAGTCCTGACCTCAACCCGATTGAAATGCTGTGGCATGACCTTAAGAGAGCGATTCACACCAGACATCCCAAGAATATTGCTACACTGAAACAGTTTTGTGAAGAGGAGTGGTTCAAAATTACTCCAAATCGTTGTGCAGGTCTAATGACGTTCAGAGCACATTTTATGCCCAATTCATGCAAAACTCCACGTAATCCCAAGGGGTTCACATACTTTTTCTTGCAACTGTATGAACTGACTGAGGCTCAAAGCTTTCTCTTTCTCCTTCTTTCTGCAGCTAGGTGAAAAGGCTGACTGCTATCAGAACTCTAAAAAGGTGCATGTGCTGTTGACTGTAGAATCTATTATGCTATGAACTTGCTGTACAAAGCCTCATGCATTATTATTATTATTATTATTATTATACAGTATTTATAAAGCGCCAATAGTTCGCTCAGCGCTGTACATTACAAAGGGGGACAGAACATGTGACAGAACAATACCAATACAATGTGAAACAAGAGGGGTTCGAGGGCCCTGCTCTTTCGAGCTTACAATCTAGGAGGGAGGGGGTGGTGGCACAGGAGGAGATAGCTGTGGGGGATGGAGTGGTAGGAAGAGTGGAGGAGGTCGGCAAGTTAGCAGGGGGTGGGGTAGGCTTCCCTGAAGAGATGGGTTTCAGGGTGTGCCTAAAGGAGAGGAGAGTAGGTGATAATCTGATGGGTTGGGGCAGGGAGTTCCAGAGGATGGGTGACACCCTGGAGAAGTCCTGGAGGCGGGCATGGGAGGAGGAGACCAGGGAACTAGAGAGAAGGAGGTCTTGTGAGGAGCGGAGTGTGCGTGCTGGGCGGTACTTGGATATTAGGTCAGTGATGTAGTTCGGGGCAGTATGGTGGACAGCTTTGTACGTCAGCGTTAGGATTTTGAATTTGATCCGTTGCGCAATCGGAAGCCAGTGGAGAGATTGGCAGAGGGGGGTGGCAGAGACAGAGCGGTTGGAAAGGTGAATGAGTCTGGCAGCCGTATTCAGGATCGACTGAAGCGGGGATAGCCAGCGGCGAGGCAGGCCAGTGAGGAGGGAGTTGCAGTAGTCGAGTCGTGATATGATGAGGGAGTGGATAAGCTGTTTAGTGGTTTCTGGGGTTAGGAGCGTGCGGATTTTGGCGATGAACTGTGTTTGACTGCTGAATAAAAGTGCAGGAAAACCCTATTCAAACTGTTCCTGAGTGCCCCTGTGTCATGCATGATTACTGCAGCCACTGCCAGTTTAGCCTGTTCCCCTTTTCCTGTCCCCTATATCTTAAGTTAGAGGCCCTTTAAATATATCTTGCTGCATAGTGCCCATTCAGCAGTTGTGTATTATTTTGAAAATGTTCTGGAAACACCCGTATAAACATGTTAACAAATGTAACACATCAGCAATAAAAATAGCAGAGCACTTCAAAGAGCAAATAAAAGGTGATAATAATGTTTAAAAATTAGGGTATTGGTTTTTTTTTTTGTTTTTCATCTCTTTTGAAGAATTAACTAAAGCCAACAAAGCAGAAACTATAGTCTCGAATTAAACAAACATTTAACAGTCAGTTGCAACTGTTTTCTAGATGATATGGTAAATAGTTCATAAGGAATGCATTTTATTCAAACACTCGCTGTGAAGCACAGTCTTCTAATCCCTTTACTTATGTGTGATGACATTTCTAAGTAAAAGAAACACAGGAAATGATACATGTAGCTATTGAAGAGAAAAATAATTTCTTGCTAAGAAAGTGATCATCAAAATCAGACTTTTTCTGTGGATTTATTGCACAGAAAATTATGTCAATGGTAATTTCCCCAGTTAAATGAAAATATCTGAAATGTAAAAAGATATATGTGACCAATTATTTGTTAAGAATTACTACAGTAATTAGCAGAAAAGACAGCCCCAATATATCCAATTTTTTGCTGCAAAAGCAAAATTTCTTAGCTGCAAAATCAACATTTGCATTTCATGCAAAAAATATTTTAAAGGTGCTTTTATTTTTTTTTATTTCTTTAAATTAATTAGGACATTATGATTACATTTTTTTTTCTTGAATGGTAACTATATTCTATAACGGTATTAATTCCTGGATTGGCTTACAGAACTCAATATTTTGTATACTGTTTAGGTTTTAAATATTGATGTACTCTAAACTGTCAAGCTTTGTAAACTGTGAAAGTCATCTCATAATGCACTAGATCAGCGGTTCTCAACCTGGGGGTCGCGACCCCTTTGGGGGTCGAACGACGCTTCCACAGGGGTCGCCTAAGACCATCGGAAAACACATATTTCCGATGGTCTTAGGAACAGAGACACCGCTCCTCGCCGCCGCCGCCGCCGTCTCCAGGTGTGGGCGGGATGACATGCCGCCCCTGTCATCTGGACACACCTCGAGATCAATCCTTGCCTGTGATTGGCCGCCGGCACTGTAGCTCAGGAGAGGCACACAGGCGGCCAATCACTGGCAAGGAGGTGGAGCTTGGAGAGGAGGAGCCGAGCGGCACCGCGAAGATGGAGCGAGTGAAGAGGAGGAGAGCGGCCGGAGAAGGAAGACAGCTGACAGGTAAGTGTGTACCATGGGAGAGGGAGGGAGCGAGCGAGCCCAGGCTGGAGCAGGGGTCAGCAAGGTAAGTATCATTGGTGTCAGTGGGAATAGTGCCCCATCATTGGTGTCACTAATACCAATAATGGGGCACTATTCCTCCCACTGACACCAACGATGGGGCACTATTCCTCCCACTGACACCAACAATGGGGCACTATTCCTCCCACTAACACCAACGATGGGGCACTATTCCTCCCCCAAGTGACACCAAGGATGGGGCACGATTCCTCCCCCCACTGACACCAAGGATGGGGCACGATTCCTCCCCCCACTGACACCAAGGATGGGGCACGATTCCTCCCCCCACTGACACCAAGTATGGGGCACGATTCCTCCCCCCACTGACACCAAGGATGGGGCACGATTCCTCCCCCCACTGACACCAAGGATGGGGCACGATTCCTCCCCCCACTGACACCAAGGATGGGGCAGTATTCCTCCCCCCACTGACACCAAGGATGGGGCAGTATTCCTCCCCCCACTGACACCAAGGATGGGGCAGTATTCCTCCCCCCACTGACACCAAGGATGGGGCAGTATTCCTCCCCCCACTGACACCAAGGATGGGGCAGTATTCCTCCCCCCACTGACACCAAGGATGGGGCAGTATTCCTCCCCCCACTGACACCAAGGATGGGGCAGTATTCCTCCCCCCACTGACACCAAGGATGGGGCAGTATTCCTCCCCCCACTGACACCAAGGATGGGGCACTATTCCTCCCCCCACTGACACCAAGGATGGGGCACTATTCCTCCCCCCACTGACACCAAGGATGGGGCACTATTCCTCCCCCCACTGACACCAAGGATGGGGCACTATTCCTCCCCCCACTGACACCAAGGATGGGGCACTATTCCTCCCCCCACTGACACCAAGGATGGGGCACTATTCCTCCCCCCACTGACACCAAGGATGGGGCACTATTCCTCCCCCCACTGACACCAACGATGGGGCACTATTCCTCCCACTGACACCAACGATGGGGCACTATTCCTCCCACTGACACCAATGATGGGGCACTATTCCTCCCACTGATACCAATGATGGGGCACTATTCCTCCCACTGACACCAATGATGGGACACTATTCCTCCCACCGACACCAATGATGGGGCACTATTCCTCCCACCGACACCAATGATGGGGCACTATTCCTCCCACAGATACCAATGATGGGGCAATATTCTTCCCATTGATACCGATGATGGGACACTATTCCTCCTCCCACAGACACCTATGATGGGGCACTATTCCTCCCACTGATACCAATGATGGAGCACTATTCCTTCCACTGACACCAATGATGAGGCACTATTCCTCCTACTGACACCAATGATGAGGCACTATTCCTCCCACTGATACCAATGATGGGGCACTATTCCTCCTACTGACACCAATGATGAGGCACTATTCCTCCCACTGATACCAATGATGGGACACTATTCCTCCCACTGATACCAATGATGGGACACTATTCCTCCCACTGATACCAATGATGGGGCTCTATTCCTCCCACTGACACCAATGATGGGGCACTATTCCTCCCACTGATACCAATGATGGAGCACTATTCCTCCCACTGACACCAATGATGGGACACTATTCCTCCCACTGACACCAATGATGGGGCACTATTCCTCCCACTGATACCAATGATGGAGCACTATTCCTCCCAATGACACCAATGATGGGACACTATTCCTCCCACTGACACCAATGATGGGGCACTATTCCTCCCACTGATACCAATGATGGGGCACTATTCCTCCCACTGACACCAATGATGGGGCACTATTCCTCCCACTGACACCAATGATGGGGCTCTATTCCTCCCACTGACACCAATGACGAGGCACTATTCCTCCCACTGACACCAATGACGGGGCACTATTCCTCCCACTGACACCAATGACGGGGCACTATTCCTCCCACTGACACCAATGACGGGGCACTATTCCTCCCACTGACACCAATGACGGGGCACTATTCCTCCCACTGACACCAATGACGGGGCACTATTCCTCCCACTGACACCAATGACGGGGCACTATTCCTCCAACTGACACCAATGACGGGGCACTATTCCTCCCACTGACACCAATGACGGGGCACTATTCCTCCCACTGATACCAATGATGGGGCACTATTCCTCCCACTGACACCAATGACGTGGCACTATTCCTCCTACTGCAAAATTACAGTTATGAAGTAGCAACGAAAATAATTTTATGGTTGGGGGTCACCACAACATGAGGAACTGTATTAAGGGGTCGCGGTGTTAGAAAGGTTGAGAACCACTGCACTAGATGGACAGGCTTTGGGAAAAATATGTGTGACCTGATTGGCTTGGACCATGTTTCCATTGAGGGTGACAAATAAAGCCATTGCTGTCCAAAAAGAATATTGCAGCACGTTTGAAGTTTGTAAAAGAGCGCCTGGATGTTCCACAGCACTACTGGTAAAATATACTGTGGACAGATGAAACCAAGATTGAGTTGTTTGGAAAGAACACACAACACTATGTGTGGAGAAAAAAAGGCACAGCACACCAACATCAAAACCTCATCCCCACTGTAAAACATGGCGGAGGGAGCATCATGGTTTGGGGCTGCTTTGCTGCCTCAGGGCCTGGACGGATTGTTGTCATTGATGGGAAAATGAATTCCAGAATTTATCAAGACATTTTGCAGGAAAACGTACGACCATCTGTCCGCCAACTGAAGCTCTGCAGAGGATGGGTGATGCAACAAGACAATGACCCAAAGCATACAAGTAATTCAACAAAACAATGGCTGCAACAGCACAGAATATGCCTTCTGGAGTGGCCCAGTCAGAGTCCTGACCTCAACCCGATTGAAATGCTGTGGCATGACCTTAAGAGAGCGATTCACACCAGACATCCCAAGAATATTGCTACACTGAAACAGTTTTGTGAAGAGGAGTGGTCCAAAATGACTCCAAATCGTTGTGCAGGTCTGATCTGCAACTACAGGAAACGTTTGGTTGAGGTTATTGCTGCCAAAGGAGGGTCAACCAGTTATTAAGTCCAAAGGTTCACATACTTTTTCCTACCTGCACTGTGAATGTTTACATGTTATGTGCAATTAAACCATGGCAACATCTAATGTTTGTGTAGTATTATGTTCAGCACACTGTGTTCTTCTATTGTTGTGACATAGATGACGTTCAGAGCACATTTTATGCCCAATTCATGCAAAACTCCACGTAATCCCAAGGGGTTCACATACTTTTTCTTGCAACTGTAGGTTCAGACTTCAAACAGTAAGCATGGAGCGAACAATGGACAGCATCTGGACCACTGTCAGTATCCCAGCCAAGTGAAATAGAGAAAGGGCCTCAGGATCCTGCAACTCAACCAGCCCCCAGAATGATGTAATTACTGGAACAGCAAGTCAGGATGTATTTGTGGTGACCACCCAGTGGTAAGATTTTTCCCAGTGGTAAGATATTTAATGGGGGTGGGTTGCCCTGCTAGGTCTAGCCTAGGGAGAGGTGGCCACCTTGAAATGCATCTTGATTTGCAGCTCTATTGGTGACGTTATTCATGGCACTGGTTGAGTGAGAGTGCAGGATCCTGAGGCACTTTCTCCATTCCATTTGGCTGGGATCCTGACAGCGGTCTGGACACTGTCCATCGTTTCCCTCCACACTTACTGCTTGGCTGTTTGGAGTCTGAACCTATATCTTTCCACTCTGCTGTCATGCTTATCCATGTGTTGACTGCCCTGTGAGTAGAACCATTGCTGTTTCAATAATCCTTTGCTCACTACACTACACTGTGGTTTTGCATTCTTTCTACTCCTTTTTTACATTTTTTTAAACTGCAGGCCATTCTTCTACATTAAATAGCATCATTGTTAGGAATGAGGTAGCATTTGACCACATGGACATAACACACAGCATGACAAGAATATAACAATCTAGAATATATTTTCTTTTTCATCATGAATTTACATTTATGCCAAACGTAGTGTGTACTAACAGATCTTTTCTCTTAGGGATCTGTTATCCCTTCTGTGTCATAAGCAATCAAGTGTTTGTACCTGGCTATTGTTTAGGATTTAAACATTTCAATCCAGATTGCAAAACAAAGGGTGCAACTATCAAAACTACTTACGCATTAAATAAACCTACAACTCTAATATGACTATTTATTTATTGACCCTGTCTGGTTAAAAAATTGTGTATGTGTGTAAGAATTATGACCTTGCTGAAAAGTGTCAATCACTGATTTAATGCATAAGTTGTTGCTATTAAGGCAATACAGCCAATGCTCCTGTATCGGGCCCGAGCCTTCCCCCCTGAAGTGTTGCTGGCTTCTCCTTCTCTTTGTCCATCTGGCTGCACTGCAATGAGATTGGTTCTAGCATCTGTACCCCCATCCCCTTGCTGTCCCAGTCCCCATGTGCCCCTTTCAACTGCAGCACTGATGGCTTCCCTCCTCTCCTGTCTCCCCGGTAGCTACTGTGGACACACAGGGAGCTGTTTCAGGACAGGGAACAGGGGAAGAGTCCAGTTAAAATGCCATATTTACCAGACGCTTCCTTGCCTGACTGAACACAGTGAGCGATCTGTACCGATCGGTCCTGTGTACATTCATCGCTGAAGCAAAGTAAACTATGCTTCAGTTTGTGAATGAATAGGAAGCCTCAGAGTGCTTTCTATTCATTCATCTGTACAGCTGAGGCTGCAGAGAAAGGGACTGATGAATCTATGTTCTTGATCCCTTTCGCGATCTCAAATGTGAGACATCAGGGGTCTGTTTAGATCCCTGATATTTCACCAAGCCCCACCAACAGGGCAGATAAAAAACATGTAAAATAATAAATGAATAAATAAAATTCTTTAAAAAATTTAAAATTACCTGGATAATGCTCCAAGAAAAGTGTGTTGTTATCCTACTAGATAAGTCCTTACAGTCTGAAAGTGTTTGGGAACCCTGGGCCTGAGAAGTAAATATTAACCTTATTGTTGATTTTAGTATCAAGTTCTGAGGAACAGGATGTCTTCAAGAATGGACTTCACACTTATTTTCACTTTTCTTCTTTTCATCCCTTTTTTTTCTTCCTCTCACTTGTTTTTCAACTTTACATAGTCTTAATCACTAATGAATATTTTTGCCTATTCAAGGGCTAATCATACCACATTCAAAATTTTATTTCCTAAAATTTACTTGGTACCTTTGGAAGTTGTGTACTAGAATCTATTCATGATTATCTCCTCTATTTACCTATTGTAATACACATTAGTCTAACCAAGATTTATTGTTATTGAAGGTTAATTGAAGGCCTGTAAAGTACCTCTGTTAGGATGATGTGCTTGAAATCTATGTTTGATATCAATGAACCTCTTAACGTTTGACCCTTGTTTTTATACCATATATGTAGCATGTCTAATGAAAACCAATAAAAAAGTAGTGAAAGTAAGAAAATTAAAAACAAATGTAAAAAAAATTTAAATTGTAAAAAATAATAAAACATTTTAAGGCCTCATTTGCTCTCTATAATTTCTGTCATGGCTGCGAAGCACAGCATTGCTGCCATGGCATATGTACATCCCACTGCCTCTGTTGCTAATGGGGGTAGTGAGTGGTGGGCTGTAAAACGCAGTTTAACCTCTTGTGTGAATAAGACCCAAGGCACTCATTCACACAGATACTCTGGCTGTGGATGAGTGGATTGTTCATATGGCTGGAGCTGCCTGTTACTGTAAGGGGACCCTAAGGGAGGTCCTAATTTGTCAGGTGTACAGGCATGGGAGACTGGCCCTGAATGCACACTGTGCTTGGGGCCACACACCTGCACCTACACGCCTGTCAAATTGGGACTTGCAGCTGTGTTCATACAGCTGTTGCCTCCCCATAGAGTAACATAGGCTACCTGCACACAGCTCCAAACCACTAATTTTTACTGTAGAGGTCAGGGCACCCATGTAAATGAGCCCCAATACCTCATTCATACACATAGCTTTAGCAGGAATTGTGTTGTTGGTTTTTTTTAGCAAAAATATGATATTGATTTGATATTTTTGGGGGAGGGAGCCCTGTCAGGTTGCCTGTATGGGGCTCTGTGATTTATAACAGCAGCCTTGCTTTTAAACATTATTTGATAAATGGATCCCCAACATAGTTGCTCTAAAATGCATTATTAAGAAGATCATAATCAGCTCTTTTGGGTGATGTGTTATGAAATTATATCTGAAGGTTTTTCCTTGTTCGCTTTAACAAGGAAATCATTTTGTTACCTCCAATACAAAAGATGGAAAAAAAACTCAAAGTTCTTGCTCCAGGAAACATTATTTATAAAAAAAAACACAGGTATATGCCAGAAGCAATTGGAGCCTCTAGCACTCTGCTACCTTTAGCAATGGTCACATGGGTTGTGGATGTGTTTGGAGCCACAAATGGGTTGGATGGTCACCTGCTGTGCTCTCCTGTGCAGTTGAATTCCTGTGCCTGGAGCAGTACTGTATTATTTATGCTGGACAAGCCATTTTGATTTCTTGAATATGTTAACTGCTCAAAGAAATTGCAGCTGAAGTGTGTGTCAACATGTGTTTCATACTGCATGTTAATTTATAATAACTACTTTGTGCAATGTGCTTGTACAACTCCTTTTATAGCTTACACTTGAATTTTTATACTCCTCTGTTACTACGTCACACATTTTGCAAGCCTCCAAGTTTTTGAATGGCATGTAGAGTTTTATCACATACTACTGTACTGTAATAGTAATGTATAGAAATGAAATATAGGTGTGTCTCTAGCAATTTTCTTGTTTAATTGGGTACCTTTCAGTGTGTTTGAAAATTATCCTATGTTCTTTTAAAGATGGTGATATTTTAAAATATACATTTGTAAAAATGAGCAATTATATTGATAATGCTAATATAGTTAATTAGAATTCAACAGCAAATTGTAATGTCCACAACACAGAGTTTTAGGTATAATGTTATAGACACAAGAGAATGAGTACACCTTTTTTAAAAAAAAAACACACCTATTTTGTTATTATTGTTATGTAAATATTCCCATCAAAAGTAAAGTAAATCAAAACTTAAGATTATGATATTAAAGAATAAGTTCACCTTTTCGGGCAGAATTTCACTTTTCATAATAAATAGAATCGGTGTCACCCCTTATGAGGAAGTCAAGGAAGTGACGAAACGATTCAAGGTACGTGATGTTGGATGTTGTCCGAGAAACCGAAAGTAGTGGAGTGGCCATTTTAACTTTGGGAAAAGCGGTTGGCATTCCTGGAAGCTGCTGCAAGGTGGATCATGGGATCTTTTATGCTTGATGTGTGGTGTTTTATGTAAGCATTACTAATAAAGTGTGGAGTTATCATATCTTTAAACATACTACACTATAAGAATCTTCTTCTCTCTGAATGAATATACTGGAGTACTAAAGGAGACAAGAGTATCAATAGGAGTATTGAGGGATCAGAAGGTACCCGCAAGGTCCTAGCAGATCTGTATCTGTACCCTCCTTTGGATATATACAGTCATGGCCGAAATTGTTGGCACCCTTGATATTTCTCCAGGAAATCATGTATTTCTCACGAAACGTATTGCATTAACACATGTTTTGCTATACACATGTTTATTCCCTTTGTGTGTATTGGGACAAAACAAAAAAAGGGAGGAAAGAAAGCAAATTCGACATAATGTCACACAAACCTCCAAAAATGGGCTGGACAAAAGTATTGGCACCCTTTCACAACTGCGGATAAATAAGAATGTTACAAGCATGTGATGCTCCTGTAAACTCACCTGGGGCAAGTAACAGGTGTGGGCAATATAGAAATCACACCTGAAAGCAGATAAAAAGGAGAGACGTTCACTTAACCTTTGCATTGTGTGTCTGTCTGTGCCACACTAAGCATGGACAACAGAAAGAGGAGACGAGAACTGTCTGAGGACCTGAGAACCAAAATTGTGGCAAAATATCAACAATCTCAAGGTTACAAGTCCATCTCCAGAGAACTAGATTTGCCTTTGTCCACAGTGCGCAACATTATCAAGAAGTTTGCAACCCATGGCACTGTAGCTAATCTCCCTGGTCGTGGACGGATGAGGAAAATTGATGAAAGATTGCAACGCAGAATAGTCCGGATGGTGGATAAGCAGCCCCAAACATGTTCCAAAGACATTCAAGCTGTCCTGCAGGCTCAGGGAGCATCAGTGTCAGCGCGAACTATCCGTCGACATTTAAATGAAATGAAACGCTATGGCAGGAGACCCAGGAGGACCCCACTGCTGACACAGAGACATAAAAAAGCAAGACTACAGTTTGCCAAAATGTACTTGAGTAAGCCAAAAGCCTTCTGGGAAAACGTCTTGTGGACAGATGAGACCAAGATAGAGCTTTTCGGTAAAGCACATCATTCTACTGTTTACCGAAAACGGAATGAGGCCTACAAAGAACAAAACACAGTACCTACGGTAAAATATGATGGAGGTTCAATGATGTTTTGGGGTTGTTTTGCTGCCTCTGGCACTGGGTGCCTTGACTGTGTGCAAGGCATCATGAAATCTGAGGATTACCAAAGGATTTTGGGTCGCACTGTAGGGCCCAGTGTCAGAAAGCTGGGTTTGCGTCCAAGATCCTGGGTCTTCCAGCAGGACAATGACCCCAAACATACGTCAAAAAGCACTCAGAAATGGATGGCAAAGAAGCGCTGGAGAGTTCTGAAGTGGCCAGCAATGAGCCCAGATCTAAATCCCATTGAACACCTGTGGAGAGATCTTAAAATTGCTGTTGGGAAAAGGTGTCCTTCCAATAAGAGAGACCTGGAGCTGTTTGCAAAGGAAGAGTGGTCCAAAATTCCGGGTGAGAGGTGTCAGAAGCTTATTGATGGTTATAGGAAGCGACTGATTTCAGTTATGTTTTCCAAAGGGTGTGCAACCAAATATTAAGTTAAGGGTGCCAATACTTTTGTCCAGCCCATTTTTGGGGTTTTGTGTGACATTATGTCATATTTGCTTTTCTGCCTCTGTTTTATATTTGTTCCAATACATACAAAGGGAATAAACATGTGTATAGCAAAACATGTGTTAATGCAATACCTTTTTTGTGTGAAATACTTGATTTTCAGGAAAAATATCAAGGGTGCCAACAATTTCGGCCATGACTGTATATATAAAGGCTGGCTTAATACTCATTTGGGTAAGGGAATGCAATTAAGCCACATTAGATGTGTACACTGAGTGTTCACTGAAGTACTTTATAATATTTATACACAGAGTGGTTCACTATCATGTGTTTCACAGGTCACCACGTGTTTGCACGATTTATGCGCTTTTGCATGAGACCTATAAGGTTTTTGGTATTTGTGATATTTTGATGAATTTATGTGAGGATAATACACTATTGAGTTTTCTTTTATTTCGAGGTATACAGCATATACTGGATTCACATGGCGAGTTTTTGGAAGAAATTATTTATGGGCTTTATTTTTGTTATTTTGATTAAATTTTAATTGTTTATATTGGTTATATGGACACTAAGAGGGTATTTGATTAATTATCTGAACACTAAGAAGGATATTTAGTTAATTCGTTTATAGTTTCAAGGGTGAAAGTGAGACTTTTTTAGAGTGTTTTTCACAGGGTTTCATAATTTTTAAGACACTGATTTACGTATTAGTTTATATTTAAAAAATGGTCAAAATCTTTTGCAAAGTAATTATGACCTTTTAGTTTAACATCTATATTTGGGAAGATACTGGAGAGTTTAATAAAAGACCACATAGATAAATTCTTGGTGGAAAAAAATATTTTAAGCAACAGACAGCATAGATTCATGAAAGACAGAAGTTGTCAAACAGATCTGATTTCTTTTTATGAGGAGGTGAGCAAAACCTTGGACAGAGGGGTGGCGGTGGACGTGGTATACTTGGATTTTGCAAAAGCGTTTGACACAGTTCCCCACACACGGCTAATGTGTAAGATAAAGTCTACAGGCTTGTAAAAATCAGTATGTAAATGGATAGAAAACTGGCTAAAAGATTGTATTCAGAAAATAGTGGTTAATGATTCATACTCTGAATGGTGTAGAGCTGTCAGTGGTGTACCCCAAGGTTCAGTGTAGGGACCCTTACTTTTTAATATATTTATAAACAATCTAGGGTCGGGGATTAAAAATCCCATTTCCGTCTTTGCAGATGACACCAAGCTGTGCAGTAGAATAACATCCTTACAGGATGTCTCCAACTTACAAGCCAACCTCAATGCACTGTTTAATTGGGCAACTATGTGGCAAATGAGGTTTAATGTTGATAAATGTAAGGTTATGCACTTGGGGGCTAAGAATATGCATGCATCATACATACTAAGGGGAGTACAACTGGGGGAATCAATGGTGGAGAAAGATCTGGGAGTTCTGGTAGATCATAAGCTTAATAATGGCATGCAATACCAAGCTGTGGTTTCTAAAGTGAGAAAAATCCTCTCTTGTATTAGGAGAGGTATAGACTCCAGAGAGATAGAGAGATATCATTTTACCCCTGTACAAATCATTAGTAATATCTCATCCAGGGGTGGACTGACAACTCATGGGGCCCCCGGGCAATAGGGGATGATGGGGACGCTGTGTCCTTGCCCACACTCAAACCACACCCAAAAAAGCCTATGAAAGGTACCAGGGGCATCTCATGGGGCCCCGCTACTTACCCCGGGCCCTCGGGCAGTGCCCGAGTGCCCAAATGGTCAGTCCGCCCCTGACCTCATCTGGAATATGCAGTTCAATTTTGGGCACCAATTCACAAAAAGAACATTGGGGAACTTGAGAAAGGGCAACCAAACGGATTTGAGGCATGGAGGAAATCAGCTATGAAGAAAGATGAAGAACTGAATGTATTCTCTCTTGAGAAGAGGAGATTAAGGGGGGATATGATCAACATGTATAAATACATCAGTGATTCATATAGTTAACTCAGTGTAAGAGCTGTGAAAATGTGGAATAGACTCCCTCAAGAATTGGGTCTGGCCAGCTCAGTGGATTGCTTTAAAAAAGGCCTGGATTCTTTCTTGGATACACAGAATATAACTGGTTACTAACATTTATAGGAAAGTTGATCCAGGACATATCTGATTGCCTCTCAGGGGATCAGGAAGGAATTTTTTCCTGCAGAAGCAAATTGGATCATGCTTTGCTGGGTTTTTTGCCTTCCTCTGGATCAACTGTGGGTGTAGGATTATAACTTTTTTTATGGTTGAACTGGATGGACTTTTGTCTTTTTTCAGCCAGACTAACTATGTAACTATGTATCCAATCAGACAGGTCCTCACACTACATAGTTGATGGTAGTGTGGCAGTGCAAGGTCATCCCACTGTAGGCATTTTACACCAGATTTTGTAAGAAGCAAGCACACTAATTGCACAGGTGTGTGTGGGTTTTCTCTGGTTTCTGCAGATCTGGATCGGGACATTCAATCATGCTTTCATGTTTTGCTAGACATCGGCAATCTGGAGTACACAGCTGTGAGGTGTCGTTATATACTCCTGTTTGAGAATAGCTCAGGGCTCCCAGTTGGAGACCGCTCTCAGTGGGGGAGATGTAAGGTCTTATCGAGGGGTCAGAGGACCTAGCCAGAAGCCAAGAGACAGAGGTCTCAGTTCCAGGAGAAGTATTGCAAGTGAAGCTGAGTGAGTTTATAAACCAGGTGGCTTGGCATTTTCCAGTGTATGAACTTCTGTTCAAGCTGGAGAAGATCCCCTGCATGGAAAATCATTTGTTTGTGAACTTTTGCCTACTTTTATTTAAAAGAAGGCAAAATTTTACACATTGGCACTGCCACTGTAGACATAAAGTTTACAATCAGATTGTTTAGTGTATGGTGAGCTTTACAGAACTCAGGACACAATTCTCCTGTTTTCAATATTACAGCTCTATCCAGATAGGCTGTTATATGATCGCTCATCTCCTGCACACTCTGCCAAATGAACAATCTATGCAAGATGAAATTAAGATCGAAAAAAAAAATTTTGCCTGTGTATTTAATGAGAACAGCGATCACTGATTAATTTCATTGGATAACTGTGTACCCGTGGAATTGTGTGATAGTGATCTACTGAAAGGGGGAGAAGGCAGCCACAGGTGTGTGTTAATGATGAGGTCAGCTGGTGAAATCCTTCCTGTGTCTTACTGTTTTTTCTGTCCTAAATCTACGTATCAGAAATTCAGCCAGGGCTAAGGTAAGGCCTTGTTCTCAAAATCAAAGAAAGCTTTT
Organism: Staurois parvus; assembly: GCF_062004578.1. Classification (NCBI taxonomy): domain Eukaryota; kingdom Metazoa; phylum Chordata; class Amphibia; order Anura; family Ranidae; genus Staurois; species Staurois parvus. The sequence continues at coordinate 973,549 of NW_028318508.1, read as the reverse complement.
ATTTTTCTGCAACAGGGATACAATAATGGTATATTGGTACATAGGAAATAGCTAAAGAGACAGCACAGAAGTGGCTGCCTTAAAGTGGGCAGCCTTAAAGCTCCACATGTATGACTGTAACTTAAGATTAAGTCATCCAGTTAGGGATGAGTCATTGAGATCAATAATCCACTTTGCAGGTAAATTTCAGCTACTGAGGTCTGTAAACAACTGGATTTATTTCAACAGAGAGGTTAAAAGGAGTCTGTAAATACATGAAAATAAGCCCACTGCTTGCTCAAAAGAAAAAATATTAGATATTAATAAAGGGCATTTCATAATAAAATAAATAATTTTAAAAAATGTATTTTTATACTCCTGAGCATAATAGATAAAAAAGAAAGTATGCACATTCCCTATAAGATCTAGTAATAAGGCTAGGGATGTGCGTGGTTTGCTATATAGACTTATGCATAAACTGTTGTATATTAATATCAAAAACTAAAAGGTATTGATCCAATTCACTTAAACTTTCAAAATCAGCATGGCTCATTGGATGAACATCCAAATGGTTTTTAAGCCATGTACACTCTTCCAATAACGTTAACTATGTCACTGTGACCTATTTGCTTGTCTCAGGTTTTCCAATATACTTCCATTGCCTAATCTGTAGCTTTTTCATAGTTGTGTCAACTTGTCTGATCACACCAGTAGTTCCCAGAAGTCAACTATCTCATCTATTCCCACATATTGGCATCGTTGGGGTTATTTACACTTTCCAAATTAGCCCCAAAAATATAATTAAGGCAGAGCTTGTCAATTCTCAACAGATATGTAGCTAATGTACATTAAAACATGTAGCTGGTATCCACATTTTGGAGACCCTTTTGTTGTTATTAATTAAAGCACTTTTTTCATGGTTCAATAAAATGTGATTTCTGGATTAACTGGCTACTGATTTCTTATTTGTCCATTCCCAAGGCGAACAGCAAAATTGCTACAGGAAAATAGTGTGTTTGCTTCTTTTCAATAATCTTTGAAATAGAAATATGATTGTAAATAGAAATGTTGATGGAAGTTACAATATTTTTGGGTATAAAAGGAATAGAAAAGAAGCATGGTGAAGGGTGAGAATATTTAGCAATGATTAAATACTGGAGTAACTTAAAAAGGTATATCCAACTGGCCCAGACTTGGGCCTTCAGTGGGAAACAAATTAGTTGTGACTGATATAGCACTTACAATCAATATTGCACAACTGCTATTTTACCTAGGACCACTTTTAAATCCATTCCACAGTTATCAAGTTATTTCTAGGCAACTTCGTCTAATGACACCTTCAACGCAATCCATTAATGAGAAGCAATAATGAGAGGCATTTGTCCCTGATGATGTTAAGGTCCACTTAAGCAACTGTTAGGCTAAACCAACTGCTGGTTACCAGCCATTGTTATTGTGCTGAATTGCTCTGTTCATTTTTAGCATGATTTATTTTACTAATTTCCATGACATATTAAACTGTATCTGTGAAACAGTCAAACTTTAGATCTTAACCACCCCTTGCGGTATTCCCGAGTGTAGCTCAGGATTATCTTTCAGTACCAAAAGCGGTAACCCTGAGCTACACTCAGGATTACCCTGCAGCGTTGCTCAGGGATCCCTCCAGCACTTACCTTGTCCTGCGCTCCCAAGATGTCCCCCCCTGCAGCGTCCCGGCATCCATCTTCCGGGTTCCATTTCCTGCGAGCATCGGGACGTACGGGATGTACGGGGGACTTTCAAACCATTTCACATACATTTTGTCCCTAGTGCTTTGTCCTGTGCCCTGCCTGCATTTTTACTGTTCTTTCTGCTTGGAAACTGAGAAATGTCCATGGCATCCAAAAAGCATCCCTTTAGGTCAAAAGCGATTTTAGACCAGCTAGAGAACAGCGATAGTAAATTAGAATCACTTACAGAAATGAGTGATAATGATTTGTGACGAAATTCATCATCAGACACTGAAAACGATTTTGCGACTAAGCTCAGGGATGTGTAAACTTGGCGCTCTATTTCAAATTTCAGTGTTTTTGGTTTGATTATATTATTGAATTAAATTTATTATTATTATTATATTATTATTTTTTATGATTATTTATTATATTATAATTTATGATTTCGTGTTTCAAACTTTATCATACCCAGGATGTTTACTAGACTCTGGTTCGGACAGATTTCAGTAAGTTATTCCTAAGAATTATAGGCCTACAATAAATAAACAACATATTTCCATGCAAAAAAATTTACCGCTTTGAGCACAGAAATATTGATATCATCAGACCGCTAGGGAGGTTAATAGAGAAGTATGGGTTTTCTTTAATCAAACTTACTTAGGTGGACACAGCATCGATTCAATGCTGCATCTGTCCCTTGCAGGCTCTAAGGGTGAGAACTGAGTGATCAGACACCGTTGATCGCTGAGTTCTCCCTGCCACCCTGAGCAGAGAGTGGTGACTATCAGTCACAGATGTCTACTCAGCCCCCCCACCCCCACCCCAGCGCTTACTGGAGGGCAGGGCTGTGAAGGGGGCAGGATTGGCTGGCTCAGGCTCTCAGTGGCTCACTGAGAGGCTGAGACAGGTACCGGTCCAGGCTCCTGGGCAGATCCCAACCATATGGTTGCGATATTTCCCCACTCTTTCCTGGACTTTAGCCTGCTGTCAGCTGAAAACGTGTTACAGGTGTGCACGATGAACTGCACTCCTGTGATCCACAGGAGAAGTGCAGCCAAACGAGATTTGGCTGTGCTTCTCCTTTAAGTACAGGTCCTATTTAAGGCTGGGAACCCACATATGATCCTAAATTATCCTTTATTTTTTTAAAGATTTAACAGTTCTCGGTATTCAAAGGAAAGAACAAGACTTTGTCTGAAGCATGTTAGGTTCTTGTCAACTGTTTGCTGTTTCAAAGAATAAAGGATGATTCAGGATTATATGCGGAATGCGGTCCTTGTATTATTTTTCATGATTGGGAGTTATACAATAGCCAGGCTGTTGAGACCAATATCATACGATATTGTGGCATGGAGGTAGAGTCACGTTTCTTTATGATGATATGTACTTTCCTCTTTAAGAAGTAAAAAAAAAATCATATGTAAGCAGTTATACTTTGCATGTAATTGATTATATGGTACAAACCAGTTTACATACGGTTACAAAGAGAGTCATTTGTATTTTTGTTAATCTGTCTTCTGAAATTTTGAAAGATTATATGATATATAAATAGCCTATTTGAATACAGTCAGAATGAGGAAAGAACATATAGCACTAGCAATATATAGGTTTACTATGAGGAAAGAATGTAATAGTCTCATCGTTAAGGGCTTGGTTCAAGGGTTTTTTTTGTTTGTTTGTTTTTAATTAAATTCCAGCTTCCCTATGTACCAATATACTATTAATGTACCTCTTTTTCTATATTCTAGAGCAGGCATTGCCTCAGCCTCCATTTTCTTCTATAGAAAATTCCTCCATGGCTTCCAGGTTTACATCCTATAGTATGTGAATACTGTTAGTATAAAGAGGAAATACTTCAGCAGCTGACCTCATTAAAACACACCCTGCACCTGTCCTCCCCCTCCAGGAGATAGTTCCCACTCACATCTTTCATGTTTCTTCAATGCAATCATTGTCATTATGCATGGTTCTCCTTGAATACACTGTCAGTGTCTTCATCTGATGATTGATCATTTTGTACCTTACCTTATTCTTGCATAGATTGTTCATTTGGCAGCATGAACAGGAGCTGAGCAATCTCATAACAGCCTATGTGGAGCAGAGATGCACTGTTGAAAACAGAAGTGTGACCGTGGAAGTCTGTAAAACTCACGATACACTATACAATCTGATTGTCCAATCTCCTGTAGCTCTACCATCATCTATGTGGTGCAAGGGCCTGCCTGATTGGATACAGAATGATTGAATTGATCGGTGTGTCCCCCTATTTTATAGTTTTTGGTAAATCTAAAAGAGATTGTACAGAGATTATACAATCCGATTGTATCATTTTTAGCCACCTTTATACACCTAAAATTAACTAGTCGAGCTTTAGATGTCATTATTAATGGCACTCCAAATGGAGAAGCAAACATATATTTTGCCAAATGCAAAAATATGTGACAAATGTGGCAAAGCGTTTGGTAAAAAAACCTGCAAACTACAACACACCAAAATGTCCCATGAGCTACTCTGCCGCATTTGTTGTTCTTAGGGAAGACCATTGATTTTCTATGAGTGTTGCGGGAAGATCGCACCAAAAGGTGTGTTCCCATTATGCTGGATGTGAATGTGGCCTAAAAGTGAATTGCTGTGTTTACACAAGAACAATGACAGCTGAATATCTCCACCCACTCCCACTAATGTACTTGTATACAGCTGGCCATACACTATGCAATCTGATTGTGCAACCTCTGTCAATTTCTTTTAGATTTACCAAAACTATGTAAAAGAAGGACCCACCTGAACAATCTATTCAATTTGCCCTACAGTGCCCTTGCACTACATAGTTGTTGGTAGGTCTTAAGGAGATCAATAAGATTGTAAAATGTAGTTCACCTTCAGGGCCAGTTCACACTACATGCATTTCAGTTGCTTTTTTCTGTATCCAAAACACACTGAAAGTAGGTTATATGGTTTTGTACTACAACGCAGTAAAATGCATCAAAAACGCACTGAAACACACAAAAATGCACTGGAAAGCACATGTCCCTATTTAAATTGAAGAAAAAGAGAGGGAAAAAAATGAACCCGGAATGCATAAAAACGCACTGTAATGAGTCAAAAACGCACCAGAATGTGCTAAAAATGCACATACAAAAAAGCGCATGCAAAAACGCATTCAGAACGCATCTGGACTGCGTTTCTATAGTGTGAACTGCCCTTAAGGTATAAGTAGGAAAGTGGGTGGAAATAAAATAGAGGTGCTATAGTAATGATGGATGGTGTGATCCAGAAAGGTAAAACATGCCTTATTCTGTGATGCAGTATGAGAGGATATGAAGTTTTTTCTGGGTGGTCTCCCGATGCTATAGAAAGTCAAGATTCAGAATGAATTTTTTGAAATTTTGAACAGTGAGGGTGCAGACTGAAGGCTGCCATTAACTAGATAAGTGAGAGATAAGCACATTGGGAAGGCTTGGGCAAAAAAACATTAGAAAAGATTTCTATTTATTATGAAAAAGTTAAATTCTGTCTGGAAAGGTGAACTTAGCCTTTAATCCTCCTTTAATCCTCCAGGGGACAGGTACAAGGAAACAAGAGAAAGCTCAGATTTACAAAATGTTAGTAACATGCAAGGAATGTATCAGAAAATACAGTTGTTTTTATACAAATGGAATTTATTCCTGGTACTTGTACAATGGCCGCAAACTCAAACTGGCCATACAGCACATCTTTCACCTAACACAGCTAAAAATACAATCATCTTTCATTCCCAATTACTGAACAGAAGACAAATGTAGCACACTCCCGAAAAAAACGCTGGAGAATTGAGTCCTATTTCTCCCCTTGGAGCACACATAGCCAAGCACACAGCATTTCTGGCATTCTTCCTCTGGCTCAAAGGATCAGTCTAGTCAGGGGTCTCCAAACTTTCTAAACAAAGGGCCGGTTTACTGTCCTTTAGTTTTTACAGGGGCCTGACTATGGCCAGTGGGAGAAGAAATTGTCTTGTCGTCAGGAAAAAATAAACAAGGTCCCATCATTGGTGTCAGTGGGAGGAATAGTGCTTCATCATTAGTGTCAGTGGGAGGAATAGTGCTCCATCATTGGTGTCAGTGGGAGGAATAGTGCTCCATCATTGGTGTCAGTGGTAGGAATAGTGCTTCATCATTGGTGTCAGTGGGAGGAATAGTGCTCCATCATTGGTGTCAGTGGGAGGAATAGCGCTGCATCATTAGTGTCAGTGGGAGGAAAAGTGCGCCATCATTGGTGTCAGCAGGAGGAATAGTGCCCCATCATTTGTGTCAGTGGGGGAATAGTGCCTTGTATTAGAGGGAAGAATAATGCCCCAAGGGCCGGATAGAGATAAGCAAAGGGCCACATCCGGCCCCTGGGCCGCAGTTTGGAGACCACTAGTCTAGGGGTTTGTTTTTGTGCTTTCATTGGGAAATGTTGAACTTGAATAGGAATGGGGAGCATGCGATACCCCAAAACTGTAAAGCTGTACAACTTGAGGACTACTGAACATCTTGCTACCCTGCACAAACTGCTGGCTATACTTGTGCAAACTTCTGGCTGCACTGCACAAACAAGAAATGTCCCACAGGATCTCTATGCTTAAGGTGATTTGTACTCCTTCCAGAGTTTAGAAGCAACACACTGTCACACTTGCAGCAATGGGGTCTTAGCCACCACTTAGTCACCAGATCATTGGTGACCTCCTGCCATTACCCACCGGGCTCTTCCTAGTGAGGGGGATGTAGACTCACACCATCTCTGGACAAATTGGGCTTTCTCCCACAGCTTCCTCCTAGCCCACTCCTGTGATCTTTCCCCTGCTCCAACTCCAAACTGGATCATTGGACTTGGACTTGCAAGTAGTCCCCCAGCTAAGCATATCTGGACCTTGGTGTCTTCTGGCTGGCTTACTTCCATATTTATGCCCCAGGAGACAAAGCCCCTATAGAGGGGTCTCCTCCTGCAGAACTGGACCCAGGAACACTGCCCTTGCTCTTAGGTCTCAGCCTATTTATGGGCTATCTTACTACCATCGGGGCACACCTCCCCAGAGATTGGCTGGAGTATCATAAATATCTAGACTGCAGACTCTGTCCTTCCTCCCACTATGTTCCATAAATCTCTAGAAGACGGGTGAGTAACAGCAGCAGCAGCTTGTGAAACCTGTGTCCTCTCCTTACAGGGAGCCAAACTAAATTTTCCTAGTAGCCTACCCTAGCTAGGAGGGTGCTATACAAAATAACAATTAATACCCTTTTGCTTCAAATTAATGTTTATGGCTTTCTGGTCAGTGTTCAGATAGTATCCCCCAATTTAATGGTAAACATTTACACAAAAAACTACGTTGCATTCAGGGATCAACTCAGCATGCCTGGGTTCAGTTAGAGGAGTTTCAGCCAAACATATCAAAAGTTCTTATGTTGAATCTGAACCCCATTGATAGTCAATGTGAGCAGAATCTGTCAAATCAATTTTTAGGGCCAATAACGAATGGATTAGCAAAAAAGTGCTGGGCACAGCACCAGGGAATATGAACCAATGCAAAAAAAAATGTTTTAAAAATACTTTTTAGGTGAGAGGGAGACCCCTCTCCAATGTGACATCATCACACTATTTAAGAACTGTCATCCCAGTGCAGCTTTTTTTGTGTCGGCTGTGGTGGCGTGCATCATGATTGACATTAGATTTACTTCTGAGGACATTTTTTTAATTTTGTCAAAAACTGTCTCTTGACATTTTTACACTACACTTTTTTTTGTGAATGGGTAGTGGTACCATGTACCCCATTACCATAGGGCGGCGGGATCAGGGGCCCCCTTGGTAAAGGGGGCTTCCTCATTCCAATAAGCCACCCCGCCCACAGACCCCCACAACCACTGGCCACAGTTGTGGGGAAGAGGCCCTTGCCCCAAAGCACCCCCTCCATGTTGAGGACATGTGGCCTGGTATGGTTCAGGAGGGGGGGCGCTCAGCTGCATGCTCAGATAAGGATCTAGTAGGGATTTTGGAGGGGGCTCCCACACCAAAAAAAAATTAAAAACCCATACCAAAGCCTAAAGGCTTGTTATGGATGGGGGGACCCCACAATATATATTTTTTTTAATTGCCGGGCAGTGCCGGCAATTCTTTTTACATTCAGCCGTCAGCGGGGAAAACCACTGACAGCTGAAACAATAAAGGATGTGTTAAGTAGCTGTGCGGTATCTTACCACATACGCAGATGCAGTAAGATAGTGCTTCGTGAATTGATTGTCCCCTCTGTTTGAAGTTTGCAGTCAAACTTTTTGAATGTTCGACCGCGAACCGAACAGGGAGGTGTTCGGCCCATCACTAATAGTAAACAGTAAATCAAGGGATCCAATAACATGCTGTTATTATGATATACCTTGCTTCAGGCCTGTTTGAGAGCAGAAATTATGCTCTTTAGAATGTTTTTTATTCAACCCATCAGTGGCCATTTACGTTTTTGAGCAGAGAAAGAATAGAAAGAGATTTACAGTAGATTCTATTTAATTTAACAAAATCTTGTTCAATGTGTTCAAGCACCTGGCTCAAAATGATTGCACAACTCTGTTGGCTTCACCTTTAAATGAACCATTTTGTGAATCATGAAGTTTCGCATCTGCCATGATATTTTTGACATTTCAAAAGAATTACTATTCATCTCTTCACTGTGTTGTTTTTAAATGTAAATAATAAATCAAACTGGGTAAGAGTGGTAATACTCTAAGCTGTAATTTCTAAGCATGTCCTTACTTCCCCCTTACCACAAGCTGTCAACAGCAAAGACTTTGCATTTTGAAACTCTGAACTGCTGGAGATGTTTCTCATCTTTATATATACTATAATAAAATGTATTTTTTCTGTTTCAGATTAAGTGTTTAACCATCTCAGTACTGGACACTTTTACCCCTTTCCTGCCCAGACCAATTTCCAGCTTTCAGTGCTCTCACATTTTGAATGACAATTACTCAGTCATACTACATTGTACCCAAATGAAATTTTTAACATTTCTTTTCACACAAATAGATCTTTCTTTAATGGTCTTTAATAGCCACTGGGTTTTTATTTTTTACAATATAAGTGAAAAAAGAGTGATTGTTATTTAAAAAATCCAATAAAATAAAATCATAAATTCAGGTCAGAAGTTCATGTGCGTTGTGACATTATGAAAGGTGAGGTGATTGATGGACGCTATGGGGTTTATTTACTAAAGCTGGAGAGTGCAAAATCAGACTCCCTTCTGCATAGAAACCAATCAGCTTCCAGGTTTCATTGCCAAAGCTTCATTGAACAAGCTGAGGTTAGACGCTGATTGGTTTCTATGCAGAAAGGAGTCTGATTTTGGACTCTCCAGCTTTAGTAAATAAATCCCTATGTGTCACCTCGCATGCATTCATATCTAGGAGACTAAGGTGGAGTCCAGTCTGGCTTTACAGGACACTTTGGCAGGGTTGGTTCCGGACCATATTTTGCATTACACTGGTTGCTCTTGGCCTGGGACTCAGGAATCCATACCTGAGATAGATCTGTGGATGTAAAAGTTTGCTTTGCACAAGAGAGGAAAATGTTTGTATAATGTCTTGTTTTGTTGGTGACTGGGAAAAGCCCATCACCTGTGAAATAGGAATCTCTGCTGTTTAGTTAGTGTCTGGGTGGCAAGGATTTAATTTCTGTTTTGTTTATTTTCCATGCAAGCCTTTTTAATAAATCTGACTACAAGCCAGACTGTAAAAAGGGAGACCTGTTGTCTGGACTGCCTTTTTCCCAGGGAAGGTGTTCCCCATCTGAGTTAACCCCCACAGCGTGTAAAGACAGGCGTCCCAATACTTTTGGCAAAATTGTGTGTGTGTATATATATATATACAGTCATGGCCGAAATTGTTGGCACCCTTGATATTTCTCCAGGAAATCATGTATTTCTCACGAAACGTATTGCATTAACACATGTTTTGCTATACACATGTTTATTCCCTTTGTGTGTATTGGGACAAAACAAAAAAAGGGAGGAAAGAAAGCAAATTCGACATAATGTCACACAAACCTCCAAAAATGGGCTGGACAAAAGTATTGGCACCCTTTCACAACTGCGGATAAATAAGAATGTTACAAGCATGTGATGCTCCTGTAAACTCACCTGGGGCAAGTAACAGGTGTGGGCAATATAGAAATCACACCTGAAAGCAGATAAAAAGGAGAGACGTTCACTTAACCTTTGCATTGTGTGTCTGTCTGTGCCACACTAAGCATGGACAACAGAAAGAGGAGACGAGAACTGTCTGAGGACCTGAGAACCAAAATTGTGGCAAAATATCAACAATCTCAAGGTTACAAGTCCATCTCCAGAGAACTAGATTTGCCTTTGTCCACAGTGCGCAACATTATCAAGAAGTTTGCAACCCATGGCACTGTAGCTAATCTCCCTGGTCGTGGACGGATGAGGAAAATTGATGAAAGATTGCAACGCAGAATAGTCCGGATGGTGGATAAGCAGCCCCAAACATGTTCCAAAGACATTCAAGCTGTCCTGCAGGCTCAGGGAGCATCAGTGTCAGCGCGAACTATCCGTCGACATTTAAATGAAATGAAACGCTATGGCAGGAGACCCAGGAGGACCCCACTGCTGACACAGAGACATAAAAAAGCAAGACTACAGTTTGCCAAAATGTACTTGAGTAAGCCAAAAGCCTTCTGGGAAAACGTCTTGTGGACAGATGAGACCAAGATAGAGCTTTTCGGTAAAGCACATCATTCTACTGTTTACCGAAAACGGAATGAGGCCTACAAAGAACAAAACACAGTACCTACGGTAAAATATGGTGGAGGTTCAATGATGTTTTGGGGTTGTTTTGCTGCCTCTGGCACTGGGTGCCTTGACTGTGTGCAAGGCATCATGAAATCTGAGGATTACCAAAGGATTTTGGGTCGCACTGTAGGGCCCAGTGTCAGAAAGCTGGGTTTGCGTCCAAGATCCTGGGTCTTCCAGCAGGACAATGACCCCAAACATACGTCAAAAAGCACTCAGAAATGGATGGCAAAGAAGCGCTGGAGAGTTCTGAAGTGGCCAGCAATGAGCCCAGATCTAAATCCCATTGAACACCTGTGGAGAGATCTTAAAATTGCTGTTGGGAAAAGGTGTCCTTCCAATAAGAGAGACCTGGAGCTGTTTGCAAAGGAAGAGTGGTCCAAAATTCCGGGTGAGAGGTGTCAGAAGCTTATTGATGGTTATAGGAAGCGACTGATTTCAGTTATGTTTTCCAAAGGGTGTGCAACCAAATATTAAGTTAAGGGTGCCAATACTTTTGTCCAGCCCATTTTTGGGGTTTTGTGTGACATTATGTCATATTTGCTTTTCTGCCTCTGTTTTATATTTGTTCCAATACATACAAAGGGAATAAACATGTGTATAGCAAAACATGTGTTAATGCAATACCTTTTTTGTGTGAAATACTTGATTTTCAGGAAAAATATCAAGGGTGCCAACAATTTCGGCCATGACTGTATATATATATATATATATATATACTGTGTATACACTTTCAGGAACACAGTCCCACTGTCCTTCACTGAGGTGATAAAGCACTTACAGAATATAAGTGGGGTAATTGTTTTCACTATATGTCAAACATAAGGGTTCCAAAGCTGACAGTAGTTTTTAATTCCAGCAAATTTTGCCTTGTGTTGTTTTTTTTTCTCATATCTTGGTTTAGGTCTGTTGGTCTAACATTTGGAAATCTAAAGGGCCAATCTTGGAAAAAATAAAAACAAGTATAAATATTACTGTGTTTAGTGCAGGACCCTGTGCCCAATCAACCAATAGCCAGGCATGGCAGTGAGTACAGTGTAAATGTACCAAAGATGAGGATATCGTCTGTATTTGCTGAGTCTACAGAGGGGAACAAAGTGGTGGACAGAAGTGGGAAAGGTAAGTCAAGAAAACATAGGATTCCTGCAAAATACTGTAATGTAAGTCTGTGGGGTAGCACGGCACTAGTGGGTGGTCTAATAATGATAGAAATCATTTGCGCTAAACTGTCCTCCAAGAGGGCTTGTACCCAATGGAGGTGTGGTGTAAGTGAACTCTGTTATGGTATCTGGGTGCTGCTTTTCTGAAAGCAGCAGAAAAGAGGCTCTACAGAATACTATTGGATGGGTGTAGAGGTGCGATAAGTATAAAAGTTCATTGAAGTTGACAGTTCACAAGTAACAGGTAAAGCAAAATTGTTTGGGGGAGATGCATTCCCCTTCATCAAGGCTGTGATGGTAGATGTGATTGGAGCCAAAGTGTTTTGGAGGAATTATATTCCCCTTCATCAAGGCTGTGATGATAGATATGATGGTGGTCATACATGTGATTGAAGCAGACCTGGAACTGGGATACTGTTAAGTATGAGGACAGTTAATTGCATTCAAATTGCAGATCTTCATATTTAACTGCATCCTGTTTTCAGGTGTGCTCCATCGACATCTGCCATTACAGTCCTCATAAAGAGTGATTAATTTCCCCCCAAAACATGTTGTCTTTACTTGCTATCTGTGATCTGTCAACTTCAGTAAACTTAAATATACCCTCCATTGTGATGAACATTTATAATGAGTGTGCCTTTACACCCATATAAAAATGAAAAAACACTCTGGGATGGGCATCATTTGTTTTTTTGTTTGTTTTTTAAGAAACTCAGCATTACCTATGCCTTGCCATTTAAAATTTTACTGAGGTGGTAATGTTACTTGACAACGAGGCACCATGTTTAAAAAGCCAAGTTTATTATATGCTGTAGCTTTAGAGAAGTGATATATGCTCTGTGTATGTACATGCAAACTGGGCACCATTAGCTTTTAAGAAGTAGAAATAATCATCCTATATGCAGTCAGACAAACAATATATTGGTTTCCTGGGTGTTATCTATAAAGAACATTAATGGTGTAATAATAAAATACATTCTCTTGCAGTGGCAGAGTAATGGCATTTCTTGATGTTCTATCTGAAATGGAATGACATCAGAAACCTATCATCAGTGGAGAACAGAGTGCCTTAAAAATGTATGGCTGGAGATTGTATATAGACATGGAAGAGTAATAGTGGCTGATATATAAAAAATGTTAGAGCTGTTTGCAAATACAGAATTGTGTAGACAAAGACAAAATTGCTTGTTTTCTCTCTTGTCACTTTTCTAGATTTTTTTTAATACTTTGCGCTCACAGAGTCATTACCTGACACAATTATTCTTTCAAAGTTAATTACAAGATAGCCTAATTATATTTGATGATTAATGAAGAAATGAGCAGGGAAGCAATATAACCCAGGGACCATTGCTTTTATAAGATAAGTCAGTTTCTGTAATTAGAAATAGAAGAAGAAATGGGAAAACAAGATTGTCACTAGGGCAAACTGAATGAGAAAACACATTTGAAAGAGCTGATCTGAATAGTAAAAATAATCAGGGATATGCTTGTGGGAGAAAAAGAAAAAATAATGTCATAGACAGGGGCATGTCAGGATATGTTGGACCTCTAAATCTATTTAAATACATTTATAGCTAGTCATACTTCTTACAAAGCCTTTGTAATATTCACAAGATATTGTATCTCAAATGCTTGTTTGAGAAACAAAAACTAGCTTCAAATTAGGTGTCCATAGACCATAGACATGTTTTTTCACAGTTCTTAAAATTGTTATAGTAAAAACCAACAACAGCCTGATGGTTAGAGTGGGTTCTCTGTGGAGCATGGTATTCTAGGAAGTAAAACTCTATCAGATAAACTGTAATCTTTTAGATGTTGATTTGTTCTCCACAGAGCGATAAACTTGGTAATAATAACTGGCTGTCATAGAGACATACAGACATGTAGGGTACCTAGATTGTAAGCTCCATGAGCAGGGCCCTCCTATTCCTTGTGCATTAAATGGTATTGTAATTGTAATGTTCTCCTTTATATTCTGTGCTGCGCAAACTGTTGTCGCTATATGTATATAATGTATATGTCTGTATAACAATCTGCAGAAGGAAAACTCTTTTGTCTCTTTATTTTTTAAAATGTACAAATTACTGCAGCTATGTTTTATTTAATAAATCATTAAAGCTATAATCCAGGCAAAAGCTAACGGCTCAAATGGAATACATGTTTTACAAAGTTTTACTTGCCAAAAGATTTGTATTTCTTTCTATCCATTCCTTGGATTTACAGTGTCCCCTTGCACAGCACAGACATATGGATGACATTAGTTATAGTTAAAAAATACAGTGGTGTCCCCTTTCCACCCTGACCTGCAGACTGTACAGTAATGGAAAGCCAGTGGACTGATCAGGTCATCCCTCTGCCCTCTCTGCTCTCTGTTACCAATACATTATCAGTACTTTTTTGTCAAAACATTTGCACGCAGCACACCTGTTTGGCTCCCAGTCCTGTCCCTCCCTCTGACAGTTTATGAGAGACTAGGATGCAATTAGTACCATAATAGCATAGTCAAGCTGACACTCAAAGTCAACTGAGTTCAACCAATAATAGAAACCCTCCATATAAAGAATCCTGAGTCTCTGTGTTTATTTGTGCAAAGCAGGAGGATCATGGCTGGAGGGAGTACCTAGCGGGGTGTTGTACATAGCTTCTTGAAAACATCACAGCACCCTGTTTTACTAATCCTATCAACAGCTCTCAACCCCGTGGCACACAGTAGTCTACATCTGTGGAGGAGTTATGCAAATATCAAAATGCCTTGGTGGGTACATGCCAGTGCGGAGGAGGAATGAGCTTTCATAGGTAGGCTGCAATTCCATGTACACCATCCTAGGTAATGCTTGCCTCCATGGTGGAAGAAACTGAAATCCAATGAATAAAATGGACAGGCCAGGGACAGTCAGAATGTACTCCAGCTAGGGGGGTTCTATCTGACTTGCTGCAGCTTTCAATGCACACTGTGAGAAGCTCAATTTGGCTAGATGCAAAAAAAGTTTGAAGGTATAGTTTATGAGCTTTTTTTTGTTTTTTGTTTTGTTTTTTTGCAGTGTCGTGCTGCATTGTCTTAAAATATCAAAACACAAAAACACTTCAAATTCACAACACCTCATTTTTCGAACCCCCTCTTATCTCCAATTATTCCTAAAATATTCAAAATATAAACTTCAGGTATGTGTTTGAAAGAAACAGGCTAGCACCACTGCAGTTTGCAACCTCTGACTACAGTATATCAACTATGGTTGGTAAGTACCAGTCATTTGTATGTAAGTATGGTAAGTACCAGTCATTTGAGTAAGGAAAGGAAATGCATGACTATGCACCAAAAGAACTTGTTGGGAGCCGCACCTTAGTAATATCAATTGACAGCAAAAGGCCAGGATCCCTCCATGAGCAGTGAACTATCACCAGCATAAGTTGCAGGTCCTGCCCTTTTTGCACCCACCTCCTGCTGGAGGCAGCTGCCTCTTCTATCTACTTTGTAGTCCAACCTTGCCCCCACACCTCACTTTCCACCCTTCCTCTCTCTAAGATTCTCTATCTGCATTCTTTGCAACATATGCTACCTGAAGGGATACAGAGGGAAATCTGACAATGTTTTCAAGAGGCTTACCTTACATTACATATCAAGCAGAGAGGTGAGTAAGCATAGGGCCACAACAAGAAGGGACAATTGTGCTAATCCCACCCTGGCATCTCCAGCAGCCCAATTGGCAAGGCAGGTGTCTTTTTCATACTTGCTTGAGCATATAAAAAAAAAGGTCTGCTGATCATTCCTATGCCCAGTGTCTAAATGCCAGCTAGGCAAAACTGCTGACTTTACAGCTGCTCCCATTCCAGCTGATGGGCTCAACCCCCCTCCACCAGTTTGTGGCCAGTGCTGCACCACAGTGTCATATTCCAAGTCACCATTTTTTCTGAAAAGGCCATATCTGCCTTCCACCAGCATGCCCAATGGTAATGCCTCTGTATCACTGGACCACACAATCAGGCAGGGTCCATATGACCACAGGCATGTGTTCTACAAAGCATTGGCAGAAACATTAAATCTCACAGCCTAATGGGAATTTTGTTTTGCTGAAATGCTGTTTCAATACATGCTGCCTGCTAGCTGCCTAATATGTGAGACAATCATTCCCAAGAATATCACATTGGCCATGTTTCATCAGTCCGTAACTACATCGGTGACTCCTGATTCAAGATGCTAGCAACATACTGTCATCATTCAAAGAGGTGACCAGAATGGTGAGCCACAATGAGACAGGGTCTAGTGATACAATCATGCTAGTGTTCCTGCATGCTGTAAAAAACTAGATACTGGATGCACAGAAGCAGGAGGAAGAGAAAGACTTCCTGCTGTCTCACGCCCTACAGGATCCTGTGCCTACTTCCTTCAGTTCAAGGCAGAGGCAGTAGGAGTTAGAGGAGGAGTATGAAGAGAAAGAGGAGGGTTGTGGTGCTGCCAGTAAGGAAGAAAGTTGTAGTGATGGTAGGAGGAGATTTGGGTCAGCTTTACAGAAAACATTTTACCCATCCCCTGTCCAAGGTGGAAATAATACTATGCCACCATCAAAGTGAGAGCTCAAAATGTAATGCCCTACTGTGAAGTAGCACAGTAAAGAAACACTTTGCTGCATCTGCTGATGGTGAATGGATCCACCAGCCTCTATGCATAAGGGAGGAGAAGAATTAATGGGAAATTGGAGGTAGCTCTCCCCAAAGATACCCTTGGTTTCACACTTATTGCTGAAACAGGCAAAACTGCCCTTTGTGTGTAGTACATTACCCCACATTTCTATCAAATCTCAGCATGCCCCTAAGCACCCATCCCCATCTGCCATTACATTTATTAAATCTGGCTTCTGGCTCCACTGCACTGGAAGCATAACTGCAGGGGGGAAATCAGTGGATATAGTCTGGCTGCCCTCAGACAAGTTGACTTTGGTTGTACCAATTGTGTGCTGTACTGTTTTTAAATGTTTATTTTTTATAATCTTGTCCCTTTGTGTGATTTTAAAAAGGGTGCCCTTGCAAGTTAAGGCTGTCAGCGCAAACACTTGCCTTGTAGAGTTATTGGCTGTAAAGAATCTTACCTTGTAGGTGAAAGAAGAGATAGTAATGTCTCTAATGTTAAAAAGACTGTTTCTGAAGCTTAGACAGAACTATATCAAGGCTTCCTATTACGAAATGTGCAGGAGCTAGTGTTCTTTGAAACAACATAGAAACCTAACCTTTAATAGGGCTGGGAACCAAACATTGCTCTAGACCAACCCATTTTCCCACCTACCAACAATATTTTTTGCCTGTTTTACCAGTCCTGAGACTCCTACAGACACTTGCCTGTGTTCCCAGCCCAGTTGGGTGATGTGGATAGATGGCTGAAGTAACAATTTCTAGATAAACTTCTTTATGACAAGGTCAGAGAAATCTTGCAAGTGAATAACAGAAGCTACCCCAATTTGAAGTTCCATGAACTGTTAGAAACAGCCATAGTGACTTCAGAGCAGAGATGTATAGTGTCAGATACACCCAAGGTCATCATAGATAGGAAACCTATAGACCTGCAGTCAGCTCTATGGGAAGTAGCCATCCAGAAATTAACAGAAAGGAAGGTTCAGCTCCAGACAGAGTCTGACTTGACTGGAGGAAGGTCTCAGAGTAGGCCACCGATGGGGTGGGCTCCTTTAAGCTCACCTGCCCTCAGCCTATCCATTTATACATGTGCTTCTACTATGGGGGCTCTAAAAAGTTATAGAGTTAGGAACTGAAAAATATTGGGGTGCCTTGAAGGGGCTATGCAGCTTACGCATGTATTTGCAAATGTGTGCTAGCTAAACCCCTGTTTTTAACATAAACTGTTAAGACAGGACCATTGGTTTGTTTACAAGCTGGTTGGTAAGTTGAGCTGAGAATTTTTCTTTGTTTATTGTTTGACATGTGTCACCCTTCCATGTGCTCCTTGCTGTGAAGGCCAGTTGTAGATTTGGGCAGTGGCCATTTTTTGCACTGGTGAATTTCATTCATGTACCGTTGGGACGTGGCAGTAAACTCACAATCTCTACCTCATCCAATCAAAGAACCCTTTGCATTATTTGTTCTCTAAATGGTGTAAAACAAACAAATTAGTGCAGTTCCTATTAATAGACACCTCTTACAATCCTAATAACAAACCTAAAAATTCATAAATAAACACAAATTGGCAAAAACATTATGAGCGAGATAGTGAATATATAAAAAGTTCCATATATCTTGATATTCCTTTACTCTTTCTTCATGAGGCATAAACCAACGTTCCTCCACCAACACCCAAATTGTGCTCTCACTTGGATCTTTTTGACCTCACATTATACAATGCTTTGGTCACACCACACGTGTGTCCTCTCAATGGGACTAAATAGAATGATGATTCCCCTGGTGACATTCCTTCTCCCACAGCAGACTTAGAATCTTGTATCTCCTTCTCCTCCTCTTCCCAGTGGTCCATTAAAAAAACAGAATAGGCTGAAATAGTGCTTTATTATTTATAACACTTTATTTAAAATAAGATAAAAATGCCACTCACAAGTTTTTAGTGCTAGATCGCACCAGATATAAACCGCATAACAGTAAAACAATTCCTCCATTATCCTTCCTCTGATCTCACGTTGCATCGTGACATCAGCAAGCCCCTCCCCTATGAAGGGTGTAAGCGACTTTAGCTGAAAGGGGGAGGGGGTTTCATATTGGTTTTTCAATTTAAAAAAATTTTTCTGGGTTGCTCGCGGGACTATCATACACATTTATTTCCCTGAATGGTGGTCCTGCCCAGCGAGTGACCTCCTGTGTTCAATGAGCAGTAGGGCAGCTGCTCAGCACAGGACCCAGAAGCTAGCTGCAATTACTAGTAGAGGTGCCTACTACAGTGATTTCCATCTTCCACTGAGATTCCACAGTTATGGCATATACACACTTACTGTGGTTCAAGTTTAAATAAAGTTATTTTTTTATTATTTTATTATTATATTATTATTATTATTATTATTTTTATCATTATGAAATGTTGGCAGTTTTCCGGTTGTTCATTTGACATAAGCAAGAGTAATACATAAAAACATTCATAATAAATAGCAAATTAAAGCTGTAAAAACAAACATTTTAAAATATGTTCTGCCTTATTTCATACGCAGTCTGATAAATAGGACCCAGAGTAAATTTCAGCATATGTACATCAAATGATAAATCTCTTGCCCTTAGCCTTAGGGTAATTAGGCCATGCAGAGTATAATATTTGTTGTTCCATGGCATAAACATTACTAACAAATATTTAGTAGTTGAATCTAATCCCTAAATATAAAAGTATTGAACTTTTTTTTGTAAAATTTGCCAAATCAGTACCTACATTGTATATAGCTGAATGTGATGTATTGTTGCTAGTAAATTACCACTTAAATGTATGTGAAACAGACACATCTCTGTCCTTTATATTCCCTCTCCCAGATTGTGTACAATAGGAGTCTGTCTACCACAAATAATTTGCAAGAACCTAGCTATTATTATTTAAAATACTGTGTACCTGTAATGGAAACCTGTTAGAAAATTTATTTCTAAAACCGTTACGGAAACAAAAAAAATGCAAGCACCAGATTATTTTGGATTTTCTTTTTTGACCTTTCTTACAAATTAGTTTTCTACTGTCTTGTCTGTGGATCTCTTTTTTTTTTGTTCTTACATAAACTCTATTATCAATATATCTGGTCATGCCTAATATACCTGATTATTTGATAGTCTGTGTTATTTATATACTCAGGAATCCCATATTTTATCTCACTTTCCAAACCTAATAGAATGCTTTTGTGATAATCTTGTAGATGTCCTTTCAAATCCTCTCATTTCCAAAAAGTAGACAACACAGATTAAATAATGCTTGGAATATTTCCCTCCTGTAGCTGTTTTTTTGAGAGATTTAAAAATATTCAGAAAGATATTTTTTGGCACGATCACAGAATATCCAAACTGTTTATTGTACATATTTCCTCTTCATAAAATGCACTCTTAGCAATGACTGTCTGTTCACACATATTTAAAACTTTTATTAGTTTAAAGCTTACTGCATAAATGTTGAAATAATATCATTGTTAAAATTCCCCATATGGGCTACATGGCCTGTACGGAGCTCAAGAAGTTGTTAATTATTAAAGATAATGGACTTTGACTGTATCTTTTTTTGTCATCAGACACTTCTTGTTGTTAATCCAGATGATATCGCCAAGATCTGTGGTGATGTAACTTCTGTCCTTTCCATTTCACTTGTGAACCTAGAGGGACTTATCTGGTGAGAAAGCAGAGGGTGTGAGAGAAGTCAGGGTGCACTGAAAGATGTGATTGTTCAATTGTCATCCACTACCCAGCCACCTGGTTACTATGATCATGGTGAGTGGACACATATAATGGGACACCTCAGACCGCAATGCCCCTTTACTTTCTTAAGGTCATGAACTAGAAGATTTAAGAAATAGGTATTGTGACCTTATGTTTCTTCATTCATTTGCAAATATTCTCCCTTTTTTAAGGAACAAAGGCTGTGTGTAATTTGCTCATCTTGTTGTGTCTTTTGTAATTGATATTCTGGTACCATAGGCTACTTAATAGATTGATTTACTAAATTCATGTTTTTTGCATGCTGTGATTTTATGATGAAATCTAATAGATTTAAGTACAATACTGAAACAAGAACTGGTCATGTATTATTATAAGTTGTGATATTTAGGATCTGTCTTTCACAATGCTGCAGAAATGAAAAGTTAAGCATACATATGTAAACAATAAAAGTTTAAAATGAATTGAAATAAAAAGCACACATCACATCACTGATTGTTCTAGGTGCAATAAAGACAATTTTAGGTAGAATATTATATATCTGCTTTAACCACCTCCTGTCCATCGACGTACCGGTAGGTTGCTGGATGGGAAGGGTGGTATCTTGGACAGCTGAAGAGATGGCCAAGATATCATTTTTTTTCAGCCAGTGATTCCTTTCATTGTTAAAGTTATCCTAGCAGCTATAGAACCGCTGGATTACTTTTACAGGCAGCAGAAGGGGGTTCCCCCTTTCCTGGGCTGTCCCAATTGATCGGGAAGCCCGGTAAGGATGTCACTGGTAGCATCGGCTTCTCCTAGTGTATGATGTCAGAAACCAGAAGTGTTAAGGATTTGGGCACTTCCAGTTTTGGTTTCTTTTTTTACAAGCTGTTACCAGTTTGTGAAGCAGCAGATCAAACCTTTCTAGGTTTGATCTGCTGCTGTGAAGGACAGAAGAGAACTCTGGGGCCTCATAGACCCCAGATCTCTCTATAAAGAGGACCTGTCACTGCTCATGCTATTACAAGGGATGTTGTTTATCCATTGTAATAGCAATAAAAGGGATTTAAAAAGGGCCCCTCCTCTTGTGCTCCATTGCAAATGCACTTTGGTCCCAAATGTATATGTAAACAGCAATCACATATATGAGATATCACCATGAGTGTGAAAGCAATCTTGCATTCTTGTTCCAGACCTCCAGTGTAATTCTAAATTGACAACCTGTAAAGGCTTTGAAACTTGCCAAAGTGTGGTGCCGTGGCACAGGCATACGCAATTTTAATGAGTGACATGTTTGGCATCTGTTTACTTAGCATATTATCCTCTTTATATTTCACCAAACAAAGGGTATTATATTGTGTTTTTGTGCACTAGATAAGGGTCTGGTATGAATAAATAGAGGGTCCTATGCCATTTTGTTTTACAAACAGAAGCAAGCAGTGCAATAACTGTCATTTTTTTTCAAAATGTCGCTTTTGTGGGAGTACATTGTAGAGCTGCACCTCTTCATTTTCAGGTTTAAGACATCCCTCAAGCATGTTATCTGAAGGAATTGTATAATTTTAATGTTGTCATTTAAGCTATATTAAAAGACCCCCTCTGCAGTGAACATTTGTTCTCTATTTGCATTGATGCATGTCCCCAATTACAGTTCCTAGCTACCAATGCTCTCTTTTCACCAAAAGCTTGCAAATTGGCTTTGACAGAGGCCAGAAAAAAAAACACGATTTAGCCCACATAAACTTCAATGGGGTTCAGATGCTGTTATTGTGGTTCACAGATCCTTCTGCAAACCGAACTCAGACCAGTTTGCTCATCACTATTATTCACACAGAGATGAGGGATTAGTAATTTACAGAAGGAAGATTGTATTGTTTTCATTTTTAGTTTAACTCACAGGAAGTGACAAGCACACTACATTTCTCACAGATCATTTCTGTTTTTTTCTGAAAATGCTCTTAGCATGAAAAGGAAAACTAATACAGCCAGCACATATATGGACTGGTAAACTATGAACCCTGAAGGTGCTACTTGAATGTTGGGCCTCTGTATGTGGCCAGGCTGTGAAAAAGTCTCACACATGTGGTATTGCCATACTCAGTGTCAGGAATGGACTTGCCAATAGTGGTGGGACTCACGATGCCTTGTGGGCTGCAGTTCCAGGGCTGGCCAGCGGATGCTCTCAACAACAAGAGGTTCACTTTGGCAATTAGCCATCACCTGGGGCTGATTGCAGGTGGTGTATTTAAGGGATGGCCAGACCTGCAGTCGGGGCCTTGGTGTGTGTTTTTCCATGGGCCCCTGTACCTTGTAACCTGCATTCCTGTTCCTGTTTCTGCCTGACTTGTTGCCGACCCTGCCTGATCCTGACTTCTGCTGACTTCTCCTGTTTGATCCCTGGCTTGTGACCCTGACCATTCTCTCCGCCTTCTCCTCCCGTACCTACCTGCCCAATAGTTATCGACCCGGCCTGCCTGACTACGTTGTGCTCTATATGTGTATGTACCTGTGTATCTATACAAGTTTAGGTTTGGGTTTGTTTCACCTTGTATGTATTTGTGTTAGCTTAGGGTTTGGTGCACTACGTTTATATTTGTATTGTTAGTCTTAATAAATTGTCTTATTTATACCATATCTGAAGCCTGCGTTTCCCTGTGTCAGTACACACATCTCTGGTCACACCCGCATCCCTGACACTCAATTGTAGTAGCAAAATGTATTTTGGGATGTAATTTTTAGTATGTACATGTTACTTTGTGTAAAAAAATAAATTTTCATTTTCTTTCCACATTTTTCCAAAAACCTGTGGAAAGAATGACATGTTCAAAAGACTCATTATGCCTCATAGAATATACATTGGGGTGTTTGCTTTCCAAAATGGGATCATTTTGTGGGTGTTTCCACTGTCATGATGCTCCAGGGCCTTCAAAACTGTGATACGTAGTCAGGAAATTACAGTAGATGTGTAACTTATGCCCCTAGAATGCCTGAAGGTGCTGCTTGGATGTTGGGCCTCTGGATGTGGCCAGGCTGTGAAAAAGTCATACACATGTGGTGTTGCCATACTCCAGAGGAATAGCAGAATGTATTTTGGGGTGTAATTCTTGGTATGTATATGCTAAGTGTTAGAAATATCTTATAAATTGACAACTTTTTGTAAAAAAAAATACATCTTCATTTTGTTTCCACATTTTCCAAAAACCTTTGAAAAAAATTACATGCTCAAAAGACTCATTATGCCTCATAGAATATACATTGGGTTGTTTGTTTTGAAAATGGGGTAATTTTGTGGGTGTGTCCATTGTCCTGGTGCTCCAGGCTCTTCACAAATGTGATAGGTAGTCAGGAAATTACAGTAGATGTTTAATTTATGCAAATAGAAAGCCTGAACGTTCTACTTGGATGTTGGGCCTCTGTATACGACCAAGCTGTGGAAAAGTCTCCCCCCCGTCCTCTTACTAAATACCTTGGACAGTCTACTTTCAAAAAAGGGGTCATTTGGGGGGTATTTGTACTGTCCTGACATTTTAGGGCCTCAAGAAATGAGACAGGCAGTCAGTACATAATAAGACAGGCAGTAAGTACATAATTGCAAGTATGCCTATGCCATGTGCAAGAAATTAACATGACAATTTCTAATCTGAAATGTTTGATTACTTAATTTTCCAAACAAAAAATTTAAAAAAATTACAGCTTCAAACCCCCCGCATCCTCTTACTAAAACCTTGGACAGTCTACTTTCCAAAAAGGGGTAATTTGGCGGGGTATTTGTACTGTCCTGACATTTTAGGGCCTAAAGAAATGTCCATAAAGATTGATCACTTTCAGTGATACATAGCATAGTTTGTAGATGCTATAACTTTCACACAAACCAATTAATATAAACTTATGGGGATTTTTTTTTTTACCAAAGACATGTAGCAGGATACATTCTGGCCTAAATTTATGATTAAATTTGATTTTAATGGATATTTTTTATAACAGAAAGTAGAAAATATTTTTTTCACTTATTTTGCAAAAAATAAAAAAACAAGTGATTATTAAATACCACAAAACAAATCTCCATTTGTGTGACAAAAATGATAAAAACAATTTTTGGGTACAATATAGCACGACTGAGTAATTGTCATTCAAAGTGTGAGAGCACTGAAAGCTGAAAATTAGTCTGGGCAGGAAGGGTGTAAAAGTATCCATTATTGAGATGGTTAAACACAGAACCTGAAACAGAAAAAATACATTTTCATTTAAGCAAAGGATACACATCTGCATCTGACACCTGAGTGTAACATACATAAAATGTTTTTCAGCTTTGTCCCAAAATGTTAAAGTATAACTAAAGGAAAAACTTTTAGTTTTGGAGAGTGGAAATTGATTAAAATACTTGTCAGGTTTTTACTGCTACCTCTGCCCCTGTTTTGGGTGCCCTCAGAACAATAATGTAGGTGAAATCTTCCAATGGCGGAACTAGTTCTAGTGACCTTGGGGCCCCTGGGGACTGCCTGTTTTGGCTATGGGACAGGGAATGAAGATACGTCTCCCCAATGGGATACAGATGGTAAAAAAAAACTGACAGGGTTTATAACCTTTCATTACTCCAAAATGAAAAGAAAAGTTTTGCCTATAGTTCTACTTTAAGGTAATATTATCTTTTTCGAGAGATAAGGGCAGTTTCTGACTACATACCTCAAGCAGACCACCCCAGCATAAAAGTATAAAACAAAAAGTATATACAGTATCATGTATAAATATACTGGAAGTGACCAAGTCTGCCCACAATCTGTTCTTGCTGAAAACAGAAACATGGCCATTCAGCTATATTGTATGGATGGTACCCAAGCGTGACATCTGTGTAGGGGCCAGCCAACTCTTAGGAGCATCAAAACATTGCTTTGATGTGGGAAGGCTAGACAGTTTATTGCCACTTATATCCACATCTGAGATTTGTTTATTACATATATTTTTGGAGGGGGGTATAACATTGTAGTATTTTAAAAGCCGCATTTTAATACAATATAATAATGACTTATTTGACATTAAATAAAGTGGGAATTTCCACCAGTGCAATATATGATAAAATAAATTTCATTGTTTTGTAGTTTTTTACTGAACACTGAAGCATTTTTCCCCATATTTCACTGTGACCTTTCTCAAATAATAAATATACAATTAAAAGCTGCAATTATGGATTTGTGGTACGGGACTGAAATCATTCTCATATACGAGACCTCTAGACCTTGACGACATTTCTTGAAGCATGCAGAAAAATTTCTGTACATCAGCTCAGGCCACCTTTACATTCTAAAGTAATATTTGCTGAGCCGTTAATCTGTTTACATTAATTACAATTTTCAGCTCCTATATCAAGTTTAAAACTTTTCTATTAAATTACGCAAAGGGAGCCTACATGTTTCTCAATTCCACTTGCATATGCATGATGTGAATTTCCCTACAATCTTTCTCATCTAAATAAGAATATGACTAATTTGCATATATCTCGCTTATCCTGAAAATATGACATCTTTCTATCCTTCTGGCACTCAAATAGGTCACATAAGGCATTTTAAATCTCAACACTTCAGGCAGTTTAAAGGAGAATCATTTTAAATGAGCTATAATGTAGTATTTGTGTGCAAAATAGTTATCTGTGTATTCATATTTATTTATAAGCCTATGGATGCACAAATAAGCAAAATAAACACAGTTTTCTGTTCAGAATTTTAAGTTTACCCAAGAAGAGGTGCAATACCTTGACCCTAAATGTCTGATTGAGATATATATATACTGTATACATATATATATTGTACATATTCATACCCAAACAGCTAAATACACACAGGAAATACATATATGAGACTGTTGTATCTACCAAAGAATTAGTATTTCTGGTGAATTAATTTGAAGATTGACACAGTTCTTCCACACAGTGCAGCCTTGCCTGGTTGAAGAAATTACCTTATTTTTTCTGCCACAGTTTCACTTTCACTTACAGGTCCCCTCCTCACCCATACCCTGTTCCTGAATAGTGCAAGGAGAAGTAGCAGGCTAATAAACTCATCTCCATGTC